>NC_041392.1:512442049-512562068 GCF_002162155.2 Triticum dicoccoides | reverse complement strand
GGCTACCAGCGGCAACTCTGGGCTGGCTTACCCGATGTCTTGCTCATCCGGTGTGCCCTAAGAATGAGATATGTGCAGCTCCTATCGGGATTTGTCGGCACATCTGGGTGGCTTTGCTGGTCTTGTTTTACCATTGTCGAAATGTCTTGTAACCGGGATTCCGAGCCTGATCGGGTCTTCCTGCTAGAAGGAATATCCTTCGTTGACCATGAGAGCTTGTGATGGGCTAAGTTGGGACACCCCTGCAGGGTTATGAACTTTCGAAAGCCGTGCCCGCGGTTATGGGTAGATGGGAATTTGTTAATGTCTGGTTGTAGAAAACCTGAACCTTAACTTAAGTAAAATGCATCAACCGCGTGTGTAACCATGATGGTCTCTTTCCGGCGGTGTCCGGGAAGTGAACACGGTGTTGGAGTTATGCTTGACGTAGGTTGTTCTAGGATCACTTCTTGATCATAGTTTCTCGATCATGCTTTGCCTTCTCTTCTCGCTCTCATTTGCGTATGTTACCCACCATATATGCTAGTCGCTTGCTGCAGCTCCACCTCATACCTTTTACCCTACCTATAAGCTTAAATAGTCTTGATCGCGAGGGTGTGAGATTGCTGAGTCCCCGTGACTCACAGTTACTTCCAAAACCAGCTTGCAGGTGCCGTTGAACCATGCAGATGACGCAACCAAGCTCAAGGAGGAGCTCGATGAAGATCTTGTCCTTTGTGTTGTTTCGTTCTAGTTGATCAGTAGTGGAGCCCAGTCGGGACGATCGGGGATCTGTGTAGCATTTGGGGTAGTCTTCTTTTATTTTGGTTCCGTAGTCGGACCTTGATTGTATCTGGATGATGTAACGCTTTAATCATGTATTGTGTGAAGTGGCAATTGTAAGCCAACTATGTATCTCTTTCCCTTATGTATTACATGGGTTGTGTGAAGATTACCTCACTTGTGACATTGCTTTCAATGCGGTTATGCCTCTAAGTCGTGCTTCGACACGTGGGAGATATAGCCGCATTGAGGGCGTTACACAAGCATATGCAACAATATGATGTATGAACATGGCATGAATATGTGATGTTTTTTGTGCTAATGCATCAGGCATTCTATTTGGAAGAGGTCCACTTGAACCAAAGCAACTCTAAATTAAGTCTCTTAAAATGCCATGACTATGTTTTCACATATACAGCAGGTATAACTTGGTTTTTCATGCATGAAAATGGTACAAATTGATAGATTGAATTTTTCTGATAATTTTTCATATATAAGTTATTTAAATCTGAGTTACAGTTGAATTTCTATGAATTTTAGAAGTTTATATCATTTTCTAGATTTTCCTGATTTATTTTAATACCAGAAAATGAATAACTGCGTCAGCATTACAGAGGCATGACGTCAGCGAGTCAACCGTGGCTGACCAGGTCAAACCTGACGTGTGGGGTCCACACGTCAGTGTCATGGTTAATTAACAGAGTTAATTAATTGTCAAACTAATCTTAAACTAAAAATTAGCAGGGTCGGGCCCCACATGTCACTGACCCACACGGGTCAAAGCTGGGTCAATAGGGGGGTTAGACCCGGTCAATCCCACCGGCGTTTAGCCGCCGGCAAGGCCGAACGCAACGGAGGGGCTCGGTATCGTCGCTCCGGCGACCATTTGGGCGGCGGAGACCACGGGCGAGGAGCCAGCGCTCGTCCGTGTCATTTGGAGCAAGTGGGAGAGGCGGGGACGGCCAAAGCTCACCGGAGCGGAGCTCAGGGCGGAGGCTGGAGTTCGGTGGCGTGCGGGCATAGCGCTGCGGTGCACGGCAGGGGCTGCGGAGGGCCTCTACGGCCTCCTGGCGTCACCTGGAGCATGGTGACGCGCTTGGTTTGGGCGGAAGCGGGCCAGAACAACGACGGCGACATGGACGGCGGTGAGGTGCTCGCGGGCGCGGTGGTTGAGCTAGCTACACGGGGCAAACGAGCACGGGGAGGAGGAAACGAAGTAGAGCTCACGGCAGATCCAGCGGAGGCGTCAGCGAGCTCGGGGAAGCACTGGTGCGGCCAGAGCGTCGTCGGCGATCACGGGCAGCCAGTGATGAAGACGATGGCGATGGCGGCACTCCTGGGCCTCCTGAGGCGCGTGTCTTGGCTTTGAGGACGAGGAAGACGGCGCGGTGCTCTTGGGCATGTCGGAGGGGCGAGGCCGTGGCGGTGGGCGCGGTAATGGCGAAAGGCGGCGACGGGCACGTTCGGTTCGAGGAGAGGGAGAGATCTAGGGTAGGAGGGAGAGAGTGAGAGAGGTCCGGGGCGGCGCGTGGCGACGTTTGGGACGGCCAGGGCATCGAGGGAGAGACCAGGCAGGAAGGTTGCGTGGCGCCCATGCGCGCGGGCGGCGAGCGCGTGCCTCTCGTCCTCCTGGCGCCAGGAGGACGACGACAGGCACTGCCAGTCGGCTGGGCCAGGCCAGGCTGCATAGAGAGGTAAGTGCAAGTGGGTTTTCTTCTCTTTTGTTTCCTTTTCTATTTTTCTGACATTTGTTTGATTTAAAAACAACACCAAACTAATTTATCTACTTATGCCAATTTTTGTAGGAGCTAGTGGTATTATTCCAGAGCTCCTCATCAACTAGCATAATATTTGGACATACATAAAATATATAACATATATATATATCCAATGCAAATAAGTATTGCATTAATTCCAAATGGCCAAAATAAATATTTATGAGCTCCTGAAAATATTTGTTTGAATTTTACCTCTGACCAATATTTTCAGAGAGCAACATGAACATTTTCTTGGACCTTTTTGGAGCAATTTTTATCTGGGTTATTTCCAGAAATGATTTCTGAGGGTTTCACAAATCCCCATTTCAAATTTAAATGAAATTTAAACATGATGCACACATGACTAGCTAGTCTAGGTCATACCAGAACTAGGGATGTGACAACTCGCCCCCACTCGAAAGAATCTCGTCCCGAGATTCAGGAGTCGGCGGAAAGAAAGTGGGGTACTCAAGTCGAAGACGATCTTCTCGCTCCCAGGTAGCCTCTCTCTCGGAATGATGAGACCACTGAACCGTGAGAAACTTGATGTTATGGCGTCGAGTGACACGCTCTGCTTGATCCATAATGTGAACAAGGTACTCTCGATATGTGAGGTTATCTTGGAGATCAAGCGTTTCGTCGTCCACTCCGCAGATGGGATCCAAGAAGCAACGCCTGAGTTGCGAGACGTGGAAGACATCATGAACTCGAGAAAGATGTGGGGGTAGTTCCAACTGGTAGGCAACCTCTCCTCGTTTAGCGAGAATGCGAAAAGGACCAATGTAACGAGGAGCCAACTTGCCCTTGATACCGAAATGATGGGTACCCTTCAAAGGGGTAACCCGAAGGTAAGCTTTGTCGCCAACTTCATAAGCCACTTCCTTATGACGACGGTCATACTGGCTCTTTTGACGAGATTGGGCTGTTTTCAAATTCTCACGAATGATGCGAACTTGCTCTTCTGCCTCCTGAATCATGTCCGGTCCAAAGAATTGTCTTTCACCGGTTTCTGACTAGTTCAAAGGTGTTCGACATCTTCGTCCATACAGAGTCTCAAAAGGAGCTTTCTTGAGACTGGATTGGTAGCTATTGTTATAAACAAACTCGGCGAAAGGAAGACACTTCTCCCAATCCATACTGAATGAGATAACGCAAGCTCTAAGCATGTCTTCGAGAATTTGGTTGACCCGTTCCACCTGACCACTTGACTGAGGGTGGAAAGTGGTACTGAAAGAAAGATGGGTGCCCATGGCAGTTTGGAGACTATCCCAGAAATGAGAAGTGAAAAGACTACCACGGTCTGAATTGATCTCTAGTGGAACACCATGAAGTTAAACTATTCGAGAAATATATAAGTCAGCGAGCTGACTAGCGGTGATATTCTCTCGAACAGGTAGGAAGTGAGCCACTTTGGAAAGACGATCAATGACTATGAAGATAGCATTATTCCCTCTCTTGGTCCTGGGAAAGCCGGTGATGAAGTCCATACCAACTTTATCCCTTTTCCACTCAGGAATAGCTAAAGGCTGAAGGGTGCCAGCAGGCCTCTGATGTCCTTCCTTAACGCGACGACAAACATCACATTTAGCAATGAACTCAGCGATTTCTCTCTTCATCCTAGTCCACCAGAACCTCTGGCGTAGATCCTGATACATCTTAGTACTACCGGGATGAATCGTGAGAGGAGATTCACGAGCCTCCTTAAGGATTAGTTTTCGTAGATGTTGATTTCTTGGGAACCACCAAGCGGTTCTCAAAGAAAACAACACCTCGATCATCCATAGAGAAACAACCAACAACCCCATTATTAATGTTTCTCTTGATGCTGGAAATTCACGTATCCTGCTTCTGAGCAGAGATGATCTGATCCACAAGGGTAGGTTTCGCCACCAAGGTAGAAAGGAGTCCATGGGGAGCAATGTGAAGGTTAAGCTTACAGAATTCCTCATGAAGAAGTGGTTGGCCCTGCTGCAACATAAGATTGTTGCAATAGGACTTACGATTTAGCACATCAGCCATGACATTGCCCTTGCCTGGGGTGTAGGTAATCCCTAAGTCGTAATCTGAGATCAACTCCAACCAACGTCTTTGCCTAAGGTTTAAATCAGGTTGGGTGAAGATATACTTGAGACTCTGGTGATCGGTGTAAATCTTGCAACGTTTACCAAGAAGGTAATGTCGCCATGTCTTAAGTGCATAGACTACGGCTGCAAGCTCTAGATCATGTGTAGGATAATTATCCTCATGTGGATGCAACTGTCGAGATGCATAGGCAATCACATGATGATCTTGCATAAGAATGCAACCTAGTCCCTGTCGTGAGGCATCACAATAGATAACAAAGTCCTTAGTGAAATCCGGTGGCACAAGTATGGGAGCAGAAGTCAGGCGTCTTTTCAGTTCCTAAAAACTGTGCTCACACTGTGGGGACCACTCAAACTTTTTATCCTTCTTGAGAAGTTCCATGAGAGGTTTGGCCACTTTAGAGAAGTTTTCAACAAAGCGGCGACAATAACTAGCTAGACCAAGGAAACTCCTAACTTGTTTAACTATTTCAGGTGGATTCCAATCAAGGACGGCCTGAACTCTCTCGGGATTGACAGCAATGCCCTTACCAGAGATCACGTGGCCTAGGTAGGTCACTTCTGGCAACCAAAATTCACACTTGGAGAACTTGGCATAATGGCGGTGCTCTCTGAGTTTTTCTAGCACAAGTTTAAGATGTTCGGCATGCTCTTCCTTGTTCTTCGAGTAAATAAGAATATCATCGAGGTAAACCACGACGAACTTATATAAGTACTCCATGAAGATCGAGTTCATCAAGCGGGAGAATGTAGCTGGAGCGTTGGTTAGACCAAAGGACATGACGGTGTACTCGTACTGGCCATAACGAGTGACAAAAGCCGTCTTAGGAATTTCCCCATTTTTGATCTTGATTTGGTTGTAGCCTAACCTCAAATCCATCTTGGAAAAGACTGAGGATCCAGCGAGCTGATCATACAGATCGTTGATCCCGGGGAGCGGATATTTGTTCTTTATCGTGACCAAATTAATGGGACGATAATCTACAACCATACGGTCTGTACCATCCTTCTTCTTGACGAAGATGACGGGGCAAGCCCAAGGAGAAGAACTAGGACGGTTGAAACCATTTTGCAAGGACTCATCAAGCTGTTTCTTAAGCTCAGCTAGCTCTAAGGGTGCCATCTTGTAAGGTCTCCTAGAAATTGGGGCAGTTCCGGGGATAAGATCTATGACAAACTCTACATCTCTGTTAGGTGGAATACCTGGCAGTTCCTCAGGAAAGACATCCGGAAAGTCACGAACTACCGAGATATCCTCAAGGTCTGGAAGAGGGCTGGCATTAAGAGAATAGAGCTGACGCTTTGCAACTCTAGTGGAGACAGTGACTATCTTGCCAGATGGATGTGTAGGCTGAACAGACCTGGTGAAACAATCAATCTTGGCATAATGAGCTTTCATCCAATCCATACCCAAGATGATTTAATATATGTAGACTTGAGGGCTATAAGTGATGCAAGGAATACAAGTCTGTCAACAAGGATTTCATTACCATGGCTTACACTAGAAGTTTGCCATTTGGATCCAGGAGTTTGAATGACTAGTGGAGAGGGCATATCACAAAATGAAATGTTGTGCAAGCTAGCATAGCTTTCAGAAATGAAGGAGTGAGGTGCTCCAGTATCAAACAGAACTGATGCTGGATGGCAGTTCACAAGGAGTGTACCAAGAACGACATCTGGGTCATCATGAGCATCTTTAGCTGAGACATGATGCACATGTCCACGCTCAGTGGAAGCTGACTTGACACTAATCGTCTTGCGTGATGGCTTACCACGAAGAACAGACTCCTCGGGCTGGGGTGGAGCATAGTTGGCTTGAGAGCAGTCACGTGCATAGTGTCCTGGCTCTCCACATGTGAAGCAAGTCCCTGAAGTAGGACGTGGACCCGCGTTGACAAGCGGTCTACCAATAGGCCTGGGTGGAGCATACAACTTAACTGGGGGAGGTACCACATAAGATGGCCTCGGCAAATAATCGGGTGGAAGAGCGGAGTTCGGAACCCAAATCCGGCGCTTCTAAGAACTAGAACCGGAGGAAGAACCCAAATCACCGGTGTGCTTACGAGACTCCTCGTAAGTGAGTTGAGCTGTCTCTGCATTAATGGCCTTGTTCACAAGGGCCTGTAATGTATCACAATGATGCAGGTGGAGATCACGATGCAACTTGGGGTTGAGACCCTTCCGGAACCTAGCCCGCTTCTTGGCGTCTGTGGACACCTCTTCTATAGCATAGCGGGTGAGGTTCTCAAACTCTCTGCTGTAAGCATCAACAACCATCTTACTCTGGGTGAAACTACAGAACCCTTCTCTCTTGCGGTCAATGAGAGCTTGAGGAATGTGATGCTCGCGAAAGGCCTCAGTGAAAACTTTCCAGGTAGGTATCTGGCCAGCTGGAAGCATGGCCTCATAGTTCTGCCACCAAAGACTAGCAGGACCTTCAAGGTGATATGCAGCGTAGATGACCTTGTCACTTTCAGCTACGTTCGCAGAATGCAGCTTGTGAGTGATACTACGAAGCCAGACATCTGCATCGAGTGGCTCAATGGAATGATGGAAGGTAGGTGGTTTCAGACCAATGAAATCATGGATGGTCGCTGACTCCTTGCACTGGGGTGCGGTGTTCTCCTCGATACGTGCTAACAAGTGGTTGGTCTCACGCTTGTTCATCTCAACCTCTAACATGAACTTTGCCAAAGAAGACTGGTCGGGAGGATCCTCATCCCTACCATCTTCGTGGTTCTGACTACGAGTAACAGAACTTCGGTTAGCTGACGACATCCTGAAGAACCAACCAAGGGAAAACAAGGATAGATTCAGCATCAACATAAGGATGTAGAATGTAGTACAAGGAAAATACTATCTATTGAACTCCTAGGATAATTCCGGCAGCATAACGGTAGTAAAATGCTCAAAATGAGACATCCTGCAAACGATGAGGTAGTACCATACTCATCATCATCACTCAAGGTTCTGTGACTCTGATCAACCAATCCTAAGAGACTACGGAGTAGTAAATCGTGATCCTGATAGACGGAAGAGAAAGCCTAGTTCCTTAACCCCGTAGGAGAGATAGGATGACTCAGATCAAAAGGCATGAGGTATAAGGAGTAAAAGAGCCTTACGTTCCCTTCCACAATCAATTCCCCTATATAACTAAAGAATTTCTAGACTCAACTTCGACCAGGTTGGCTAGGAAATCCTACACGCAGTCAGGCTCTGATACCAAAGCTGCCAGGACCCCGATTCTAAGTCACACCGATCTAACATGTAACACCTCATATCACTTTGCGGCCTCACGCACGGTATTCCCACGGGTGTCGCCTTACCATGGCCCCGGACCGTTTGCGCCTTTTGGCTCACGTATATGATAGTGTCGCTAGGATCCATATGAAAGAGAACCTGGGCCAACATGACTAGTCGTGAACCCAAAGTGGCACTAACTTACGGGGACAGGCATTCATGAAACAACATCGAGCATGTCGGTCAGCAGCGTGTGAATCTGGGCTGTAGCAACTGGGCTAACAGGACTCCGGGAACCCGGGCTATAGCAGTCTAGGCAGGACTCCGGATGTCACCGCGTGACATTTCCCCGATGGGACAGACACAGGAACGATGTGAATCACATGCCGTCCAGTCTAAGTGTTCCGGAGCAGTAGTGCTGGGCTAGCAGGACTCCGGTAAACTGGGCTGTAGCGGACTACCATGGCTCGGTGGAAGCACTAGACTACATTTCCCCATAAGAGAGGCTACCAAGGATAGACAACTAGGTTGTCGGATCCCACACATAGCAATACACGTTACACGTACGCATAACATGCAAGTATGTGTTGTACAACATGGCATCACAACATAACGCAAACTCATATAGATAAAGGCCCAAAAGAGCCACATAGCATTAAATACAAACATGGGTCACATGACACATCATTTAGAGCATACAAGCAACGAAAGCATTACATGTCTGAGTACAGACAACTACAAAAGAAAAAAGGCTGAGAAGCCTGACTATCTACAAGACCCTCCCAAGGGTACAAGATCGTAGCTGAGGTAACAAGCTACTCGTCGAAGTCCAAGCGGAACTACTAGTGAGACAGATGTCTCATATTCAAAACATAAAGAAAGCAAACGTGAGTACAAAGGTACTCAGCAAGACTTACATCAGATCCTATCATACATGCATTTGTATCAAGAAGGTAATGTGGGGTTTAGTTGTAGCAAGCCAGCTTTGACTCAGTGGCTATCCTGTTCTACGACTACGAGAAACTTCTTTGAGGTGAGGCAGCGCACACGAGTCCACTAATCACCACATCAATACACTACTATGGATTCATCCCCGTCTTTCTACGAGAAGGCCATCCATAGCACTCACACTTGTCTTGAGCATTTTAGAGTATCCACTTTAAGTTGTCTATGTACCACGTAAGCATCCAAGAAGTCCATAACCGCGGACCCGGCTATTCGAATAGATCATGAAAACCCTGCAGGGGTGTACTTCTTCACACACGCTCTCACCACTTATCGCCGTTTACACGACGTGTACTCGGCAACCTTCAAGCGGAAGCCCAGCGAGGGTGTCAGCCACGACCTGACAAACCACACAAGTCTCTCATCCAGGTTTATCACCTATTCGGGTTCCATCCGCAAGGAGATCCGGCCGGGGTGTCGCTCACGGCCCCAAACGATGTGAGCAGGGTTCCCAACCCCACCATCCGGGTGCCACTTGGTACACCGTGCCATAGTGCCTAGTCTGTCCCAAGCCCACCTGGGCGGGTGCCACTCGGTAGACTACTAACACTACCTACAAACACCAGAAACTATTTGCAACTCTTGGACAGAGAACAAGTCGGTTATAAGTCGAGAGAGCTTGGAGCGCCCGGAGCCCAATGTGTGGTAGTAGCTAGTCATTGGACAACTTACACAGAACTCGGTGCTTAGGGACGGTCCCAATGAGACAACCCATCATGTACTCCTACATGGCCTCTCACTGCTACCTTTACCAAATCATGTTCACACACTTAACTCCCAACATCAGAACATAGCACTGCACTCCAATTCATTCCCAATGAATCAGACCTGACATACTCTAAGCAATAGCAGGCAATGCATGGTAGGAACACAACATGGCTCAATCAACTCCTACACATGCTAGTGGGTTTCAACTATTTACTGTGGCAACGACAGGTCATGCAGAGGAATGGGTTCAACTACCACAGCATAAAGTAGCAGTTGAATCATTGTTGTCCTAATGCAATAAAACAGAGCAGGAGCGAGAGGGTAGGATTGTATCGGAATGAACATGGTGGTTTGCTTGCCTGATAGATCAACAGAGGGGCACTACTTCTCAGACAGGTACTCTAGAACACTCTCCGGAGCAGGACCTGTCGAGAAGGAACGATGTCGGCAATCAATACACAAGCATATGCAACAATATGATGTATGAACATGGCATGAATATGTGATGTTGTTTGTGCAAATGCATCAAGCATTCTATTTGGAAGAGGTCCATTTGAACCAAAGGTTCAAATGAAACTCTAAATTAAGTCTCTTAAAATGCCATGAATGTGTTTTCACTTATACAGCAGGTATAACTTGTGTTTTTCATGCATGAAAATGGTACAAATGGATAGATTGAATCTTTCTGATAATTTTTCATATATAAGTTATTTCAATCTGAGCTGTGGTGGAATTTATATGAATTTTAGAAGTTTATATCATTTTCTAGATTTCCCTGATTTATTTTAGTACCAGAAAATGAATAACCGCGTCAGCATTACAGAGGCATGACGTCAGCGAGTCAACCGTGGCTGACCAGGTCAAACCTGACGTCTGGGCTCCACATGTCAGTGTCATGGTTAATTAACAGAGTTAATTAATTGTCAAACTAATCCTAAACTAAAAATTAGCAGGGCCGGGCCCCACATGTCACTGACCCACACGAGTCAAAGCTGGGTCAACAGGGGGGTTAGACCCGGCAATCTCACCGGCGTTTAGCCGCCGGCGAGGCTGAATGCGGCGGAGGGGCTCGGGATCGTTGCTCCGGCAACCATTTGGGCGGCGGAGACCACGAGTGAGGAGCCAACGCTCGTCCGCATCATCTGGAGCAAGTGGGAGAGGCGGGGACGGCCAGAGCTCGCCGGAGTGGAGCTCGGGGCGGCGACCGGAGTTCGGTGGCGTGCGGGCGCAGCGCTGTGGTGCATGGCAGGGGTTGCGGAGGGCCTCTACGGCCTCCTTGCATCACTAGGAGCACGGTGACGCGCTTGGTTTGGGCGGAAGCGGGCCAGAACGACGGCGGCGGCATGGACGGCGGCGAGGTGCTCGCGGGCGCGGTGGTTGAACTAGCTAGACGGGGCAAATGAGCACGGGGAGGAGGGGGAAACAAAGTAGAGCTCACGGCGGATCCAGCGGAGATGTCAGCGAGCTCGGGGAAGCACTGGTGCGGCCGGAGCATCATCAGTGATCTCGGGCAGCCGGTGACAAAGACGATGGCGATGGCGGCGCTCCAGGGCCTCCCGAGGCGCGTGGCTTGGCTTTGAGGATGAGGAAGACGGGCGGAGCTCTTGGGCATGTCGGAGGGGCGAGGCCGTGGCGGTGGGCGCGGTAATGGCGAACGGCGGCGACGGGCGCGTTCGGTCCGAGGAGAGGGAGAGATCCAGGGGAGGAGGGAGAGCGTGAGAGAGCGAGAGAAGTCCGGGGCGGCGTGTGGCGACGTTCGGGACGGCGGAGGCGTCGAGGGAGAGACCAGGCAGGCAGGTTGCATGGCGCCCATGCGCGCGGGCGGCGAGCGCGTGCCTCTCGTCCTCGTGGCGCCAGGAGGACGATGACTGGCACTGCCAGTCGGCTGGGCCGGCCTGTTGGGCCACTCGGCCAGGCCAGGCTGCACAGGGAGGTAAGTGCAGGTGGGTTTTCTTCCCTTTTTTCCTTTTCTATTTTTCTGACATTTGTTTGATTTAAAAACAATACCAAACTAATTTATCTACTTATGCCAATTTTTGTAGGAGCTAGGGGTATTATTCCAGAGCACCTCATCAACTAGCATAATTTTTGGACATATATAAAATATATAACATATATATATCCAATGCAAATAAGTATTGCATTAATTCCAAATGGCCAACATAAATATTTATGAGCTCCTGAAAATATTTTTTTGAATTTTACCTCTGACCAATATTTTCAGAGAGCAGCATGAACATTTTCTTGGACCTTTTTGGAGCAATTTTTATCTGGATTATTTCCAGAAATGATTTCTAAGGGTTTCACAAATCCCCATTTCAAATTTAAATGAAATTTAAACATGATGCACACATGACTAGCTAGTCTAGGTCATACCAGAACTAGGGATGTGACACGACATGACCAACGAAACTTCTTATACCTTTAATGTCCTTAGGACACGACATCTTTTCAATAGCATCAACTTTAGCTTTATCAACTTCAATACTTCTTTCAGAAATTTTATGCCCCAAGACAATACCTTCATTAACCATAAAGTGGCACTTCTCCCAATTCAAGACAAGATTAGTTTCTTCACATCTCTGCAAAACTCGATCAAGGTTGCTTAAGGAATCATCAAAAAAAGTTCCATACACTGAGAAATCATCCATGAAAACCTCAACATTATTTTCACAAAAGTCAGAGAATATAGTAGTCATACATCTTTGAAAGGTAGCAGGTGCATTACATAAACCAAAAGGCATACATCTATAAGCAAAGGTACCGAAAGGGCAAGTAAAAGTGGTCTTTTCCTCCTCCTCCTTTGACACAGGTATTTGAGAGAAACCGGAATAACCGTCTAGAAAGCAATAATGTGTATGTTTGGATAATCTTTCTAGCATTTGATTAATAAAAGGCAAAGGGTAATGATCCTTTCTAGTAGCTTTATTTAATTTGCGGAAATCAATTACCATTCTATAACCTGTAACAATTCTTTGTGGGATCAATTCGTATTTATCATTAGGAACAACAGTAATACCTCCCTTCTTAGGGACACAATGGGCATGACTTACCCACTGACTATCAGCAACAGGATAAATTATACCTGCCTCTAGAAGCTTTAGTATTTCATTTGTTACCACTTCTTTGATCTTAGGATTTAACCCTCGTTGGTGATCAACAACCGGTTTAGCATCTTTCTCCAAAAAAATTGTGCTGGCATAGAGTGGTACTAATGCCCTTAATATCATGAAGAGTATATCCAATAGTAGCACAGTGCTTCTTCAGAGTTTTCAATAATTTCTTTTCTTCCTGCTCTGAAAGGTTAGCACTAATAATAACAGGATATATCTTCTTTTCATCAAGATAAACATATTTAAGAGTATCAGGTAATGGTTTAAGCTCAAACACGGGATCACCCTTGGGTGGAGGAGGATCCCCTAGAATTTCAACAGGCAAGTTGTGTCTCAAAATAGGTCCCTGCTTAAAGAATACTTCATCTATTTCCATTCTTTCATTCATAAACATATCATTTTCATGGTCTAGCAAATATTGTTCCAAAGGATCATTAGGAGGCACGACAATAGAAGCAAGACCAATAATTTCATCTTTACTAGGCAATTCTTTATCATGGGGTTGTCTACGAAATTGAGCAAAATTAAAATCATGAGACATATCCCCGAAACCAATAGTAACAATATCCTTTTCACAGTTTATCTTAGCATTAACAGTATTCCAGAAGGGTCTACCAAATATAATGGGACAAAAGTCATCTTGTGGGGAAGCAAGAACAAGAAAATCAATAGGATATTTAATTTTCCCACACAAGACATCAACATCTCTAACAATCCCAACTGGTGAAATAGTATCTCTATTGGCAAGCTTAATAGTAACATCAATATCTTCTATCTCAGCAGGTGCAATATCATGCATAATTTCTTTATATAAAGTATAAGGTATTGCACTGACACTAGCACCCGTATCACATAAGCCATGATAACAGTGATCTCCTATTTTAACAGATACAACAGGCATGCCAACAACAGGTCTATGTTTATTTTTAGTATCGGGTCTAGCAATTCTAGCAGCTTCATCACAGAAGTAAATAACATGCCCATCAATATTATCGACCAAGAAATCCTTAACCATAGAAATACTAGGTTCAACTTTAATTTGCTCAGAGGGTGTAGGTGTTCTAGCATTACTCTTACGAACCATAGTTGAAGCTTTAGCATGATCCTTTATTCTAATAGGGAAAGGTGCTTTCTCAATATAAGCGGTAGGAACAATAGGATCAACATTATAAGTGATAGTATTTTCTTCAACTTTAATAGGTTCAAATACTTTTACTTCAATGGGAGGATGATATTTAAACCACTTCTCCGTAGGGAGATCAACATGAGTAGCAAATGATTCACAGAAAGAAGCTACTATCTCAGAGTCAAGTCCATATTTAGTGCTAAATTCACGAAAAGCATCGGTATCCATAAAAGATTTAACACAATCAAACTTAGGTGTTATACCTGACTCCTAACCTTCATCGAGTTCCCAATCTTCAGAGTTGCGTTTAATCCTTTCCAATAAATCCCATCTAAATTCAATAGTCTTCATCATAAAAGAACCAGTATAAGAAGTATCGAGCATAGAGCGATTATTGAGAGAAAGCCAAGCATAAAATTTTTGAATAATAATTTCTCTTGAGAGATCATGATTGGGGCATGAATATAACATTGACTTAAGCCTCCCCCAAGCTTTAGCGATACTTTCTCCTTCACGAGGCCCAAAATTATATATATATAATTACGATCATGATGAACCAGATGCATAGGATAAAACTTCTGATGAAATTCCAATTTCAATCGGTTGTAGTTCCATGATCCAATATCATCACACATCCTAAACCATGTCAATGCCTTTCCCTTCAAAGATAAAGGGAAAACCTTCTTCTTGATAACATCCTCGGGCATACCTGCAAGCTCAAATAATCCACAAACTTCATCCACATAGATTAGGTGCATATCGGGATGTAATGTTCCATCTCCTGTAAAAGGATTAGCTAGCAGTTTCTCTATCATACCCGACGGAATTTCGAAGTAAACATTTTCAGTAGGTTCAATAGGTTGAGGAGCAACTCCTTGCTCTACTGGTCGGGGTGAAGATACCCCGAACAAGCCCCTCAAAGGGTTATTTTCCATAGTAACAAGTGACGGCAAATTTCAGCACACTATATAAATTTTTCCTTACCAAATTCCACCTACCAAAGGCGCTTCACTCCCCAGCAGCAGCGCCAAAAAAGAGTCTTGATGACCCACAAGTATAGGGGATCTATCGTAGTCCTTTCGATAAGTAAGAGTGTCGAACCCAACAAGGAGCAGAAGGAAATGACAAGTAGTTTTCAGTAAGGTATTCTCTGCAAGCACTAAAATTATCGGTAACATATAGCTTTGTGATAAGGTAATTCATAATGGGTAACAAGTAACAGAAGTAAACAAGGTGCAGCAAGGTGGCCCAATCCTTTTCGTAGCAAAGGACAAGCCTGGACAAACTCTTATATAAAGGAAAGCGCTCCCGAGGACACATGGGAATTATCATCAAGCTAGTTTTCATCAGGCTCATATGATTCACGTTCGTTACTTTGATAATTTGATATGTGAGTGGACTGGTGCTTGGGTACCGCCCTTCCTTGGACAAGCATCCCACTTAAGATTAACCCACCTCGAAAGCATCTGCAACTACGAAAGAAGAATTAATGTAAACCTAACCATAGCATGAAACATATGGATCCAAATCAGCCCCTTACGAAGCAACGCATAAACTAGGGTTTAAGCTTCTGTCAACCCATCATCTACTTATTACTTCCCAATGCCTTCCCCTAGGCCCAAACAATGGTGAAGTGTCATGTAGTCGACGTTCACATAACACCACTAGAGGAAAGAAAACATACATCTCATCAAAATATCAAACGAATACCAAATTCACATGACTACTTATAACAAGACTTCTCCCATGTCCTCAGGAACAAACATAACTACTCACAAATCATATTCATGTTCATAATCAGAGGGATATTAATGTGCATAAAGGATCTGAACATACAATCTTCCACCGAATAAACCAATTAGCATCAACTACAAGGAGCAATCAACACTACTAGCAACCCACAGGTACCAATCTGAGGTTTTGAGACAAAGATCGGATACAAGAGATGAACTAGGGTTTGAGAGGAGATGGTGCTGGTGAAGATGTTGATGGAGATTGACACCCTCCCGATGAGAGGATCGATGGTGATGACAATGGTGACGATTTCCGCCTCCCGGAGGGATGTTTCCCCGGCAAAACAGCTCCGCCGGAGCCCTAGATTGGTTCCACCAAGGTTCCGCCTCGAGACGGCGGCGCTTCATCCCGAAAGCTTCCTTATGATTTTTTCCAGGGCAAAAGACACCTTATACTAGAAGATGGCCATCGGGGGGCTTCCAGGTGGCCCACGAGGCAGGGGGCATGCCTAGGGGGTAGGGCACGCCCTCCACCCTCGTGAACAGCCGGTGGCCCCCCTCTGGTTCTTTCTTCACCCAATATTTTTAATGTATTCCAAAACTGACTTTTGTGGAGTTTCAGGACTTTTGGATTTGTGCAGAATAGGTCTCTAATATTAGCTCCTTTTCTAGCCCAGGATTCCAGCTACCGGCATTCTCCCTCTTCATGTAAACCTTGTAAAATAAGAGAGAAAATGCATAAGTATTGTGACATAATGTGTAATAACAGCCCATAATGCAATAAATATCGATATAAAAGCATGATGCAAAATGGACGTATCACTTTTCTCTCTTATTTTATAAGGTTTACATGAAGAGGGAGAATGCCGGCAGCTGGAATTCTGGACTGGAAAAGGAGAAAATATTAGAGACCTATTCTGCACAACTCCAAAAGTCCTGAAACTTCACGGAAAATTATTTTGGAATATATAGAAAATATTGGGCGAAGAAAGCACCAGAGGGGGCCACCAGTCATCCACAAGGGTGGGGGCGCGCCCTACCCCCTGTGCGCGCCCCATGCCTTCTGGGCCTCCTGGTAGGCCCCCGATGCCCATCTTCTGCAATAAGGTGTGTTTTGACTTGGAAAAAATAGGAGGAAGCTTTTGGGACGAAGCGCGGCAGTCTCGAGGCGGAATTTGGGCAGAACCAATCTAGGGCTCCAGCGGAGCTGTTCTGCCGGGGAAACTTCCCTCCGGGAGGGGGAAATCGAAGCCATCATCATCACCAACGATCCTCTCATCGAGAGGGGGTCAATCTCCGTCAACATATTCACCAACACCATCTCCTCTCAAACCCTAGTTCATCTCTTGTATCCGATCTTTGTCTCAAAACCTCAGATTGGTACATGTGGGTTGCTAGTAGTGTTGACTACTCCTTATAGTTGATGCTAGTTGGTTTATTCGGTGGAAGATCATATTTTCATATCCTTAATGATAATTAATACTCCTCTGATTATGAACATGATTATGCTTTGTGAGTAGTTACATTTGTTCCTGAGGACATGGGAGAAGTCTTGTTATAAGTAATCATGTGAATTTGGTATTCGTTTGATATTTTGATGAGATGTATGTTATCTCTCCTCTAGTGGTGTTATGTGAACGTCGACTACATGACACTTTACCATGATTTGAGCCTAGGGGAAGTGAAAGAACATGCGGTGCCCCCATGTGAGGTTTTGGTAATTGATGACATTCTCTATGGACTAATGGTTGCCTTGAGTATATTTGAAGGATTTGTCCATAGGCATTTCTTGAAGTCCATGTGTTGGTTTCAAGGAGTTAATGTGTTAACCAAGGTGCTATTAAGGAATTATCCAAAGATTGGTCATGTGAGTGTTGAGCTTATTGCAAGCATGTCTTGAAGAAGAAGATTGTGTGATCATTCATGCTTACCTTCAAGACATCATCCACATGAAGAGAGTTGGAAAGATTCAAGGTTGATCAAGACTAAGTCAAGAGTGAATTGATACGCCTCCAACGTATCTATAATTTATGAAGTATCCATGCCATGTTTACAATAGTTTTATATGATTTTGGTATGATTTGATCAAAACTAACCCGGACTGACGTTGTTTTCAGCAGAACTACAGTGGTGTTGTTTTTGTGCAGAAATAAAAGTTCTCAGAATGCGATGAAAATCAATGGAGAATTTTTCTGGAAAATATAAAAAATACTGGAACAAAAATCTACCGGAGGGGAGTCCCATGGGCCCCACGAGGGTGGGGGCGCGCCCCTGTGCCTCGTGGACTACCCGCGGGGCCCCCTGACTTGTTCTCGACGCCAACCTGTCCTATAAATACCCAAACCTCCAGAAATTAACCTAGATTGGAAGTTCCACCACCACAAGCCTCTGTAGCCATGAGAAATCAATATAGGCCCTCTCTGGCACCCTGTGGGAGGGGGCCATCATCACCGAAGGCTATGGAGGAGGATCCCGGAGGGGCCATCATCACCATGAAGGCCAAGGACCAGAGGGAGAACCTCTCCCCATCCAAAGGGAGGCCATGGAGGAGGAAGCACAAGGGGGAGAACCTCTCCTCCTCTCTCTCGGTGGCACCGAAATGCCATCGGGAGGGGAATCATCACCGTGGTGATCGTCTTCATCAACATCACCACCATCATCACCATCCTCATCTCTTTTACGCGATCCACTCTCCCGCACCCCGCTGTAATCCCTACTTGAACATGGTGTTTTATGCCACATATTATGATCCAATGATGTGTTGCCATCCTATGATGTTTTGAGTAGATATCCTTTGTCTTTGGGTTGATTGATGATCTAGATTGGTATGTGTTGTATGTTTTATTTTGGTGTTGTCCTATTGTGCCCTCCGTGTTGCGCAAGCGTGAGGGATTCCCGCTGTAGGGTGTTGCAATACGTTCATGATTTGCTTATAGTGGGTTGCTTGAGTGCCAGAAGCATAAACCCGAGTAAGGGGGTTGTTGCATATGGGATAAAGGGGACTTGATGCTTTAATGCTATGGTTGGGTTTTACCTTAATGATCTTTAGTAGTTGCGGATGCTTGCTAGAGTTCCAGTCATAAGTGCATATGATCCAAGAAGAGAAAGTATGTTAGCTTATGCCTCTCCCTCATATGAAATTGCAATGACGACTATCGGTCTTGTTAACAATTGCCTAAGACAATTCCGCACACCGATCCATCATTATCCCACACTTGCTATTTATAATATTTAGTAATATATTCTAACTTTATGATAACAACACCTACTTTTATATTTTATCTCCTCGATACCATACAAAGTTATCCTCTTCATACGCACACCGTAGTTTTATTTCTCATTTCTAGTTGGAAGCAAACTTCGGTGTATGTAGAGTCGTATCAGTGGCAGATAGGGCTTGAGAGAATATTGATCTTACCTTTAGCTCCTTGTGGGTTCGACACTCCATACTTATCACTTCCACCATTAGGAATTGCTATGATGATTCCCTGCACTTGGGGATTATCATGAATCAAGTTGATCTACTCACAAAGCGTAGAAGATGTACCGAGAGGGATCAAGTGATCCCATGGTATGGTAAGCATTGTCCATTACACTTTGTGTACTAACCCATGGTCTACGTGAGAGTTCTATGTGGGGTTAGGTATGTTTCCACGGTCTTGCGTCAAGAGGAAGATTCACACAACCCATGGAGAGGATGACATCAAGTGGTGATCGTCATCAAGATTGTCGTGTGCAAGTTCAAGTGGAGCATCACGAAGAGATCAAGTGCTTGAAGCTTGCTATCCATTGTGGTGACAATGGATGTGTGAAGACGTGCGGAAGAGTGGCTCACCCATAGAGGATTATGGGGGAGCAATCGACTAGTCTTCATCAAGCCAACACAATCAAGAAAGGTGGTCCAACTTGAGGGAGTAAAGATCATCATCATCTAGCTCAAGTGGACTATGTGCAAGTTAAAGGTTTGCCCTTGATAGGTTTTCTATTTTACTGGTCTCATGGTGGTAGTTGGGAGACCGGGTTGTACGATTGAGTGACGTACTATCAAGGGGGGCTCTTGATGAGTAGCTTGATTGTTCGTTCATAGAGAGCTCAAACCATTACATCCATGCAACATCTTTCTTGGTTCTTGTTTGGTTCTCTTTGTGAGTCTTAGAGCTTATGGTCATCTTGTTGACAAGCTCGAGTTCATCGAAAACGGAGTTCACATGCATCTTCTATGTTGTTTTCGATGTTGGAGGTTTATGCCGGTTCTTCTCTGTTGGAGGGTTCACTACTCTTTATGTCTTTGTTTTGATGCTACTCGTCGTCTTCTATCCAACAAGCTTGAGTTTGCTCAATTTGGAGCTCATTTGCAGAAGTTATGACAGTTCTAGTTTTCCTCCGAGTATACTTGTTTTTGTGGAAGTGGCATAAGGAAGGCGCCAGCGGTAGTACCGTTGGGCCGGAGCGGCAGTACCTCTTATCGCCACAAGCGGTAGTACCGCTGTCTCACAGCGGTAGTACCGCCCATGGCCATAAGCGGTAGTACCACTCCAGTTCCGCGCTAGTACCACCTCCACTCGAGGCCGGCGTTTCTCGTGTCGGGTTTAGTGGCAGTAGGAGCGGTAGTGTAGCTCGTAAACGGTAGTACAACACCTACTACCTCTACTAGTATCGCTCAGTGGCTCTCTCCTTTGTCCCTTCTCCCTTAGGCGTTGTGCAAGGTCCCAATGGTAGCACCGCGGGGCCGAGCGACAGTACCGTTGTGGCCAGCGGTAGTACCGCTCCCTAGAGCGGTAGTACCACTTGCTGCAGGCTGAGAATGGGGATAACGGTTTGATTTTCCCCCGCCTATAAAAGGGGATCTTCTTCCCCATTGGGCCTTATCCTTTTGAGCTGAGTTCTTCCCCCATTGTCGAGCTTGCTATCTCTCAATCCCTCCATGGATTCTTGCTAGTTTTGGGTGGGGGAAAGAGACAGGAGATCTAGATCCACATTTCCACCAATCACTTTCTCCTCTATGTGAGGGGAATCCTTTGGATCTAGATCTTGGAGTTCTTCGTGTTCTCTTATTCGTTCTTTCTCTCATTTTCCTCCCTAGCATTAGTTGCTTTGGTGGGAATTGAGATAGAAGGACTTGGGCACTCCGTGTACCCTTGCCATTGCATTTGGTGCATCGGTTTGAGTTTTCCACGGTGATACGTGGAAGTTACAAGTTGAGAAGCTTATTACTCTTGGGTTCTTGGTACCCTTGAGCTTGTTCCTCTTGGGTGCTTGGGCGCTCTAGACAGTTGGTGCTGTTTGGAGCTCAATCATTGTGGTGTAAAGCTTCGGGAAAGCTTCGTGGTCTCCAATTAGGTTGTGGAGATCGCCCTGAGCAATTTGACAGGTTCCGGTGATCGCCCCCAAGGGTTGCCAAAGTGTACGAGTTCGGTGACCTCCCCCAAGGGTTGCCATTTGTACGGGTTCGGTGACCGCCCTCAAGGGTCCCTTAGTGGAATCACGACATCTTGCATTGTGCAAGAGCGCGAGGAGATCATGGTGGCCCTAGTGGCTTCTTGGGGAGCATCGTGCCTCCACACCGCTCCAAATGGAGATTAGCATCCGCAAGGGTGTGAACTTCGGGATACATCATCGTCTCCGCGTGCCTCGGTTATCTCTTACCCGAGCCCTTTACGTATGCACTTTACTTTATGATAGCCATATTGTTCCTTGTCATATATCTTGCTATCACATAGTTGTTTATATTTCTTAGCATAAGTTGTTGGTGCACATAGGTGAGCCTAGTCTTTTTAGATTTTGTGCTTGACAAATTAACCTCTAGGTTTATTCCACATTTGTTCAAGCCTAAACCGTAATTATTTCAAAGTGCCTATTCACCCCCCTCTAGGCGACATCCTCAATCTTTCAGGAAGGCATTGGGAAGTAATAAGTTGATGATGGGTTGCTAGAGTGATAGAATCTTAAACCCTAGTTTATGCGTTGCTTCGTAAGGGGCTAATTTGGATCCATATGTTTCATGCTATGGTTAGATTTATCTTAATTCTTCTTTCGTAGTTGCGGATGCTTGCGAGAGGGGTTAATCATAAGCGGGAGGCTTGTCCAAGGAAGGACAGCACCCAAGCACCAATCCACCCACATATCAAATTATCAAAGTAACGAACGCGAATCATATGAGCATGATGAAAACTAGCTTGACAATAATTCCCATGTGTCCTCGGGAGCGCTTTGCTTTATATAAGAGTTCGTCCAGGCTTGTCCTTTGCTACAAAAAGGATTGGGCCACCTTGCTGCACCTTAGTTACTTTTGTTACTCATTACTTGTTACGAATTATCTTATCACACAACTATCTGTTACCGGTAATTTCAGTGCTTGCAGAGAATACCTAGCTGAAAACCGCTTGTCATTTCGTTCTGCTCCTCGTTGAGTTTGACACTCTTACTTATCGAAAGGACTACGATAGATCCCCTATACTTGTGGGTCATCAAGAATCTTTTCTGGCGCCGTTGTCGGGGAGTGAAGTGCCTTTGGTAAGTGGAATTTGGTAAGGAAACATTTATATAGTGTGCTGAAATTTACTATCACTTGTTACTATGGAAAATAATCCTTTGAGGGGCTTGTTCGGGGTATCTTCACCCCGACCGGAAGAGCAAAGAGTTGCTCCTCAGCCGACTATACCTACTAAAAATACTTATTATTAAATTCCTTTGGGTATGATAGAGAAACTGCTAGCTAATCCTTACGTAGGAGATGGAACATTACATCCTGATATGCACCTAATCTATGTGGATGAAGTTTGTGGATTATTTAAGCTTGCAGGTTTGCCCGAGGATGTTGTCAATAAGAATGTATTCCCTTTATCTTTGAATGGAAAGGCATTGACATGGTATAGTCTATGTGATGTTATTGGATCATGGAACTACAACCGATTGAAATTGGAATTTCATCAGAAGTTTTATCCTATGCATCTAGTTCATCGTGATCAGAATTATATATATAATTTTTGGCCTTGTGAAGGAGAAATTATCGCTTAAGCTTGGGGGAGGCTTTAGTCAATGTTATATTCATGCCCCAATCATGAGCTCACAACAGAAATTATTATTCATAATTTTTATGCTCGGCTTTCTCGTAGTGATAAATCCATGCTCGATACTTCTTGTACTGGTTCTTTTATGAAGAAAACTATTGAATTCAAATGGGATTTATTGGAAAGAATTAAATGCAACTTTGAAGATTGGGAACTCGACGAAGGTAATGAGTCAGGTATAAACCTTAAGTTTGATTGTGTTAAATCTTTTATGGATACCGATGCTTTTCGTGATTTTAGCACTAAATATGAACTTGACTCTGAGATAGTAGCTTCTTTCTATGAATCTTTTGCTACTCATGTTGATCTCCCTAAGGAGAGTGGTTTAAATATCATCCTCCCATTGAAGTGTAAGTAGTAGAACCTATTAAAGTTGAAGAAGAAGTCACTACTTATAATGTTGATTCTATTATTCCTACAACTTATATTGAGAAACCACCTTTCACTGTTAGAATTAAGGATCATGCTAAAGCTTCAATTGTGGTTCATAAGAGTTATACTAGAACACCTACACCCCTGAACAAATTATAGTTTAACCTAGAATTTCTATGGTTAAAGATCTCTTGGTTGATAATATTGATGGGCATGTTATTTATTTCTGTGATGAAGCTGCTAAAATTGCTAAACCTCATATTAAAGATAAACATAGACCTGTTGTTGGCACTCCTGTTGTTTCTGTTAAAATAGGAGATTATTGTTATCATGGTTTATGTGATGTGGGTGCTAGTGTGAGTGCAATTCCTTTTACTCTATATAAAGAAATTATGAATGATATTGCATCCGATGAGATGGAAGATACTGATGTTACTATTAAGCTTGCAAATAGAGATACCATATCACCAATTTGGATTGTTAGAGATGTTGAAGTCTTGTGTGGGAAAATAAAATACCCTACTAATTTTCTTGTTCTTGCTTCCCCACAAGATGATTTTTGTCCCATTATATTTGGTAGACCTTTCTTGAATACTATTAATGCTAAGATAGACTGCGAGAAAGATATTATTACTGTCAGTTTAGGTGATAAGTCTCATGATTTTAATTTTTCCAAATTTCGTAGACAATCCCATGATAAATAATTTCCTAGTGGGGATGAAATTATTGGTCTTGCTTCTATTGTCGTGCCTCCTACTGATCCTTTAGATCAATATTTGCTAGACCATGAAAATGATATGTTTATGAATGAATGAAAGGAATTAGATGAAATATTCTTTAACCAAGGTTATGTTTTTAAACAAAACTTGCCTATTGAAATCCTTGGGGATCCTCCTCCACCCAAGGGTGATCCCATGTTTGAGCTTACGCAATTACCTGATACTTCGAAATACGCTTATCTTGATGAAAATAAGATATATCCTATTATTATTAGTGCTAACCTTTCAGAGCATGAAGAAAAGAAATTAGTGAAAACTATGAAGAAGCACCGTGCAGCTATTGGATATATTCTTGATGATCTTAAGGGCATTAGTCCCACTCTATGTCAGCACAAAATTAATTTGGAGCCTGATGCTAAACCAGTTGTTGATCATCAACGGTGGTTAAATCCTAAGATGCAAGAAGTGGTAAGAAATGAAATATTAAAGCTTCTGGAGGCACGTATAATTTATCCTATTGCTGATTGTAGATGGGTAAGTCATGTGCATTGTGTCCCTAAGAAGGGCGGTATTACTGTTGTTCCTAATGATAAGAATGAATTGACTCCACAAAGCATTGTTATAGGTTATAGAATGGTAATTAATTTTTGGAAATTAAACAACTTCTAAAAAAGATCATTACCCTCTACCTTTTATTGATCAAATACTAGAAAGATTATCTAAACATACACATTTTTGCTTTCTAGATGGTTATTCTGGTTTCTCTCAAATACCTGCGTCAAAAGAGGACCAAGAAAAGACCACTTTTACTTGCTCTTTCGGTACTTTTGCTTATAGACGTATGCCTTTTGGTTTATATAATGCACCTGCTACCTATATGCTCCGACTTTTGTGAAAAGATTGTTGAGGTTTTCATGGATGATTTCTCTGTTTACATAACTTTTTTTGATGATTGCTTAAGCAACCACTATTGCAGGATGGTCCAAACGCGACACTACGATCAGAGACCCTTCGACGAAATTGTGTGCGATGCCATAATTGCAAACGGGGGTGTAAAAATCCCGTCAAAAAAGATGCAAAATGTTTGTGATGACGGATGCATCAAACACGGTTCAGATTTTAGTTGCGTGTGCGATGCAGGGCATACGGTTTAGTTCAATTAACTGTTTGGGATGAAAAGGAACAAAAAAAATGGACAGCCAGATGAAGGCATGTGCGATATATAGCATACGGTTCACTAGGATGAACTGTATGTGATTAGGCAACACAATGAAAATGGTTTAACTGAACAAGATATATGTGATACGCGGCAAACAGGTCCGTAATTAGAAATGTGTACGAAGACCAATAATAACACAGACGATTGCTGCTAATAAGCCGTGTGATTTACTCTATCTACAATAGAATAACATGTAATATATATCTCTACTCCTAATGTCTCAGTTGGTAGTCTCTGCCGGCTAAATTTCGTCCCACGTATATTGGGTTTTTTCGTCCTCACTCCCATCTCACTGTGAGCCGCATCAATCAAACCAATAAAAACCTCATAGCGATCCTCGCACGCAGTCCAGGGTTAACCTCCCGTCGCACCCAAGAAAAGTGGACGAAAAAATCTACGAAAATTAACCAGCGAGGCTCCCCTCGACTCCCTCGACATGCCTTTTCCTCGTTCGATCGCCCGGTTCGCTCGGACGCAGATAGACACCCACATCTCCCACATCCTCCTCTTTTCAACCCAACCCGCCTAGGGTTCCTAGCCCCACGTCCGCCGCCGCGCCATGCTACTATTTTCCAAGCGCCGTCGCAATGGGCTCCATCGCCGTACAACCCTCCTACCAAATCGTTTGATGCGATGGGTCATGCCGCATCCCCAGGCCCCACAAGGTACACCCACCAGCACTACCAGATCGGGCGGTGAAGAGGACGCAATCCGCCGGCGACGAGGCGGGCGGCGCCACCACGTTCGTGCTTAAGCGCCTCCGGGTACCAGGCATGCGCGTGAGGCAAGGCGCCTCCTGGGCTCTATCGTCGCATCACCGACAACCCCACGGCCGAGCAGGAGGAGTGCTTCCACGGATTCAAATATATGCAAGTAGATGCAGGCTGCAGCACATGCTTCCATCACCTCCCTGTGTCGCTCGAGTCATGGGCTCCATCGTGTGACGCACTGCAAGGATGTCAACCATACTGCTGCAGGGTTCAGTGCCGTCATCTTTGTCCGCATCTTCCGCTCGGGTCAGGCTCCCAACCCCTCATGCCCCCATCCATTCATGCTCGTTTTCTTAATTTTGGTTGTTGATCCGGATTTGGATTCCCTCGGACGAAATACAATGTCAATGTTGATAGATCATTTGTTTTTCTTCAGCAGATGGAGTCTCCATCGTTATATGGCTGCAGAGGTAAGTTGCTCAAATGATTAACATTATGTTTGTGCTCCAGGTCTAAAGGAGGTAGAGGAGCTCCAGTTTGATCCTAAGGATGGTATTGCTTTTTTTAAAATTAAATTACTTGTTCGTATCGTAATTTCACACTGAGAATTTTTTTTCTCAACTATTTGCTATCTGTTGTCCCTTCGATGTTTTAAGTGGCCAATTTGAGTTTGCCCGATCACAGTTTCCACAAGCATTGTTTGGCCTTTCAAAAGTTCTGATAGAAAAATTCTTACATTCTTTCTCTTACAACCAAAAGGAGATTCTACTTCATGTGTTGTCTTACAAGCAACGAGGTATGCTCCTGGTCTACAATACTAATGCTCCTTACCTAACAGTTGCTTGTCATTAGTTATAGTGCTTGGTTAAAATAATTATTATGCTCCTTGTAAATTGTAGGCTAGCTGTCTTGCACACACCACAAATGAAGGTTTTGGAACTCCATTCTCCAATAGTATCAGTGAATCAAACACTCCAATCTCTCTGAATTCTAACCCAGTAAGTAGTGATTGCATATTTTGTATCAGTAGATATGACTAGGCTAGAGGGTAGATCCTCGGCGGCTCGTTCCTGATGCAAAACGTTGCCTCAATCACGAGGATAATATGATATTTATATTTTCACTGGAGTGTAGTTTAAGCAAGATGTATTGTAACCTTTTTAAGCAACATGTGGTATTACGTTATAGATTGTACTTTATCTTATCATGCTATGTACAAAATTGAACTAGAAAGTATATTTTTAGTATTAATTAGAAGTAGCTGATCCAATCTGTTATTTGTAGGAATTTAAGAATTTTTATTTTGAAAGCAGACTTACAATGCTATATATCTGATGCCAAGGAGTGAAAACTTGCAGCAACATCTCCGACACCCTCTCGACGAGCTGCAATTAGATCATAGCTGAGGAGGCGGCAATGACCACTGAGGTATGTCCTTCTCTCCTTGCCCTTCATGCTGGCATCAACAAGGTCGAATGATATTCAGTCTTTTACAAGGTCAACTCCGCCTTGCTTGCAATCAATCTGCTAGCGACAGTAGAAATTAATAATCCTCTGTATGTGTTTCTACATGGTGAGATATAAGCACAGGACTGGAGTGCACGCTCAGCCGCAGAACCATCAGGGTGCTCCACGCTCGACATCTTCTCAGCGTAGCTGCTCGATCAGTAGTTTTGATTGATCTATTTGATAATTTAAGCTATTCGATGGATGTTACTGGTTCACTCAGGCTCTTTTCTTATGTTGTTATTTAATCACTATGGGCTTGGATATTATCTATAGCATCTCAATGATTCACTGCAATTGGCCAAGTTCTTGATATTTGATACTGTACGAGCGTAGCAGTTGGACTAAAAAAATTACAACAATCTGCAGGTACAACAACCACTTGACACTGAACCTAATGCGTCCGCTTTATCTTCATCTACATCATTAAGTAATCTCTCATGTTATTTTAACAAGTTCTAAATTTTGAGCTACGCGATTCACAGTAGTTTCGGAAGTACAAATTGATGTCTATAACTTATTTAGGGTAACCTTTTGCTCCATTTGGTAGATATATAACAAGGCAATATAGAGGGATGTAGAGATCTATTTTTAAATACTCTCAATATTTTCATTCATGACTGAACATGCCAGATAATGAGATTCTTGCGTGCTGTTTGCCTTTTTCCTTTTGCCATGCTGTTTGTTAGGGGTGTGTGTTTTACAATGGGTGTGGGGCTGTATGAATTTGGTCATGGACATTGGCATATATGTTTCTATTTGCTTTTGCTATAGATCTATTTAATTGTTGATAGGTGTGAGCTGATGATCTTCTTCTTTGCATGTTGGCAGGTTCTCTTTGTGGTTTCTGATATTGCGGAAGCTGAATGACAATAGTAATGACTGGTGGATCCATGTTTGCGTTTGCTGACGACAACGATAATGAGTTTTTACGGCTGCACTTGATGTCTAGTGGTCTATGCTTCTTGTTTATATTATCGTTGTCTTTAATAGTGTATTATATAGTAGGTATGGTTTCCTTTTGATTTAGCACATGGGCTTATCAGTGTAGGTGGCTCAGTTTGGTTTGCTTCTTGCAAATGTTCTGCTCCAATTGTTCCATTTTTAATAACCCAGACCTGGTTTAATTCAAAAGTGTATTATATAGTAGGTATGGTTTCCTTTTGATTTAACACATGGGCTTATCAGTGTAGGTGGCTCAATTTGGTTTGCTTCTTGCAAATGTTCTGCTCCAATTGTTCCATTTTTAATAACCCATACCTGGTTTAGTTCATGTTTACACATTCATGGAAAAAATTATGGTTTAGTTCTGTCCT
This sequence comes from Triticum dicoccoides, assembly GCF_002162155.2. Lineage (NCBI taxonomy): Eukaryota > Viridiplantae > Streptophyta > Magnoliopsida > Poales > Poaceae > Triticum > Triticum dicoccoides. Next base: position 512,533,628 of record NC_041392.1, on the reverse strand, counting down.
ATGTTTATAAAGCGGTAAAGCGAAGCGAGGCGCTAGGGGGGCGCCTCACTGCTTAAGCGATAAAGCGTAAAGCGAGGCGACGCTTTAGACAGACTCTGAACCTGATGGGCAGTATAATAGAGCACCATTTAGTGAGACATATATATGTTGATTCTAATCCACCAGTGAGCCCATATATTCTGATCCATCCACTAAGCAGTAAGCAACTAGCCAATTGCTATAAGAGAGGCAGTAGCACCTAACAGCAGAGGAGTTGTGCATAGCATAACACACAACAGAGCAGAAAAGGCTGGTGCAGATCTGAGGAAGCTGCTGCCAGAGGAGAGAGGAAAGAGCTGAAAGCCTGGATATTTGCACGCTCTGGTTTTGGTTCTCTCTCTTTCTTTCCCCTCCTGTAACTGTTTCAAATGTGAGCCCAGCCCTGTTTCCCTGCCAGGAATCTCTGTACCCTGCCTGGCAAGTCTAAGGCGTCCTCTCTGCCTTAAAGCGCCAATCAGGACGCCTAAGCAGGCGCTTCAGACGCTTTAGTGTCTAAGGCGGACGCCTTAGACACATGTCTAAAGCGAGTTGGACGCTTTGAGCCTGGAGGGCGCTCTAACGCTTAAGCGTCGCTTAAGCGACGCTTTAGGGACGCTTTACAAACAGAGGTTCTGTCCATCGATCTCCTATATGATCGTTGAGTTTTGAACTTGATGGCAACACTAAGTTCAGACACAGATGATGTTCTCACTGCAAGCTCATACCAAGCTATTTGGTATACTCATTTCTATTTGAGTTGGATATTTTTTTCTGTCCAGAAAGTGATTCGATATTTAGATCTTCGAAATGCCCTTGGTGTGGTCTAGGTAATTAGTATTAGAGGCGATGACACAACGGGCGGGGTTAGAAAACTGATGATCTATTATATATAGTGTCTTCTCTCTTTTATGGTACGCCATACTTGAAGTTTTTTGTTATTGTTGGCGTCAGTCTTGGCTCGTTTAGAATTAATGAACATAATCATGAATAATAGGTTCGCGTCAGTCTTGGCTTGTTAAGAATTAATGAACATAATTGTGAATAACAGGTCAAGAACAGAACGTTCAAGAAGGGTTAAACTTGTTAATGCAGCAGCATGTTTTTCATGGCCTCCTTATATCTTATATTTATCCTAAGTTTGGGTTTCCTTTATTTTCTGGACGAAACAAACAATCTATGTTTTGTACGAATGGTTAAAGAAGAGGCTATCTTTCTATTTGATTGTTGCTTAAAGGAAGAGGGTTAATATTATTCCGTATGATGCCTATAAAAAACATCATAACTGAATACGGTATTGGTTATTTTGCGTTACGTTTGAGGCCATTTATGTTTTTCTAGAATTACTCTTTTTTCCAGCTCAAATATCAATGTCCTCTGGTATACTTATAACTGTTAAAATATTCCTTTTTGTTCCTGCTTAAAACATATTGTTTGCTCTTTGCAGGGTGATCGTATCCATGCTACCATTCTGCAGTATCTTGAGATTTCTACAGTGGAGTAGTACACAACTACGTATCACAAGTTTGAGCTTAGATGAACAACATGGGCACCATCAAACGGATAGATCATGTGCCTGATGGGTCTCATGGTATGCGTACATGCTGCGATCCTTGAAGGATGTATCGCCTCTGTATTAATGATCTAAACGCCCTTATATTTCTTTACAGATGGAGTAGTTGATAATGGTTATATACAAAACATATCTTGACAGAGGTGGCGCCAGACGTCACAGAGAGGTACCGCGTTCGGTCCAACGAGGAGCTCCGGGCATGGTGGGCGGTGGCCATGGCATTGGCCTCATGGGTTTACTCTGACTGCCGCCGGTCATTCTCGCAAACAATGGCTTAGGTTTTGAGGAGGATTAGCATGTCACCACATAACAACTTTGTAAGTGTGATGTAATACTGGCGAATGTATGCATTCACACAATCAAAGGATTGAATTGTGCGAATGATTCATACTCCATATCTTTTTACCTATCTAGACTCTAGATCATATGGGAATAACCACAGTTGCTTACCTCAGCAAATAGCAACATCACTGCACTTGGTCCTTTTCTGCCCTTCAACAAGTTGGCCCCAGACATATCTTGCTTGCTTGCTGATCTGGTGATTGTTCAACACAACTGGTAAGTAATATTTTTGTACTAATTTGATGCTATCTAATCAGTATGTAATTCAAATTTCAGAGATCAGTTCGCATAAACTTATGGTTTCTTCCAACTGGAAGAATTTTCCTTAGGGAAATGAATTGGACGGGTTATTCTTGGGGATAACATTCGTCTTCTAATCAGACGAGGTTAATTACCTTGGCCCTTGAACTATGATGTAGGTGGTTCTTGGTTTCGCTCGCTCGATCTGATTGGAGCTTGGGAGCATATTCGCTCCAAAAAGGGGGGGGGGGTGTAAAAATGATCCTTTATTCCCCAAATTATTGCATATTTGCCATGTAGAGTGCCCATGGATATTTAGACCTAGATATATTTGTTGCTTGTCTTATGGACATGCGAGTTTCATATTCGGTCCATAAAATAAGGGTGTAAAAGTGATCCTTCATTCCCCAAATTATTGCATATTTGACATGTAGTTGTTATACACTTGCACAATGTTGCTTGCAGGACATGTGTTGGATGGTTATTTTTTATATTCTGAAAGGAGATCTTGTATGCTGCTATGTTCTTTCAAATTGTGGATAACATTTTGATCTAAGTGATCTGGTTCTTCCAATTGGTGCATAGCATGTTTATTTGAAGTTCAAGCAAGCAGAGTATGAAGTATGAGATAGTTCAGATCCTCACTAAATATCGTGGTGATTAATTCCAATTTTAGTATCTCATAATGTGATGCCCAATTACTTTTACCTAATATAATTCATATATGATTATTTTCTGTAATGTGTGTTCAGGGACCATCTTTCTAATGTTTGGTTACCATTTTTTTGACAACTGATTTCAGTACTACTTGTAATAATTTCTTAGATGATTTCCTGGAAATTTACACTCCCATATTTTTGGAGTTAACAACACCAACGAGTTAATATAACACTGATATTTTTGGTAGGTTTTTTGTCTATCTGTTACATACCAAATGAGATCATTCACCAGCACACTCAAGCAGAAGTAGCAATAGAAGACACATATGTCTGATGTGCTCAAGAGAATGACGTCTCTACAATCTGGATGTTGCCCAGATAGCAGAGATCATAAAAACAGGAGAATCATGGGTAAGGTGCCCCTTTCAAGTCAATCCTTCTTAGAAGGGATGCAACATGTTAGTAATTGTATAGATGGTTCAATTGATTGTGAAGTGTGTGTTCATGGAGGTGGAAGGGGGCATTGCGAGCCGGATTTGTCACTACTGAGGTGGCGAACATGGACTAGGGTTGCGGAGTGCAAATGAAGCTAAAGACAACATATAATTATTTAGATCATTTCTCCCTATATACATGGTTGAGTTAAATTGCGAGTGAAGTGTATTTCAATTATATTATGATTGTTGTAGGATATATTTTTTATACATACAAAATTTTATATGTATTATATTTACAGGTGCAATTAAAAAATATCTACAAAATTTTATATGCATTGTATTAATGTGCACATGAAAAAAAGGCCCGTGGCAAAGCACGGGCGATCTACTAGTATATATATAACTGAAATAAACATCCAATTACATAAGTGACTATGCAGATCATTCACACACACCTCAATAAACAATTGCGTGCATTCTAAAGTAGGAGAAATGATCGTCTAGTCTTCTACTTCTTGTGACGCTCTCGCCACTGCTATGTGGCTCGATTCCTCGTCTGGGCCAGGAAGAAGACAGTTCCTTGTGTCAACGATCCGCCTGTACATCTCATAGCTTCTGTACGCGTCCATGGGCACGTACTTGACATGTTGTTCATCCAGTCTCTTATGCCACACACTGTGCCTGGCGTTTCTGTCCCTATTGCTCTCATTCTTCATCTTCATGTAGTAGGGGTCGATGATGGCCAAGGCGAGGTCAACCAGGGAGTTTAGTTTGTTTTTGTCGCTACCCCAGACCTTGTAGTGGCTTTGGATGTTGACAAGATTCGGGCATTTCAAGCATGAAACCTTGAGCGCTTTTAGATCGTTGGTGGTGTCCACCACAGCGAAACTGTAGCCAGAGCTGTTGATAAACCTGGAGAAATGCTCGCAAGGCGTTGTGGCAGGTGGTAGTGGTAGACGAGGACATCATGCCGCATGCACAACTGAGCGACGACAACCTTCTGATCATGCCCGGCACGACCCATGGTGTACTCAAGGTCAAAGCCGACCACTTGGTACTTGTCCTCGGCAAGGAACTGCTCCATAGTTTGGATGGAGCTCTCCACCGAGACCGGATCATTCGTGCACACCACCGAGAGACCCTTCCCCCTCACATGGGTGTCCACGATGTGTTGTGTGGTGAACTGCAAACCGATGTCATCGTCGGCCGTTGGGAGTGCTATTGGAGCCACGGGGAGCGCCATTGGAACCGCTGGATGTCCTCTCTGTATGTGTCCTCGTGGGTGTGCTTATTGTGTCGTGTGAGACGAGAGATGAAGGTAAATGGTTGCATGAATAAAATGGGGCTGGGCAGCGTGGATTCTCGGCGCGTCCGCATGGTAGTTTTTGCAGCGGGTAACTGCATCGTCGCGCTGCGCCCAGCGCAACCGCATGCACACGAACGTGCGTGACCATGCGCCGGCCCCAAACACTGGCAGCGCGTGTGGAGGGATGCTACCTCTTGAGCACTGCGTTGGTTTTCCCTTAAAGAGGAAAGGGTGATGCAGTAAAGTAGCGTAAGTATTTCCCTCAGTTTCTGAGAACCAAGGTATCAATCCAGTAGGAGATCACGCTCGAGTCCCACGCACCTACATAAACAAATAAGAACCTCGCAACCAACGCGATAAAGGGGTTGTCAATCCCTTCACGGTCACTTACGAGAATGAGATCTGATAGATATGATAAGATAATATTTTTGGTATTTTTATCATAAAGAGAAATAAAGATGCAAAGTAAAATAAACGGAAATAGAAATAACAAAGTGTTAAAAGATCGATGGAAGATAGACCCCGGGGCCATAGGTTTCACTAGTGGCTTCTCTCAAGAACATAGGTATTACGGTGGGTAAACGAATTACTGTCGAGCAATTGATAGAATTGAGCATAGTTATGAGAATATCTAGGTATGATCATGTATATAGGCATCACGTCCGTGACAAGTAGACCGGCTCCTTCCTGCATCTACTACTATTACTCCACACATCGACCGCTATCCAGCATGCATCTAGAGTATTAAGTTCATAAGAACAGAGTAATGCTTTAAGCAAGATGACATGATGTAGAGGGATAAACTCATGCAATATGATATAAAACCCATCTTTTTATCCTCGATGGCAACAATACAATACGTGTCATTTCCCCTACTGTCACTGGGATTGAGCACCACAAGATTGAACCCAAAGCTAAGCACTTCTCCCATTGCAAGAAAGATCAATCTAGTAGGCCAAACCAAACTGATAATTCGAAGAGACTTGCAAAGATAAACCAATCATACATAAAAGAATTCAGAGAAGAATCAAATATTGTTCATAGATAATCTCGATCATAAACTCACAATTCATCGGATCTCGAGAAACACGCCGCAAAAGAAGATTACATCGAATAGATCTCCAAGAGAATCGAGGAGAACTTTGTATTGACATCCAAAGAGAGAGAAGAAGCCATCTAGCAAATAACTATGGACCCGTAGGTCTGAAGTAAACTAATCACACATCACCAGAGAGGCCATGGAGTGGATGTAGAGGCCCTTCGTGATCAATGCCCCCTCCGGCGGAGCTCCGGAAAAGGCCCCAAGATGGGATCACTTGGGTACAGAAGGTTGCGGCGGTGGAATTAGGTTTTTGTGGTGCTCCTGGATGTTTGTGGGGTACGTGGACTTATATAGGGGAAGAAGTAGGTCGGTGGAGCAGCGAGGGGCCCACGAGGGTGGAGGGCGCGCCCAGGGGGTAGGCGCGCCCCCCTGCCTCGTGGCCTCCTCGATTGTTTCTTGACGCCCACTCCAAGTCTCCTGGATCACGTTTGTTGAGAAAATCACGTTCCCGAAGGTTTCATTCCGTTTGGACTCCGTTTGATATTCCTTTTCGGCGAAACTCTAAAATAGGCAAAAAAACAGTAATCTGGGCTAGTCCTCCGGTTAGTAGGTTAGTGCCAAAAATGATATATTAGTGTAAAATAAAGCCCATTAACATCCAAAATAGATAATATAATAGCATGGAGCAATCAAAAATTATAGATACATTGGAGACGTATCAAGGGACGCGAGAGCAGAGCGCGCGCGGCGGGATGCGAGCAGAGCGCGCCGCGGCCGCCTAAACCGCAAGCAACCACAAGCATAGAGCAGTTGAACACGCAGGAAATGGTCGCCTACAAGCCGGCCGACAGTTGCTTCGCTGCTTAGAGAGCGGCCGTGTGCTACCACCTCCGTCTAGTCTATAGTTCCCTCTATATTCTGTGCCATACTTTGCCCTCAAATTTAACCAACAAAATGCTAATGCATGTTATAATAATTATATAATTGGAAACTATGTTCAAATACGAATCCAACTATATAATCTTTGGCGACATGCATTCATATTTTATTAGTTAAATCATACTTATAAACCAGGAAGGGGTATAGTAGGTTATTAAATCGCAAATGTTTTTTATTAACCGCATGTGTACGTGGCCTTTTGTCCTCCTCTCGCACGTCTTGTCACCCCGCTGCTGCAGACGGCTTACATCGCAAGCTTGCGTAGCGCGCGGGGGTGTTCTTTTGGCCAAACAGTGGCGCCAATGAACCGTCGGTGAGCCTGTTCCCGCGCAATCTCGCAGGTTCCTGCACAAGCTTCCCGCCCGACTCGGTGAAATCCCCCAAAATCTCAATGCTTATCGGTCTGCTATAAAAACCTCACGGCCGGCGAGTCCTGCGTCGCATTTTCCGCTCCTTTCCTGTAGCTTATCTCATCTGCTTCTCCCACAATCGCCAATGGCATCGGTCTGTCATTGTCGCTCAGCCACTCCGCCGTCATCAGAGGACAACTCCAGCTGGGAGGCTACACCGCAGCGGTGACGCAGTCCCCAGCGTAGTATAGTGCGCGTGGCGTCCCTGTTGGGTGTGCGCGGAACACCCACAACACGCTCCGCTGCCGGTGCCCGTCGGCAGCTGTTGCCGGCCGCCGTTGCCGCCACACCACCGTCGAAAGCCAGGGCCATCTCCCGCTCCGTCACCGTGGCTCGAAGGCGGGAGGTGGCCGTCGTGGCCGCCACCCCACTGCAGGCCATCGTGGCCATCACCCGCTCCGCCACCACGGCCCGAAGGCGGGAGGTGATGGTCGTGGCTGCCACCCCGTCATCGGCCGCCGTGGCCGCCAGCCCACCATCGACCGCCGGGGTCATCACCTGCTCCGCCACCGCCGCCCAAAGGCGGGAGGCAAAGGTGGATGCATGCACGTGCTCAGCGACCTTGCGAGCTACACCGAGTTCCTGCGGGAGGAGGAGGAGCGCCTCGTCGAGTACGCAAAGAGCCTTACCGCCGCCATGGCAGCAACACACGCCGCCTCAGAGGTGAGGAATTAGGAGATCTACAAGGAGAACCGCCGCTTCGAGAGGGGTCGTCTGGAGAGGAAGAGGGCGTTCAAGGTGAGTGTCGCAGAAGCTGTAACAGCGGCAGGCACCGTATTGCGGTTGCCCAGCTTGTGGGTAGGCTCCTCCTCCTCTGCCTCGTACTGAGCGTGCTCGGCAGAGGAGAGGGAGCTGGAAGTAGTACAAAGCCCCTCCGTAGTAGTACTCTTTAACTCGGAGTCGTAGAAGCTAGTGTTGTCTTGCTTGCTCGAAACGTGCTTGAGGAGTGATGCGTCTCGTATTCAAGCGACATTGCTTCGGAGAGCGATAGTAGTAGTATTAGTAGTAGTAGTAGTAGAGGGGCTATTTTGTTCAGTTCATCTGACTATAGATGTGGTGGAACTGTACAACATACTTAAAATTAGCTAGTATATATAGTTGAACTAGCTATTTCAGTACGTGGTTGGCAACAATTGGGGGAAAGTTTGGTCGGTTCAGCTGTCGAGTTGAACTATTTGTATAAATTAAAAACGAATGCTTAATCTGTGAACGAAATCTATGCTTAATTACTCAATTTTACTTGCAAAAGTTAGATACTGCTAGTGACTTTTAGCTTCATATTTTGACAAATCGCAGTGTTACAAGGTTGACAAATGGCAATGTTACTAGATCAACAAATGTCAATCTTTCCAGTTTGACAAATGGTAACATACCCAATATGACAGATGCAAATCCCACCAAATTGTTTGTAAGTGGTTGCACACGGGTCATCCAAAAGAACTGTTTGCATTGAAGAGATACACAAATCCTGTTCTCACTTTGCATCATGTTGTCCTGGGGTCGATGGGCGGGGGGTGGGAGGGCGGCAGCTGCCAGCGCTGAGAGGTGGCGTTCAACGACGGTGTCCCATGCCGCTGAGGGGGTCACGCGCATGGAGAGGAAGGCGGGTGGACATGGAAGTCAAAGGGCTCGCTTCCTAGTGAGCCTGTGTAGCGTACAGCTGTCACGCTTCCTGATGAGCCTGCGCATTCAAGGACAGCTTGCAGTCCTCTCGGCCAGCCTGCTCACCGGACTATGCTCGCACGCCTCCCGTTCAGTCAAGGTCAAGCAGCTGTCCGCATGACACCTCCTACAACCATTAAAACCAAGACATGTGGCGTCACGTGAATGGTTAATAGATCGCACACGGTTTGAATTATACAAACGTTTGAGATATTAAAGTGGCAGCTACTTTTTCAAAATGCCTTTGTTGGCTGTCATTATTCGAGTGCGCCTTCTCTCAAAATGGACACGAAAAATACCACATCATGTCGGGTGCCATTCCATGATAGCATGCCAAGTTTCATGAATTTCAGACGAGTTTTGGATTTACTAGAATTTAAAAACCAGGCATCTCAATGTTTTGCCGGCAATCAACGGTGCCCTGGTGTTTGAAATTCATTCCCATTTCTTGCATGGGACCTAAGCATGCACCCAAGGACATAGATTTGATTTTTCAACCAATTTATATGCACTAGAGCATGTGCATGTAGTTCAAATTTGAATTATGCACATAAATGCATTGAAAACTCAGTTAATGCATAAAAATGTCCAAACGAACCCTAAAAAATCACAAAAATTGACACAACACTCCTGTTGTTCTATGTTGACACGAGAAATTTTTTGGAAGCAATGAGAGGCAATGGATACCGTTTCGTCCCCAAAGGTGGGACGTTCCCTACCGAAACCATCATGCTTGTTGTGAGAAGCTCTGGTTTGTGAGAAGTATATACACAAATCTGCCCCAAACGGGACAAAATTTTTACCACGACATGTTGATGCCGCTCCATGAAAGCATGCCAAGTTTCATGAATTTCAGACGAGTTTTGGATTTACTAGAATTTAAAAGCCAGGCATCTCAATGTTTTACCAGCAATCAACGGTATCCTGGTGTTTGAAATTCATTTCCATTTCTTGCATGGGACCTAAGCATGCACCCAAGGACACAAATTTGATTTTTCAATCAATTTATATGCACTGGAGCATGTGCATGTAGTTCAAATTTGAATTATGCATATAAATGCATTGAAAACTGAGTTAATGCATAAAAATGTCCAAACTAACCCCGAAAAATCACAAAAATTGACACAACACTCCTGTTGTTCTATGTTGACACGAGAAAAATTAGGAAGCAATAAGAGGCAATGGATATCATTTCTCCCCAAAGGTGGGACGTTCCCTACCCAAACCATCATGCTTGTTGTGAGAAGCTCTAGTTTGTGAGAAGCATATACCCAAACCTGCCCCAAATGGGACAAAAAGTTTACCACGGCATGTTGATGCCGCTCCATGATAGCATGCCAAGTTTCATGAATTTCAGACGAGTTTTGGATTTACTAGAATTTAAAAACCAGGTATCTCAATGTTTGCGGCTGAGTGACGGTGGCAGGGTGTTTGACATTCATTCCCATTTCTTGCATGGGACCTAAGCAGGCAACCAAGGACACAAATTTGAATTTTCAACTAATTTATATGCATTATAGCATGTGCCTATAGTTCAAATTTGAATTATACACATGAATGCACAGAAAACTCAGTTAATGTATAAAAATGTCCAAGCGAACCCCAAAAATTCCAAAAATTGACAAAACACTCCTGGTGTTCTATGTTGACACTAGGAAAAAATTTGAAATCGAGAAGAGGCAACGGATATCGTTTCGTCCAGAAAGGTGAAATGTTCCCTATCGAAACCATCACACTTGTTGTGTGAGAAGCTCTGGTTTATGAGAAGCTTATACCCAAACCTGCCCCAAATGGGACAAAAAATTTACCACGGCATGTTGATGCCGCTCCATGATACGTCTCCAACGTATCTACTTTTCCAAATACTTTTGCCCTTGTTTTGGACTATAACTTGCATGATTTGAATGGAACTAACCCAGACTGACGCTGTTTTCAGCAGAATTACCATGGTGTTATTTATGTGCAGGAGCAAACATTCTCGGAATGACCTGAAACTTCACGGAGCCACTTTTTAGAAAATAAGAAAAATACCTACAAAAGATGAAGGCCAGGGGGCCCACCACCTTGCCACGAGGGTGGGGGGCGCCTGCCCCCTAGGGCGCGCCCCCTACCTCGTGGGCCCCCTGTTGCCTCTCCGACTCCAACTCCACCTCCACATATTGAGTTTCCGTGAGAAAAAATCAGAGAGCAGAAATCATCGCGTTTTACGATACGGAGCCGCCGCCAAGCCCTAAAACCTCTCAGGAGGGCTGATCTGGAGTCCGTTCGGGGCTCCGGAGAGGGGAATCCGTCGCCATCGTCATCATCAACCATCCTCCATCACCAATTTCATGATGCTCACCGCCGTGCATGAGTAATTCCATCGTAGGCTTGCTAGACGGTGATGGGTTGGATGGGATCTATCATGTAATTGAGTTAGTTTTGTTAGGGTTTGATCCCTAGTGTCCACTATGTTCTGAGATTGATGTTGCTATGACTTTGCTATGCTTAACGCTTGTCACTAGGGCCCGAGTGCCATGATTTCAGATCTGAACCTATTATGTTTTCATCAATATATGAGTGTTCTTGATCCTATCTTGCAAGTCTATAGTCACCTATTATGTGTTATGATCCGTTAACCCCGAAGTGACAATAATCGGGATACTTACCGGTGATGACCGTAGTTTGAGGAGTTCATGTATTCACTATGTGTTAATGCTTTGTTCCGGTTCTCTATTAAAATGAGGCCTTAATATCCCTTAGTTTCCGTAAGGACCCCGCTATCACGGGAGGGTAGGACAAAAGATGTTATGCAAGTTCTTTTCCATAAGCACGTATGACTATATTCGGAATACATGCCTACATTATATCAATGAACTGGAGCTAGTTTTGTGTCACCCTAGGTTATGACTGTTACATGATGAACCGCATCCGATATAATTATCCATCACCGATCCATTGCCTACGAGCTTTCCATATATTGTTCTCTGCTTATTTACTTTCCCGTTGCTATTGCTATCATCACTACAAAATACCAACAACATTACTTTTACTATTGTTACCTTTTGCTACCGTTACCACTACTATCATATTACTTTGCTACTAAACACTTTGCTGCAGATATTAAGTTTCCAGGTGTGGTTGAATTGACAACTCAGCTGCTAATACTTGAGAGTATTCTTTGGCCCCCCTTGTGTCGAATCAATAAATTTGGGTTGAATACTTTACCCTCGAAAACTGTTGCGATCCCTTATACTTGCGGGTTATCACTCCATGATAGCATGCCAAGTTTCATGAATTTCGGACGAATTTTGGATTTACTAGAATTACAAAAGCAAGTATGTCGACGTTTGCCGAAGAGCCACGGTGCCGTGGTGTTTGAATTTCATCCCCATTTCTTGCATGGGAGATAAGCATAAACCGATGGACACATATATGATTTTACAACCCATGTTGGTGCACCGGAGCACGTGCATGTAGCTTAATTTTGAATTGTGCACCTGAAATGGGTAGAAAACCAATTTAATGTATAAAATGTTCAAACGAACCCAGAATAATTCCAATTCTCTTACGACACACATATAGTTGCATGTTCATTCCAGATAAAAGGTCTAGCAATTCAAACACCGTCCATTGCCGCTGTGACCCCATTATGTAATTCAAATCAAGATGAAAAATCAAGTAGATCGCACACAGTTTATTATCACCAACCGTGTGAGATGCAGCACAAAATATCCTAGAGCACCGTCGGTGTATAGTACACCTATGGCTTACACAAGAAGGTGCGTCGACTACAGTCCACAGCCGGCATCTCAAGCACACTAGCTCGCTCCCCAAATATCATTTCACTGTTCAATCGTCACCGGTGAAAGATGGGCACGTGGACCCGTGTCGTGAGGGCAACTTTGGTGGCCCACTCCGGCGAGAGCACGGCCACAGCCTCCATGCGTGTGCTAACAAGGTGCATGAGCACGGCCGCAATCTGCGACCGGGCGGCCATGGCAGCCCAAACGGCCACTGTTGCTTCTTAGGTGGCGGCATCAACATCTGGCTCGGGGATAAGAATTGTCGAGAGCGACACAACAGCTGTTCGTTCCACAACGGCGGCCTTAGCCCTGATGGAGGCCGCCCACGACCATGTCGAGGCCGCCCACGCCCAGCTCCTGGCGGTCACCGCACAAATCAAACGAAGCTTCTCCGACAACCGTCGGCAACCCACGGTCGAAGAGCTGGCAATCGCCGAGAGCGTTCAAGCAGCCGTCTGTTCCTCCGCCGCATACCTTGCGACGACAGAGCCCGTCCAAGACCAGATCGTGTCTGTACATGCCCAGCTCATGACGGCCTTTTCCAAAGAGATGGCAGATGCGGATGGCAAGATGCTTGCCAAGTATGGTGCGATGGATGCCCATGGAGCCACTTCTCGAGGAGACCGTCGGGCGCGAGCTGGACATGGAGGCAATGGCAGAGATCGACGAGCACCAACCGTAGTAGTACTCTTTGTTTTGTTTAATTAAGAGCATCGGTCTTTAATTTGTTAGAGTAATGTTTAGGTCAGCTAGCTCTGTTAATTGCTGAACTTGCTTGATTAAGAAGTTAGTCTCTTTTGTGTACCCAAATTATGCAATGACGTGGATGACCACCGTAACCATGGAAATTCAAACCAAAATTTTTGACGTTCAAACTCATCACACACGGGTTAAGCCATCTGAATCACTTGTGATGTTCACATATCATACACAGTTCTGAATAAGGGACCATCTCTGATGACACTTTACATGCCAATTTTTTCGCTGAAGCGGTTCCAAATTTTTGGCTTCCTCATAAATATCTACCTCCCCTCCCCCTTACCAAAAGCCACATTTCCCCTGTTTTCGCCTTCCTTTCCAAGTTGAAACCTTCACTCCTTGCTTGTAGCGCCGCCTCCTCGTCGGCCACCCTCCTTCACGCTGTTCGGCCTCGTCTATCCAGGCAGGTAATCCACGCCCGACCCCATCCTCCTCCTCCTTCCACATCCCACATGCCTCAACTGCCATCGCGAGCGCGACACCTTCCACCCAAATCACTAACCCCTTCACCAAATAAGCGTGGACCTAAGCCATGGTGCACGCAGTATAGCCAGGATCTCAAGGAGCACTTGGCAGCGGAGAAGCAAATCGCGCTGCACGCGTGGATGAGGTCGCGATGGCTGCCATTCGTGCCGACCCCCAAATCTTGGAGGAGCACCTTGCCATTTGCTAGCTACGCCGGTTAAGCATGCTCGGTTTACCCGTTGCATGTGCTGCTCCTGCCTTTCCTTAACAAATTCTAGTGAATTGTGCTATCTAATTTTACCATGCAATCTGTTGCTCTAGTGTATATGTTCTATATGTCGTGAAGTGTGGTGCTCACTTATTAACTGTTTTGTTAATTAGTTGTCGTCTTCAGTTAACTGTTGGGTTCAATTCTGCAAATGTGATGTTCAATTCTTCAGGCTGCAATTTTGTATTGTCTTCCATGTGAGAAATATATTGAATTTATCTTTACAAAATACATGAGAAACAAATACAATTGCTATATTTCCAAGTTGTCAAGCATGCTTGGTTTGGTTATACATTGTGCAATGTGGTGCTCAGTTAACGTTTGGTTCATTTGTGTTGTGGTGTTTAGTTAACTGTTTGGTCCAATTCTGCAATGCGATGTTCAATAGTTGTGGGTGCATTCTGTTATTGTATACCATGTGAGGAATAAATTGTATTTGGTTTTAGTAAATACTTAACCTGATGACTAACTACCTTATATGTGTTGCAGGGAAACAATGAGAAGCACTGAGGTTTACAATCTAGGTTAGCACGTGCATGGTCCGTTGTCTAATAACACATTATTGTGCAATTGCAGGAACCACTCTAATATTTTGGTTTTTAAAAATTTGGTCTTGCACATGTAGGTCCTGCTGTCAGAGGTTTTGACCCACTGTTCGACCGTTTTTGCATATGGGGAAATGAGTTGTCCATGAATATCAATCAAACCAACAAACTCAGAAAGATTGTTACGATAAAGAAATTAGCGACAAAAAACAACAAGATCTTTGTCTGCACAATGAAGAAGACATCAGTTCACTACAAGTGGTACTAACTATTATACCTTGCTTTTTTATTCCTTTGCCCCACTTCCAATATAGAGAAGATATTTATGTGCATCCTTGTTTTCAGGCCTTTCCAAAGTAGTTCACTTATGATTACCTCTCAACCCACCTCTATGGTCAGGAGGCGAGGAAGGTTTTCATACAACACCCACGGTTCAATATTGAAGTGTTCTTGAAGAGGATGAAGGACGGACGGTCAATCATCCACAGGCACTGGCGCAAAGTTGCAAAGACCTTCAACATGAACGAAGGCTCAATATTCGCCTTCCGCTTCAGCAGTTTTCTAGATGATATGCCTCTGTCTATATACCGTCTATGATGCTAATTTAGAAAGGTTCTACATGTTGCATGTGAAACTTGGTGCTGGTGCAGTTGTGTAATGGGGTAGCTGAGTGCTGAAGCTATATCATGTTGTACTCTGATATATTTCAATTATGAAATTCTGCTTCCTTAATATGGAAATGAAATATATTATGTGCTTAATATGAATGTCAATTATATTAATAAATGGATTATTAATAATAGGGCAATTAGCCTGCTAATGGTGAATTAGCCTGCTAATTGGGTTTTGCTATTGCAAACGGTTGTTGAAAAAATACCGAGGGTGGTGACCTCAGGCAACGCACACAGTTTCTAGGAATAAACCGTGTTGGATCAATGAACAATCACACACGACTTTCTCTTGAAAACTGTTTGCGTTAGGCAACCTTGCGCAAATGTTTACCAGATAAAAACGGTGTGTGATGGATAGCCTTTGCCACACAGTTTCTTCTATGTACCGTGTGTGATACATTCAATAACGCAAACAATTTAACGGGAAAAATTGTGTGTGATGTACCTGTGAACAGAAACATTTTCCTTGGAGCGACTGTGTGGGATGTACATACGAACGAAAACATTTAGCGGGGACTGACTGTGTGATATGTACTTGTGACCAGAAACAATTTCACCGTATAATTGTATTTTTTAGCTCTATTGTACGTATTTCTGTATTTGAGCACTCGCCGATCGCACATGACCAATTTTGCCAAGCGTGTGCGCCAGGAGGGCATATCCCCGATGGTTTTCGAGTCATGTGGGAAGGACCCCCCCTATCGCCCACACTCACTTGGCGACGGTTCCACATGCCATCGTGGAAAGGGGTTAAAAACCGTTTGTTTAGGACCGACGCGTACCAGTGAACCTTGATCGAGTTTTGTAGAGATGTGAAGAAACTAATCTCGTCTTGAAGTGGGAGAAGTGCCACTTTATGGTTAATGAAGGTATTGTATTGGGGCATAAGATTTTTTAAAGAGGTATTGAAGTTGATAAAGCTAAAGTAGATGTTATTGAAAAGATGCCTTGTCCTAAAGATATCAAAGGTATAAGAAGTTTCCTTGGTCATGTTGGTTTCTATAGGAGGTTTATTAAAGACTTCTTTAAAATTTCTAGGCCTCTCACTAATCTCTTGCAAAAAGATGTTCCTTTTGTTTGTGATGATGATTGTGTAGAAGAATTTCAAATAATTAAGAAAGCCTTGATTTCTGCACCTATTGTTCAGCCACCCGATTGTAATTTACCCTTTGAAATTATGTGCGATGCTTGTGATTATGCTATTGGTGCTGTTCTACGGCAAAGAGTTGATAAGAAATTGAATGTTATTCATTATGATAGTAAAACTCTAGACAGTGCCCAGAGAAATTATGCTACTACTGAAAAAGAGTTTTTAGCAGTTGTTTTTGCTTGTGATAAGTTTTGATCTTCTATTGTTGATTCCAAAGTAAATGTTCACACCGATCATGCTGCTATTAAATATCCTATGGAAAAGAAATATGCTAAGCCTAGACTTATTAGATGGGTTCTCTTGTTGCAAGAATTTGATTTGCATATTATTCATAGAAAGGAGCTAAGAACCCTGTTGCAGACAACTTGTCTAGGTCAGAAAATGTTCTTGATAACCCACTGCGTATTGATGATAGTTTTCTTGATGAGCAATTAGTTGTCATAAATGCTTCTCGTAATACTCCATGGTATGCTGATTATGCTAATTACATTGTTGCTAAAATTATACCACCTAGTTTCACATACCGGCAAAAGAAAAAATCTATGATTTAAGACATTACTTTTGGGATGACCACACCTCTATAAAGGAGTAGATGGTGTTATTAGATATTATGTACCCGAGCATGAATAGGAACAGATCCTACGCAAGTGCCACTCCGAGTCTTACGGAGGACACCACGCTGGAGATAGGACTGCACATAAGGTATTGCAATCTGGTTTTTATTGGCCTACTCTCTTCAAGGTTGCTCGCAAGTTTATCTTGCCTTGTGATGAATGCCAGAGAATCGGCAACATTAGTAGACGCCAGGAAATGCCTATGAATTATTCACTTGTTATTGAACCATTTGATGTTTGGGGCTTTGATTATATGTGACCTTTTCCTTCCTCTAATGGGTATACACATATTTTAGTTGTTGTTGATTACGTTACTAAGTGGGTATAAGCTATTCCAACTAGTAGTGCTGATCATAACACTTCTATTAAGATGCTTAAAGAAGTTATTTTTCTGAGGTTTGGAGTCCCTAGATATTTAATGACTGATGGTGGTTCACATTTTATTCACGGTGCTTTACGTAAATTGCTTGCTAAGTATGATGTTAACCATAGAATTGCATCTCCATATCATCCTCAGTCTAGTGGTCAAGTAGAATTGAGTAATAGAGAAATTAAATTGATCTTGCAAAAGACTGTTAATATATTGAGAAATAATTGGTCTAAGAAACTTGATGATGCATTATGGGCTTATATAACTGCTTATAAGAATCCTATGGGTATGTCTCCATATAAAATGGTTTATGGAAAAGCATGTCACTTACCTCTCGAACTAGAACATAAAGCTTATTGGGCAACCAAAGAGCTTAACTATGATTTCAAACTTCCTGGTGAACAGAGGTTATTTGACATTAGCTCACTTGATGAATGGAGAACCCAAGCCTATGAGAATGCCAAGTTGTTTAAGGAAAAGGTTAAAAGATGGCATGACAAGATAATACAAAAGCGTGAGTTTAATGTAGTTGATCATGTTTTGCTATAAAACTCTCGTTTAAGATTTTTTTGCAGGAAAACTTCTCTCTAAATGGGAAGGTCCTTATATTATTGAGGAGTTCTATCGTTCCGATGCCATCAAAATCAACAACATCGAAGGCACAAATCCAAAGGTGGTAAAGGTCAAAGAATCAAACATTATATCTCAGGTACTCCCATAAATGTTGAGACCAATATTATTAATACCATAACACCGGAGGAGTACATAAGGGACACTTTCTAGAATGTTTTAGACTCCGAAAAGGAATAGGTATGTGGTACGGTAAGTAAACCGACTCCAAAACAGTTCCAATTGCAATTTTCTCTGGTGTGGAGTACTTAAAAATTTAGGAAAATTAAAAGTAGTCTTAAAGATGCATGAGGAGACCATAAGGGTGGAGGGCGCGCCCCCTGCCTTATGGCCACCTCGTGTGCTCTCCGGACTCCGTTTTATTGCACAATACTTCTTTTGGTCGGTAAAAATTCATTATATAATCTCCCGAAGGTTTTGACCACCATACGACGACAAAATCTTATGTTCTTGTTTCGAGCTGTTTTTCTGACAGATCTAGATCACCTTGACGTCTCCAAGCACTCCCAAGGACAGGTTTTTCGAGAAGATCATCAACCCCTACCTTGTGGAGGTGCTGCGACACCCTCAAGCCATTGAGATGCATGAGGGGGTGCTGCACATATGCGATGTTGAGGGGCCAAAGAAGACCGGAAGCGTGGAGATAAGACTCGAAGCCATGGAGCAGCAAGTTTTCAAGTGCCAAGGGATGGTGGAATGTGGACTCAACACCAATCACATGATGATCGCGAAGTTCACCAACAATCACAAGCTAGATGCCAAGAACATCAGGGAGACCATCTTCAAGCTTCATGAGAAAATTGAGCATCTCCAAGCCCAGATCTATGACCTGCAAAACCAAAACTATGAGTATGAATACAAATTTAAGAGGATGACTTTGGCTGCAGATTTGAGGATCTCGGAGACTCGTTCATCTTTCTATAATGGTGAGCCTATGCCTTGGAAGATGGATGACAAGCCTACTCACTACAAAAAAATACACTTCCGTGATGATACATGTTTGTCATAGTAGGTCGCGTTTTTGTCATGCATGTACATCCATGATGATTTTATGATGGAATCAAGATAGTCATACATGTGCTGTCGTATAAGTGTTCCATGACATTACCAAAATTATCATCACGAAAGTGTCCACTTCCATGACGATAAATCGCGCATCACAGAAGTGCTTTCGTCAAGGGTGACCGACACAAGGCATCCACAGTAACGGAACGCCATTAAGCTATCGGGTCTGGTTTTGGATCCGATAACCCGTTAATAGCCCCGACCAATGGGGATTTTCCATGTGTAAAATCATCATTGGCTGGAGGAAACACGTGTCGACTCACCATTGGGATAGATGTCATCCACTCATTGGACCCAAGGCGCCTATGATACGTCAACACGTGGCACGGCCCAACAGAGGCCCATTCCTGTGAAAAGGCTGGCCCATTTGACTTGGTCAAAAGGTGGCGGGCTGGCCCACGAAAAGCCTGTTAACGACATGTTCGCATATAGCCCATTTACAGCCCGCTAACTCACGGTCTGTTACGGCCTACCGGAATTAGGCCCAGTAGCGTCATATGGGCCGTCCAATATGATTCCAGCCCGTTGTAACTTCCAGCCCATGTATGGCCCATGACGTATTTCGGCCCATATGAGTCCCTTTCTAACTCTTGGCCCATTAACAGCCCGTGGTGAAACCGGCCCGTAATGAACAGTCTATCGCTTTATACCCATTAGCAGCCCATTATTCCATTGGGTCATTTCCAACCTGTGTTACCTTTCGGCCTTCTCAGGGCCCATTTATTCTTGGGCTCATTTCCAGCATTCAGTTACTTATGGCCCGTTACTGGCCTTTTCTGCTCGTGGGCCAAATTCAGCCCCTGGATACAGTCGGCCCATTTGTGGCCCGTTAATCTGTTGGGCCATTTTCATAGCATCATCAAATACAGCCTATTAATGGCACGTTATGGTCAGCCCATAAAACGTATGATTTCCACTCTAGCCCGTTTACGGCCCCTTATACGGCTCGTACAAGGCCCATAGATGAGACGGCCTGTAGAAGGCCCATT
Organism: Triticum dicoccoides; assembly: GCF_002162155.2. Taxonomy (NCBI): domain Eukaryota; kingdom Viridiplantae; phylum Streptophyta; class Magnoliopsida; order Poales; family Poaceae; genus Triticum; species Triticum dicoccoides. The sequence goes on along the minus strand of NC_041392.1, from coordinate 512,513,692 downwards.
GATCCGACGGCCCATAGAAGGCCCATTGATCCGACAGCCCATAGAAGGCCAATGGATCCGACGGCCCATAGAAGGCCCATGGATCCGACAGCCGATAGAAGGCCCATGGATCCAGCAGCCCATAGAAGGCCCACAGATCCTATGGCCATAGAAGGCTATGGATCGTCCGTCCCGTAGATGGCCCATGGATCGTACGACCTATGGAGGGCCATGGTCACTACAACGTTTGCGCGAGTTGGCCCCCGTTTGAATGATATAGCATATTCAAAGAATTATCCTACTCTATACTATCACCTCTAAAAACCATACACTATATGAGGGAGTCCTGGATTAGGGGGTGTTCGGGTAGCCGGACTATACCTTCAGCCGGACTCCTGGAATATGAAGATACAAGATTGAAGACTTCGTCCCGTGTCCGGATGGGACTTTCCTTGGAGTGGAAGGCAAGCTTGGCAATGCGGATATTCAAGATCTCCTACCATTGTAACCGACTTTATGTAACCCTAACCCTATCTGGTGTCTATATAAACCGGAGGGTTGTAGTCCATAGGCAATCAAATCCATATACAACAATCAAACCGTAGGCTAGCTTCTAGGGTTTAGCCTCCTTGATCTCGTGGTAGATCTACTCTTGTACTACCCATATCATCAATATTAATCAAGCAGGACATAGGGTTTTACCTCCATCAAGAGGGCCCGAACCTGGGTAAAACATCATGTTCCCTGCCTCCTGTTACCATCCGGCCTAGACGCACAGTTCGGGGCCCCCTACCCGAGATCCGCCGGTTTTGACACCGACATTGGTGATTTCATTGAGAGTTCCTCTGTGTCGTCGCCTTTAGGCCCGATGGCTCCTTTGATCATCAACAACGATATGGTCCAGGGTGAGACTTTTCTCCCCGGACAGATCTTCGTCTTCGGCGGCTTCGCTCTGCGGGCCAATTCGCTCGGCCACCTGGAGCAGATCGAAAGCTACGCCCCTGGCCATCAAGTCAGGTTTGGAAGCTTAAACTACACGGCTGACATCCGCGGAGACTTGATCTTCAACGGGTTCGAGCCACGGCCAAGCGCGCCGCACTATCTCGAGGGGCATGATCTAGCTCTGCCTTCGGACAGTGTCCTGGAGGCCGCACACGCATCGGTTCTGACCCCTAACTCGGAGCCTATTGAGCCAATCGAGGATGAGCGGTTGGACGTCACCTCGGGGGCTTCGATCTCAAAGGCGATCGAGCCGAACGCTAGCCCCGCACTCTGCATGATCCGTGACTCCGAGGATCCGGACTCCTTTCCGAACTCCGAACCCCCCGCGCCCCTGCCGATCGAATCCGATTGGGCGCCGATAATAGAGTTCACCACCGCAGACATCTTTCAGCACTCGCCTTGTGGCGATATCCTGAACTCTCTCAAGTCTCTCTCCTTATCAGGAGAGCCCTATCCGAACTACGATCAGCGAGGATGGGATACGGACGATAAAGAAATTCAAAGCCCACCCACCACCCACTTGGTAGACACTGTCGACAATTTAAACGACGTGCTCAACTTCGACTCCGGAGACATCGACAGCATGGATGACGATGTAGGAGATACCGACGAACCAACGCCCATAGGGCATTGGACAGCCACCTCATCTCACGATGTGTACATGGTGGATACCCCTAAAGGAAGTGACAACGAGGAAAAAGGGGATGGGACGGGAGATCGACCCCCTTAAAAGCAATCAAAGCGTCAGTGTAAACACCGACCCAAGCCCCGCCTCGACAAAAACCCAACCATAGAGCAGGACGAGCCGGTAGACGACGAGCAGGCCTTAGAGCAACCGTCCGAACAGGGCAATACAGATAGAGAAACCGAACATCCCTCCTCCGGCGAAAACGGCATTCCAGACGACCTCATGCCGAATAAACCTATGGAGCAGAAGAATCTCCACGAGAGGCTCGTTGCAACTGCACGCAGCCTAAAAAAAGCAGAAGCGGAAGCTAAAAATAGCGGAAGATGCACTCCGGATTAGATGGAGCAAAGTAATCAATACCACAGATAAGTACGGCGACAGTCGCCGCACTAAAAGCTATCCGAAAAGAAAGCTACTGCCTGAATTCGACGAAGAGGCCCTAGAGCCCTCGCATTCAAAAAATGAAAAAGCCACACGGTCGGATAGACGACCCCATAAAGCGGCAAACGGCGCCACACCTAAATCGGCATGCGACCCACTTAAGGATTCGCATCATGGCCCAGTCAGGTCCATTTATGGGCCAAGAAAGCAAGCTCTCGTAAGCAACGCTATGAAACCATCATCAGAATCTGGCACACCCAAATACAGGGGCACCGCACACCCCCTATGTTTCACCGATGAGGTCCTGGACTATGAATTCCCAGAGGGATTCAAACCCGTAAACATAGAGGCATATGATGGAACAACAGACCCTGGAGTTTGGATCGAGGATTATATCCACCACATACACATGGCTAGAGGAGATGATCTCCACGCCATAAAATATCTACCCCTTAAGCTTAAAGGGCCAGCCTGGCATTGGCTTAAAAGCCTTCCCAAAAACGCAATTGGAAGCTGGGAAGAGCTCGAGGATGCTTTCCGAGCAAACTTTCAAGGGACCTATGTCCGCCCTCCGGATGCAGACGATCTTAGTCACATAACTCAACAACCCGGAGAATTAGCTCGACAGTTCTGGAATAGATTCCTCATTAAAAAGAATCAGATAGTCGACTGTCCAGACGCCGAAGCCTTAGCAGCTTTTAGGCATAACGTCCGAGACGAATGGCTCGCCAGACACCTCGGCCAAGAAAAGCCAAGAACAATGGCCGCACTAACAAGCCTCATGACCCACTTTTGTGTAGGGGAGGACAGCTGGTTGGCAAGGTGCAGCCCCAGCGACCCAAGTACATCCGAAACTAGGGATGGAAACGGAAAACCGTGACGCAACAAGGACCGTCGCTGGACTAAGGACAAAAGTCCGAAGAGCACGGCAGTCAATGCCAGATTCAAAGGCTCACGAGAAAATCAGGAAAAATCACCCCCCAGGATAACAGGGACGATCCATCCAACCTAAATAAAATCCTGGACAAGATAAGTCAGATACACAGTACTCCCGAGAAGCCTGCTAACCATACCCACAGAGACTGTTGGGTTTTCAAACAATCCGGTAGACTCAATGCCGAACACAAGGGGCTCGACACACCAAGCGAAGACGAGGATGAACCCCAAAAGCAGAGCACCAGGAAACAAAAGAACTTCCCACAAGAAGTAAAAACAGTGAACTCACTTCACATAACAAAACGTGCGGCACCCGTAAAGGTACGCACCACACGGCCCATCCCCAAAGGGTCCTGCCACTGGTTGTCAAAACCGATCATCTTCGATCAGCTAGATTATTCTAGGAATATCAAGAATGTAGGCTGGACTGCCTTGATACTCGATCCAATAATTGGCGGACTCCAGTTTTCAAATGTCCTTATGGACGGCGGCAGTGGACTAAACCTGATATATCAGGATACAATCCAGCACATGGGGATAAACCCAGCAAGAATCCACCGCAGCAAAACCTCCTTTCAAGGGGTAATACCTGGTCCGGACACCCATTGTATGGGTTTTCTCCGGCTTGAAGTCATATTCGGCTCTGCCGATAACCTCCTCCGCGAAAAGCTGACCTTCCATATCGTCCCGTTCTCAAGTCGCTATCAAGCACTACTGGGACGCGAAGCTTTCGCTCGCTTTAACGCAATACCGCATTATGCATCTCTTACGCTTAAGATGCCCGGTCCACGAGGCATCATCTCTTTGAAGGGGAAGCACTAAAGTGAACCTCCCCAAGCGGAGGACTATGCGGCCGCTTTGACAGCCCCACAGCAAAATGGCCTCACCGGCCAAAAAACTTCGAAATAGGTCATTCAAGACCACGAACGCGGATAGACGAGTTCGGTGCAAAATCATCATTGATGCAAGCCTAGAAGCCATATACCCCCGCACTAGGGGCTCCACGCATATACAATAAGAGACAATAAATCTCAATCTTATATAGCTTACTTTATACTTTGCTTATTTTAAACTTTTTTGGCACGACCCGTTTTCAACTCAGTTCCTCTCTTTTACAGATGAACGTCGTGCGACGCCCGTCTAGGATACGGCACAACGGAGACACAGGCGCAGACGTGCAGTAGGGACCCATCCTAAAGGATTCTTTTTAGATTAAGACCTTGTGTAAACCTTTTTTACTGTCTCTTGTTGCTACACATCCCCTGGTTTTTTCTTTCTGATATAACCAAGGAGGAGGCTGGCATCTTGGCATGTGGCCACGTCAGAATTTTTGCACGTACCTGGACACTAGGGGCTTTTTTAATAAAGAGTGTTGTTTCGCCTGCACTCATAAAGACCGAACACCTTAGGGATTGTTCGGCGTCGCGAGTTTTGGCATTATATGCATCAGCTCCGAATCATGTCTTTGGTCAAATGTTGGGTTGCCCGGCTCCTGAGTTCGGCTACCTTACATTCCGCTCTATCGGCTAAGGTAGCACCAGGAGAACTACTGCGATTGTGCCCCGGTTCGGCCGGGCGAGCACCTCAGTAGAGAAAGCCAAAAACTGACTGTCATGATGTAGCGTGAGACTGGTCAGCCACTCGATGACCTATCGGAATCTATCGGATTTCTCCGCTTTAACGAAGGGCCGCTTCCCGGTCAGGCACATACGCGCCCCGAAGTCGGACGAGCGCAGTTGCCACCAAGGGGCTACCTAAATAGTCTCACTGTCAAACTCCTATGGCTAAGTGAAAGTGTTAAAGCATTATAGTCCGGTTGCCTGGCCCGCTGCGCTATCACCTCCTTTGTAGGTCCAAGACGTTGGGTTAAGTGTGGAAATGTGTCTTCTGCGAGCACCCCCGCACTATGTGCGTGGGGGCTGAAGCCAACGACTGCCATCTTTCAGATTCTATATATATATATATCTTAAAACGGCCACACAGGAGGTGTTCCCAATACTTGGAGGCACAAGTATAAAAAAGGCCACTATAGTTTATCAAAACATTACTTTATAATTACATATGCTATCATAACATAGCATCTTTCGGGCACTGTGTCTCTATTACACGAGCGCCTTCAAGAACTTCCTGAAAATAGTGCTCGGAGGGTACTCGGCTATTGTTCGAATCTCGGGACACAACAACGGTGGTCTCCATCTCTGCCCAGTATGTATTAACACGGGCAAGAGCCATCCTAGCGCCCTCTATGCATGCTGACCTCTTCATTGCATTTATACGCGGCACCGCGTCAAGGAATTGCTGCACCAAGTTGAAATAACTCTTCGGCTCCGATCTCCCCGGCCACAGGTGACCCATGACGTACTTCATGGCGAGTCCAGACAACCTATTTAGTTCGGCCCATTGAGCCAAACGATCATCCACTGCCAGTGGACGCTCTGGATTGTGAAACTGCGACCAGAAAAGCTTTTCCACTTCGCGATCTTTCTGATCTCGAAAGTGTTCGGTCGCATCAGCAGCACTCGCTGCCAAGTCCAGATAGGTATCCTCCACACTCCACATCCGGTCCAACGGAGCAAACTTCGGATCACAAAATTTCCTTCGCAGCATAAAGGGCTTTCCAGCCGCAATCTGTTCGGCCTGACGCAGCTCCTCCTTCGCATCTCTCATCGCAGAGCGCGCGTCCTTGGCATTGGCAACGGCCTTCTCTAAGTCCGTCTGTTTCGCCTGGTCTTCTTTTTCAAGAAGTCTGCAATGGTCTGTAGCGCTTTTTAACTTTTCGGCCATCTCGGCCATCTCTTCCTTGCTTCGGCAATGAGCAGCCTGTTCGGCTCTCAGCTCTTCAAGGGCTTTCCTGGTGGCCGCATTACTTTTGCTGGCTTGTTCTTTAGCTCGGGCAAGTTCTGCCCTAAGACTCTCCACGGCGGCCGCACCATCTGCGTCAAGCACACACATCGTAAGACATAGGCATAAAACTGTTCTTACCTGATGCCGCTCGAGGAATTACATACCTTGAGCCTCATCAAGCCGCTTATTGACAAGCATGATGTCGGCATCTGCCACGTCCAGTTGCCGCTTTAGTTCGGCAAAATCGTCAGTTCGGCTTGATTCCGGACACCCTGCCGCCTACATTCAAAGGCGACATCTTAGACCTGGGATTATGATCCTCCGCATGCCGTCATTTCTTGACGACGCGCAGAGTCTCAGGGGCTACTATCTATACAGGGCGCATCTTACTCATGCGCAACTGACAAAAGTATACATTATCTAATGTACCTCGAAACCCGTCAGTAAACTTTTGACGGCCTCATACAATCCGCTCTCTACGGATGAAATCCTTTCAATCACCGTGCCCATCAACGCGCGGTGCTCCTCTGAGATAGAAGCTCGCCCCAGCAGAATCTTTAGCTCCTCCGGCCGAGCACCAGACGGTGTCGGGCTCGTCCCATGACCTCTTTCAAAGGCCGGACGCGGAGAACCTCGGGGGGCCGCATAGCCACCTTCCGCCCCTGCCGGATTTGGAGAAACCCTCTGCGACGACACCTCAGGGTCGCCCGCCTCGCTAGGCGACACAGCAGGGGGAGGCGTCCAGCTCTCCATCATCTCCGGAAGGAGATCCCCCGAAGACGAGCTCTGCTGAGAAGGGCTGAGGTTCGAGCTACAAGATAAAGGTTTGGTTAATCTTCTCAGATATAAATCAAGGACTTCCCTCATCCCTCAAAAGGAAAATCTTTTCTCCACTTATGGCTCGCTGGAGGGCTAATCCCCTTGAGGGCGTAGTCCAGCCAAGGAACTCCTCGGCGTCGGACCCTCTGACAAGGATTTTCTCCCCCGTTTAGAGGCCATGGTTTCCGGGTCGTCAAAGGCGGCTCTCTTCTTCCCCTTAGGAGAGGAATTGTCGGTTCCTCCCTTCGGAGCAGCCTCCTTCGAGGAGGCCATAGCTTCCTTGTCCTCCCCCTCCAAAGGCATTATCTCCAGCATCCTGACCAGCATAGGATCCGGCCTGGTTTCAGGAAGGGGAGCCAGACACCTGATCAGCTTTGCCTTCGCTATCCACTCCTGTTTAAAAGGACGACTCTTTTAGGGACAAGTTTATGACAATTATACGGATAGAAGGTCCGGGCACAAGGTTGCTTACTTGAGTATCCGGGTGATTGCAGCTTAGGCCTGCGTCCTCGGTTAAATCCGGACACATCTCTTGTGATCCGAAGAACAGTCTATACATCTCCGCGGGCGTTGCGCCCATAAAGTTCTGGAGAGCTCGCGGTCCCTCTGGATTAAACTCCCACAGGCGAAGGGGGCGACGTTTGCCGGGCAATATTCGGCGAATCAGCATGACCTGCGTCACCTTGACCAAGCTGAGGTCTCCTTCCAAGAGATCCTTAATTCGGCCCTGTAACAGGGGCACGTCTTTGGGCAAACCCCAATCTAACCCTCTGTTAACCCATGACGCTAGCCGTGGTGGGGGACCCGAGTGAAAGGCAGGAAGCGCCACCCACTTGATGCTCCGGGAAGCGGTGATATAAAACCACTCTCATTGCCACAAGCCTAGCTCCTCTTGAAAAGAGCCCTCGGGCCATGGAGCATCAGCATTTTTGCTTATAATAGCGCCTCCGCACTCCGCGTGCCGTCCCTTGATCATCTTCGGCTCCACTTTGAAAGTCTTGAGCCATAATCCGAAGTGAGGGGTAACACGGAGGAACGCTTCGCATACAACGATAAACGAGGAGATATGGAGGATGGACTCCGGAGCTAAGTCGTGGAATTCCATCCCGTAATAAAACAGCAGTCCCCTCACAAAGGGGTCCATCGGGAAGCCTAACCCCCGAAGGAAGTGAGGCACGAACACTATGCTCTCACCGGGATGGGGACTGGGGATAGCCTGCCTTTGAGCAGGCAACCTGTGCGAAATTTCGGCGGTCAAAAACTTAGCCTCTCTCAACTTTAGCACGTCCTCCTCCGTGACAGAGGAGGGCATCCATCGGCCTTGAAGGTCGGAACCAGACATTGTCGAAGGTCTGAGGCACCCGAAATCTGGAGCCTAGGGTGTTGGAACTCGAGGCGACGGGCGAACTTGTTTTGGGATTGAAGAAAAGGAGTAAGGCCCTGGTCTCTTTATAAGAGGTTGAATACCAGGAGCCCTCCCCGTAACCGTTTGGGACTCGCCTTTAATCGAGAAAACATGCTAACGGGCACGATTGGGTTACCCACGTCCGTATTAATGAGAATCCCGTAAAAGGGGGGCACACGATCTCTGCTTTGACAAGACGTGCCAAGGAAACCGCCTCGCAAAACACGCTGAGGTGGAAAAGTGAAAACGATTCGAGTGAATGACTTGGCTGTAGTGTGATGACGCACTGCGGAATACGTCAGCAGATTTGATTTGTGTTAATATTATTCTCTCTATGGCAATATGTGGAAGCTTATTTTGCAGCGCCGGACACTACTCTTGGTGTTTACAATCTTCTATGAAGGACTTGGAGGAGGAACCCGCCTTGTAATGCCGAAGACAATTTGCGCGCCGGACTCGTCGTCATTGAAGCCTGGTTCAGGGGCTACTGAGGGAGTCCTGGATTAGGGGGTGTCCGGGTAGCCGGACTATACCTTCAGCCGGACTCCTGGACTATGAAGATACAAGATTGAAGACTTCGTTCCGTGTCCGGATGGGACTTTCCTTGGCGTGGAAGGCAATCTTGGCGATGCGGATATTCAAGATCTCCTACCATTGTAACCAACTTTATGTAACCCTAACCCTATCCGGTGTCTATATAAACCGGAGGGTTGTAGTCCGTAGGCAATCAACTCCATATACAACAATCATACCGTAGGCTAGCTTCTAGGGTTTAGCCTCCTTGATCTCGTGGTAGATCTACTCTTGTACTACCCATATCATCAATATTAATCAAGCAGGACGTAGGGTTTTACCTCCATCAAGAGGGCCCGAACCTGGGTAAAACATCGTGTTCCCTGCCTCCTGTTACCATCCGGCCTAGACGCACAGTTCGGGCCCCCCTACCCGAGATTCGCCGGTTTTGACACCGACACTATACAATAAAGAGACTAAGGCATAGAAACGTAGAATAATCCTACACTAAATTACAGCCGATTATACCCACTGGGCATTATGGTTCGGCACCAGCGATAATAAAGCATACACAAACATCAAATTACATACATTGGGCAAATACAACTCCTACATCATGGACGCGCGTCAACATAACTTACCATTTGAACTATAATCTCTTCAGAAAATAGGATTGGCCGGATTTAGATAGCACAAATTTCAGTCTGCAAAATCTCCAATTCCTTCGTTGTTACCTCAGTGTCTTGTTTCATTTTTTTGACTCCTGCATCTAATACCTGCATGTCCAGTCTCAACTTGTTGATTGTACGTTAAGAATCATGTACACGTTGTCTTGCCACCTCTAGTTGATGCTCGAGAACATCAACACATTCCAATTCCAATCCATAATCATTCGGTAACGGCCATGCGGCACTGCTCGCAGATCTTTGTGTTGATGTCACTTCATCCAGAAATGTTTCTGTAAGTAAACATGACTAGGGCAAAAATATAGTTACAAAAGTGAAGCGAGCAAGAAAGACTATTTTGTACATGGCAAAACAAGACTAACAATAATGTTACATGTCATGAAGCATAAGTAGGTGATATTTTGAAAATTATAGAAAAGGTAGTCTATGCAGCCTGCATACAGAAATCTCTCTTAGCTCATCAGAGGAGCATGATGTTGGGGCCCAATCCAAAACACAGACAAGTTACAAATTTAGACAACATGTTGCGTAGAAGTAAGCAAGCAGTTGGCCATTTTGTAGCTCAATTAAAGTCTTAGGGAGCATAATGAACAATAGAGGGTTTCATACAAACATACTACAACAAGCAAAACTATGCAATCATTAGCCTAGTATAAACTAGATTGTGAGCCTCATGCAATAATAGTTGTTTAATAGACTTCAAAGCTTCAGGCACACTTCAGCAGAGTAATTAAATGGTAAGGCCTTTAATTATGTCAACTATGGCACCCCAGCTCAGAGAAACCGGAACGCCCCATATTCCAGCCGCAGAGATCGAGGAGAAGTCTCTGGAATACGTCACTACTTGGCATAGAACAAATCAGCTCTTATTACAAGAATAATATTACAAGGGTCTGATGTTACAAAGAAGCACATCAGCACGGCGACACTATGCCTGCGATACTAATCTTGTTCTATGCTAGCAGCAGAACCACTTGTAGCAGCGGAATACTTCTAGCAGCGGAACAACGACGAAGGTGGTGAACTCCACTCCGCAGGGACTCTGGCTGGGACACGATCTAGCTCGCATGCACGTCAACCATCGACAAGCAATCAAGCAATCATGGCATCACCTGCAATCTGGCATGACACGCCAGGTCAGTACATTGAATGTACTTGCAAGCTCACAACCACCATAAACATCAAGGCAAGAAAATAACATAACATGTAACATGTTAATTAATTAACAATTACCATGATGAAACAACTACTAAGCATGGTATGAAACTGATACAATACTAATACATCACCATCTCAGATCTCCATAACCATATCTCTCTTGGCTAACTGGCCAAGAAATATACCATCTCGATCACCTCGTGACCAAAACCAAACGGTGATCATTCCGGCGATCACTACCACGACCCACACTTGGTCTCAACCATGATCCTTCCGGCGATCACTACCATGACCAACACTTGGTCTCAACTGTGATCCTTCCGGCGATCACTACCATGACCAACACTTGGTCTCAAACCGTGATCTTTCCGGTGATCACTACCACGACCAACACTTGGTCTCCAATATCATCATCAACATCCTGCCAATCTATACTGCTCCAAAATATCAACATATAAATCACCTATAAGTCATTCCATCATGTGAGTGTTGATCGAACGGTGTGACCTAGTACGAACCCATGCCCATGACCGAGGACGCGGCTACCGATAGATTTAAATACACACTCTGCAGAGGTAGCGCACTTTACCCACACCACGGAACCCATGGCCTCGCACTCCCATTTGGGTGGACCAACAGCGTTCCGACGAAACCGATGTACTGCCATGACACTCTCCTGGCCACTCCGACCCACTCCCAACTGGGCTAGTCCTGGGTGGCCCCGTGTCTACCAAAGACACAACGACCACCGTCGTGGCCAAAACATCCCTCACGGGGACCGGGCACACAAGGCTTATGTCCGCCTACCTGATCAGGGTAGTGCGCGCCCATAACCTTCCCTAGTTGCAGGCACCGGCGAGAGGCATGACAATAGACCACATTAGGGCCTTCCCATAAAGGCAAATGTGGTTGCACTGGAAAAGCCCGGTTCAGTGGCACCTGGCCAACTTAATGACGGAATTTATCCCCAAAATATAATAGTAAGGACTGATACTCCGATATCATCTATCAACCTATAACCCAAGTCATGGCACTATCCAACAAATTATCCAAAGCTCAATATCATCATACCAAAATACTCCGAGGACAATATAACACTACTATCATGATGAACCCAAGGACAATAATACTACTACTCAAATAACTATCCAGCTATGATCCACATGCAAGCATCGTCTCCATCATCATATTCCATAACATAATATCAACTAGCATTATGATGAAAATAACACTAGCCACCAATAATCCAAAGGCATCATGATATTCAAAGTAGTGCTCCAAGATTATAACAGATACCATCATGACAATAATCATACTAGCCACTAAGAATCCAAAGGCAACATGTCATCCAAAGTAATACTCCAAAGCATATTACCATCATGAACATAATCATAATAGCCACTAAGAATCCAAAGGCACATGTCATCCACATAATCGTCAAAATATAAGTCCTAGAACTCCAAGCAATATCAACATCAAAACAATACTCTGAGTCATGCCATGAACAGATCATGCAATGTTTTAAACAAGTTCAAAAAAACCATTGCAAATGGAGGGTGTGGCTTGCCTGGGGTGGAAGAAATCACCGGGAAGAAGTGCGAGAATCTCGCGGAAAGAATTGCCGGAAAACGTTCTCTCTCGGAGGGGGCTGATTAAGCGCAAGGGAAAAATGGTCATTTTTAGAATGTTGAAACATAATGAAAATGATAGCAACAGAACGGGCTCGACGAAACAAAGAAGTGGGCTTTGGAATCACCTCATTAGGAGTTAGGATCAAATAGATATGATAGTTTTTCTGCCAGGGACCCATTTGTAAATAAAAACATCACAAACATGCCCTTAGCCGGAAAAACAGAACGCACAATCCAGAGAATACGCTTTCATTGAAGTGAAAACGCATTCCAGATCGCAGAACACCAGAGTATGCTTTCATCGCAAGAAAACGTATTTCTGGAATACCGCTTCCACTTATCCACCTCAGCGGTGGTGGGGTCAGCGGGGTGTGCGGCTGACGGGTGGGACCGCGAGGCCCACCGGCCAGCTGGCAGGGAGGGGTCGGGGCCTTCTTCTCCTTCCCGCCGCCGCCCGTGATGCAGAGAGAGGAACTCGATGCCGGCGATGGCCCGGGCAGCTCCAGCAGTCCCCGGCCAAGCCGAGGCCACCGACGGGCACGGGAGGACCGGCCGCACCTGTCCCCAAGGTCAGCCGGCACCAGGGAGGGGTGGGATGACTGCGAGGAGAGGGGAACAGAGGCGGCTCCGGCGGCGGTTGAACTTGAAGACGAAGTCTTCTGCTACTCCGGCGAGGGGGCGAGGGGTGGAGGAGGTGCACCGAGGTGTGGGGAAGAGGATGGTGGCAACAGAATGGAGTGAGGGGGTTCGGCTCATCTGAATTTAGTCGGAGGGCCGAGGCGACCGCGGCGGCGATGGGCAGCAAAGAGAGAGCTCTTTGAGCTCATGAGAGTGATTGGGGAGGCTTCTAGGATGCGGGGGAGGCCAGTGGTGAGGAGAAACGGGGACGGGGTGGCCTTATATAGGCAGGGCGAGGGAGGTCTAGCTGGCGTCGCCACGAACGCATGTCTGGCGCCGCGGACGCGTGTCTACACTTGCGAGCTCGGAGGTAGGCGACGATGGAGGCACAAGGAGAAAGCTCACGGGGAAGAGGCGGCCAAGGGAGAAGTAGAGGAAGAAGCCGAGCACCATTAAAACATGTCGGGGCACTATGCTCTCGTGGGCGTTCGGCGGCGAGCTTCGGTGGGCGTCGGTGAGGAAACAGACGGAGGGGGAGAGGGGTCCAGGGGAATGGCGACGATGCGGGCCAGCTACTGGACACGCTCACGCGCGTGAAGGAGGCGAGGGGAGGAGGGGGTCCAGCACAAACAGCCACTGGACACGGCCGCTGCACACAGAGCGCGTGTATAGGCGCGCCATTGTTGCGGTCACCGCATGCACTGGCATGTAGCGGGGGAGATGGGCTGGAACTTGTTGTCTAAGGGTAAGTTCATCCAGGGGAGGTCTCAACTACGGTGGTAGTTCGGTGAAATCTGCTATGGTTAACGGGTAATTACCCTCTGAAGTTTACTTCGGTAAACTTGGTCGAGCACTAGTGATCAACATGAAGGGTTTTGGAGCCATAGAGTTTGTCTGCGAGGTTGAGGTAAAGAAGGACTTTCATCCTGGTAATTTTCAGAAGATTAGGATCAAGGTTTAAAATAGTTGCTTTGCAACTGCCCAAAACGGTCCAGAAAATGGATCCAGATGATGCACTCAAATGGTGTGGCCACTTAAGCTCAAATTTGGCCAGGCTTGATGATTTTATCATATAAAGATGCTGTATAAGTTTCATACCAATTGGATTCACCAAAATGGTACTTGCTTCACAAACATCCTTGCTGACCAGAAACTTGCAATAATTTTGGAGAAATATTGGCTGAGTGAAAAGGTACCAAACTTGGTGGAGAGATGTTATATAGGTAGGAGAATGCTCTGGTAAATTTTCAGGTAAAATGAAGCAATATACAATATACTTGCTTCACAACCTGAAAATATTGACAGAATAAAATATTTGATGTTGTGCTCACATAGATCAAGGGATGGAGCTGAAATTTGTAGGAGTGAGATAATATGAGCACATGAAGGAGTGTGCAAAATTTCAACTCATTTGGATAACCCTAGCTAGCACTTCCTTCACAAAGGCTTCCCTCAGACAGGAACTTTGAAAAATCACTGAGGAAGTTTGGCTAGGCAAATAAAGTTGAATTTTGGCACAGGGCAATTATTTGGATGATATATCATGCCCAAAAAGTTTGGGGACAAATGGGAAAATATAAATAGCACTTGCTTCACAATGTGCCATTTAGGACAGAATAGGAAATGAATTTATTGAGCATGATGAGGAATATGGGCAATGAAATATTTTGCCATATTTGAGGAAGATATGACCCAAAAAATTTATAAGAATTATTTGGGGATTTTTGGATGGACAGAAATATAGGTTGCTTCACAACCTAGGGCAGACAGGGTTATTCCTTTAATAGAAACTAGCAAAAATGCCCGTGCGTTGCAACGGGATTTTTTTCCATGTTTAGCTCATCGGTCCATGCGTTGTTATGGGAGAACACTCACATATGTGATGCTATAAAGATTCATCTTAACCAAAAACTTAATAATTCATTTGTTAAAGTATCTACATGCATAATACATGTATTTGTCTACATAAAGAGATACGTAGTTGAATGCCTGTGCATTGCTATGGAGAAAAAAATCAACCGATTACAACTTTCTCATTGTCACTCAAGCAACATGAATCTACTTTAGTCATGGCCAATGCTGGACAAAAGTCTGATGAAAAAAAAACTATGGATCAAAGGTACTTCGGGACGCTAGTTTGGCAAAGACTGTATGTATTCCTGTCCTTGACAACCTTACGTTTTTCCATAGCCTCTTATATATTTCCGGAAACATCATACATGAATATCACACTTAGCAATCTCAACCATGGTATTGTCTGAATCTCAATGCAAAAGTTCAGAACATGCACCCTACCTACTTCGGCTTCTCTGGTTCAAAACCATTTAAAGCAAACAACTGAGCACCGTTGCCATGGTTAGAAAATAAATCCGGTTAAATTAGCAATGAAGTGTATACAAAATACCAGATAAAACCTGATTTTATAGATACACTACAATTATTGTGATCTATATGTTGGAGTTACCTAGACAATATTAATAAGAGGAGTCAGCCTGATCAAACAAAAAAACAATATCAGCACCGCACGTCTTCGTATGTACATACATTTTTACCTAACTAATATTGCAGCTCAATAGCTTAAGATGCGGCCGGTTTTACCCTCTTTCTTTTCCTTTTTTTGGTGAGCCTTTCCACCTCCTTCCTATCAAGCCAAAGGCCCGTTTGGCCGACACAGAAGCCCACGAAAAAGTTTACCTAGGAGATGAGGCGACGGACATAGCGGATCGATCGCTGCCGCCGGCTGATGCCTCTCAGCGACTCCGGGCTGCCACAATTGACACAGACCTTGTTCCCCTGCATTCTCCCGATCTGGACCGAGCTGCAGCCATGGCACGTTACCGAGCTCGCCTATATTCGACCCCTCCTCCTGGCTCCTGCTGGCATCGTCGGGCCACAACTACCTCCCTCTGTTTTCTGCCCTCCCTTGAACGCAGCGAACCGAGGCACGCGCCGGACTTGGCACTCCTCCATGTTCCTTCCCATGGATGCAGCCACGGCCGCTTCAGCGTGCTCCGTTGGCCTGAACTCCTTCCCATGGACGCGCGCAGCCAGTCCTTTCTTCGTCTCCTATTCCTTCCTCCTATGACGCTCTCTCAAACCCGACACACTCCTTATTGATTTTCTGGATGGCTTATTGGTATCAACTCATAGATGTATTTAAATTGGTGTGATTTTGCTTAAGAAAGCAAGGTGGGACTATCTAATACCGACGAAGCGTTCTTTTATTATCAAAGATCATAAGCTTGGTCAATTGGACACCTACTTATACATTGAAAAGGGGGTTGGGAGATCGATTCCTAATTGCAGGAGCATTATTTTGCCACCTCGGCCAGACTGCATGGTTTTGCCTTGACTGAGTTTCGTGGGCTGAGGCCCAAACAGCCCACGGGTCTAACAAAAATCTGTTAAACTTGGGATGGATTAAGGGAGAATTCCAACTCACGTAAAAGTACAACAATGTACGAAAACTTTGAGGACGGATGAAGCTACGGACGAAAATTTGGTGGGAAGAAGCAATTACTCTTTTATTATTAGGTAAAGAAAGGAATTTTCCCTAGAAAAGAAATTAGGGTTTGGTCAAGAAGTGGAGTGACATGATCTTGGCAAAGTTTTTAGGATGATGAGTCACTTGGGAGGGGAAAGGGGATGATTTCCCAGGTGACAAGGCCACAGAACCACTCCAAGAAGAAAAACAGAGCAAAAATCAATAAATCAGAAAGAAAAAGAAAGGGGCCAAAATCCAGGCTGTTACATCAACTAATAGTTATACAAGTACCCAACATTAGGCATCATTCTTTGGGCATCTCATTAACTGAGGACAAATAAAGCAATTAAAAAGAGCAAATTAACTATGCCTGAAACAAACAAGGAATTGAACTGTTGAGTTGGATACAGTTATTTACCTTAACAGGTTGAATAGGCTCAGCGCAACTCCTACTTCTCTTGCAAGGCTCCTTGCTAACATCTTGTACTTGGAAATCCTCAATCTTATCTTCATTGCACCCCCTCTGCAAGGTGACACAAACTAGTTACTCGTCTCCTTAGAAGATAAACATGCATACTTTCCAGTCCGTGAACACAAAATGATGAGATTATAACAAAACAACACCACATAATGAAACATGCCGCATCTCTTGCACTTGCACACAATGAAATGAGCATTTACTATGTCCGCACTATGTAAAAACTAGGCATACCTTCGAACTGGATCTCCAGGTACTCTTGGAGAGCCTACTTTAGTGTACAGCCAAGCCTTTATGTCACCTATGAGTTAGAAAAGGCCCCACTACAGCAGACCTTAGTGTTTAAATCGTTGACAAGCTCTGTTAGAGTGTTAGGTCAAGAACAACAAGTAATCAAAGCAAACAGTCCTAGTATGGCTGGCTGATGCAAACAAGCAATTGAACAGATGTGTGAGCAAATCTTACATATCAAGAAAAGAAGCAAAGAAGGAGGCTTAAAGACCATCACTTGACTGACGAGATTTAAGGGGCATTTAAACATCATGTGCAACATATGAACTAACATAAACATTGCATATTCTAGATTCTACAATGGAATGCAAATGTATTAGGTTATGCCATGTATGATGATGCCTAAATATACACTATAGCAGGAAGGAGTGATTCGTCATTTGACGCACAATTGAATTGTAGGTTAAGGGCCAGTTCTATTCCACCTTTTTAGGGCTTATTGTCAAAATAAGCCATAAAAGATGTAAAGAAGTCATTTTTGAGTTATGGGCTTGGGCTTAACTAATTTTGCTTTGGAGGGGGGTGTTTCGGGTAGAACCTCACTAAAAATTGAAGGGAAGGGGAATAGTGAAATGACTCTGTTGTCTGCCTATATTACACACAAAATGCAACTGCAGACGCCCGCGTCACACCTCACCCTCAAGTGAAAACAAACACGCAAGCATTCATTGCCCTGCCCGCTTGCATCTCCTCTCCCCTTTGCCTCTACCTCGATCCCCTGCCTGCAGCACTAGGGTTCCTCTAGCGAGTCGTCACCACTGGTCCCATCTTGCCTGGTCCTCGATGATGCTCTGTCCAGCTAGGCTACATGGCCGGCGGGTCGGGGCAAATCTCCCTGGCTGCTCCTCCCTCTGGTGCCGCCCCTCATTCTCATGGTCTCCAACAGCTGCTCCACTGTGGTTCGTCCAACGCACTACTCTGGCAGGCGCTGCACAACTACGGCTGATGCCACACTGCGGCAAAAGGCACCTTATTCCCCCTCCCACCTCCCAGGCTGTGGCCTTGAGGTGTTGTTGAAGGATGAGCTCATCCAACAAGGTGAGGATCACCTCTGATTTTTTACCAAATTTTCATTCTGATCTACTATATGATGAATTGCTATGAGCTACTTCTGCTGCTGCCATATGATGAATTGCTATGAGCTGCTCCTACTGCTGCTATATGATGAATTGCTATGAGCTGCTGCTACTATATGATGAATTGCTATGAGCTGCTGCTGCTATATGATGAATTGCTATGAGCTGCTGCTGCTACTATATGATGAGTTGCTATAAGCTGCTCCTGCTGTTGCTGTATGATGAATTGCTATGAGCTGCTCCTGCTGATGCTATATGATGAATTGCTATGAGCTGCTCCTGCTGCTGCTATATGATGAATTGCTATGAGCTACTCCTGCTGCTGCTATATGATGAATTGCTATGAGCTGCTCCTGCTACTGCTATATGATGAATTGCTATGAGCTGCTCCTGCTGCTATATGATGAATTGCTATGAGCTGTTGCCGGTATATGATGAATTGCACACTACTGCTGCTATTGTGTGATGAGTTGCTATGAGCTACTGCTGCTATATGATGGTTTCAGGTGGTGCTGCTATATGATAATAACCAGCCACTTGGACCATCGAATTTCAATAAATAATTGTTTTTCATTTAAATGTGGGTCATGCATTCTTCGCTTAAATTAGGCAATTGGATCTCTATGGAAAACATTGACCAAAGTAGATTGTGCCAAGTAGATGGTATCTTTGTATTTGCATTTTGAGCAAATAGTGATGGTCTGTTTTCCTATCATATTAATTACTGCACTGGGTTCAATTTGTGATGTTTGCAACTCAAATTATTTTCATATGGGCAGCAAAATGAAAAAATATAATGCAATCTAGACTTTTCATTGATCATACCAAAGATAAGATGAAAACACAATGAAAAGAACTGGTTGGCTTATTACATGGAGCTTATATTCACAGGTGCTTATTTTCTTAGGATAACTCGTAATAACTGTGCCTAAGAAACTTGACCAATAGAACTGACATACAAATAACATGTCATGATGATTGCAATGGAGGAGTGACGTACCATAGCACAATGTATAGGCTCACCGATGCCTCTCCTTTTTTGCGATGTTCCATGAAATTGCCACATACATCTTGTACTTTCTCATTGTGTAACCCTATCTATAAGTTGACACGGCTAATTTCAGACATCTCTACATGATAATACATTGCATATCCCTTGCGCATATTTAAACCACCAATTAATGATTGTGTGCGTAGCATAAACTAGCCATGACTCTGTGTGCTGGACTAGCAGGCACTCTAAGGGAGCCTAATGTAGTGCACTGGAATTCCTACATGCCACCTACGATTTTGTGTATTGTACTGCCTATGTTCCTAAATATATGTCTTTGTAGAGATTCCAGTATGGACCACATACAGATGTATATAGATGCATTTTCGAGTGTAGATTCACTCATTTTGCTCCGTATGTAGCCTATAGTGGAATCTCTAGGAAGATTTATATTTAGGAACGGAGGTATGAGGTAGTATCATGTATGACATCTACATATCTAATTTAGCAGCCAGTTGTAGAAATCATTGTCTGCACAAAGGGATTACTGGTCGAAAATCCTAGCAAAGCACGCAGGCAGGCACAGAACAATACAATAGAGAGAGACGCGCTTACAAGATCATAGCAATGCCTCAGTCCAGGATCTTGGTTGGCCAAGATGTTAGATCCAGAAGAAACATCGTCCTTGTAGTTTTTGCCAAATGCATAACAGGTAACAACGACCTGCTAGTATATTTGAAGTACATCGGGCAGGTGATGCTGGACGAGTTTAAAGGTGACAGGTACCTAGGCCGTGGCGGGTGCTTGGCATCTTGCCAGATGGTGGGAATCAGGTTAGAAACGTCAAGGGTGATGACACTGTGCTGGCTGTTGGGGTCTGGTAAGGAGATCTAGAACCGTCGAGTAGGGTGTTTGTGGAGAGGATCCGGTAGGGTGGACTATGGTGTGGGCGAAGCAGATCTGTGGCCGTGGACGAGGGCGTAGGTGAAGCTGCTCTAGTGATTGGGTTAAGGATGGTGTCGACGATGCGAATCTGCGGCCATGGACGGGGCATCAGAAGCTGCTCCGGTAGGTTGGATGAGGGTGCGAGGAAGCGGATATGAGGCCATGGACTTGTTAGTTGGCAAAGCGGCCCCGATAGGGTTGAGAATGGTATAGGCGAAGCTACTCCGATGGGGTTGACGATGGTGTGGGCGAAGTGGCTCCGGTAGGGTTGAGGAAGGTGTCGGCGAAGAGGATCAGAGGCCGTCGACGGGGGCATCGGTGGGGTAGCTCCGGGGTGTGTGGATGAAGCGTCTCTGGTGGGGAGTACGAATGAGCAGCTGCAGATGCGCTGCGGTTGACGAGAGTACCGGCGAAGCAGATCCGGCGCTGTGGACAAGGCCGACACTGAATGGGTTGTGGTAAAGTGGTGGATGAGCAGTCTACTTGTTTCTAGGGGAGGTGGGAGGGGTAGATGCGGCCGCAGAAGCAGATCCGGCAAGGTGGACGCCGCTAGCAGTGAATGGGCTCTGGTATGCCGGTGGATGAGCAGTCTAGGGTTTCGAGAGGGGAGGGGAGAAAGTCCAATGAAGTACGGACGGCGTGATGTAAGATGCTCTGGTGCTGTGGAGTTAGTCATTTTTGCGGGAGGGGGAGAGGAAGTGGGGGTGCCGTGTAGTGGGGGGAACCAGAAGTTACCAAAGCAGCCCCGACCTATTATGTAGATGAGGGCGGTATTGTAACTGTTGGTCTCCGTGCACCAAGGACAAAAGGGGAATTTCGCATGCTAAAGACTAAGGTGGCGGAAATTTAAGAAGGAGGCGGGAGATTTTGCCGCCCGCGGGATCGTTCGTATCCAGTTTCAACTAATTTTGGACCGTGCTAGCGGGATGGTCATGCGAGACTGTGTACACGGGGCACGCGTCAGCAGTTAATAACTGGTGTAAAGTCCACCCCAGAAAAAAAGACAATAACTCAGGATGATGCGCCGATAACTTGGATGTTCACGCGGGCGCGGCCAATCGTACGGTGTAGTCGCGTGTTCACAAAAAAAAGGGATCAAATGCTCAGCCTATGTATTTGTCGTGTAAATAGATAATTTTGTGCAATTGGTTATTTAATTTAAACATAATGCCTTGATGTGTTAGTGTAGAGGCGCACAAAAAGAAATGGATATTGTAGTCCGCTACTTAAAAGTGTTACCTCATATGATTACATAGCCTCCATTTCATAAATTGCGTACCTGATGAATTCATATATGAATATTACATATATTACTTCATATAGAACCTTAAATCATCCAAGACTACTGATTTTGAATGCAAGAGTAACAATGGTGCATGTACATGATAGCTACATTGGTTGTTTGAAGAAACATCACTGTAACTTTGGCATGCACAACTGAAAAGGTTTATTTAAATAGAAAAAATGTGATACGTGAGTGTCCAATCTTTATAGCGTTGAATCAATATTGTACCTTCGGCCACGATACGAAGTAGATATTGATTTATGTTCAAGCGATGCACGTCCACGATCGCTAGACAGTGATACGTGGATGAATTGTGCAATCTCTCTCACACGCATACATATCTCATTTCCCTGTGGGCATCGGAATCACACACGCGCACTTCGTGTATTTCTCTCCCTCCATCATGGTTAGAATTCATCTTTCTACCCCTTCCTACAAGTCTCTCACATAGAAACACCCACGCTCTCTCTGTCGAACACACCCACCCCTTTAATTCCGCCCACCCACAGCCACTAATGTCTCAAAGTATAATAATGTCTCTCACACATATGCCTAAGGTTAACTCGAGTTCCGGAACCATATGAATACATACTATGGGATTCCAGCAAAGCACCTTTTGTTTTGGGATTTCGCTCACACACACACACACACGCATTTGCATGCACACCGTTTTGTTTATCTTCATGATGCTTTAAGTAAACTCACACAAATGCTATCTACCTATCCATTAATATAGCTAGATATGTGTCACACAAACTCCTTCTCCCTACTAGCAAGATGCCCATGCGTTGCACGGAACATCAAGATGCATTTGTATGAGTAGTTTATCTTGTGGGAGAAAAGGATGAACGAGGGAATGCCTTATTTACAAATGCGGAGAGGGCTGTGGGTATCTTTTTGCAAAATTGCCACAGTTTCCTTCCTATCCGTCGGATATAAATCAGATGGCCTATATTGCAGGATGGCAGGAACACCATCATCACCAACTTTGTTTTTTATAATAGTAGAGATATGTAAGTGTCACTGCCCCCCCCGACACACACACCCACACCCACACAACCACACACACAAACTTCCCAACACCGAACGAGTAGGGTGACACCTCGATCTTGATACTAATCTATCGACTGGCTTCTCTCTCAAACACACACACACACACACTACCCGACACCGAAGGAGTAGGGTGGCACCTCGATCTTGATAGTAATCTATCTACTCCTATTTCAAACACACACACACACACACACACACTCACTAGTTGTGCATCTGTGCCTACCACACACACTCTCGATACATCTTTCTCTCCCTCCCCTCCCCCCACCCCAACAATGATAGCAGAAGGGTGACAACTCGATCTCATCGTAATCTGTCAATTGGTTTCTCTCTCGAACATTGTGTCTCTGTGCCTCACTTAGTAGCCCCCTCGATATGTAGACTTCTCGCGCGCGCACAGCTGTAGTGACGATGACGCCGAACCCAGTGTGCCTCATTTTTACCGGCCTCATGTGATAGTTTTCACCCAATTTTCTGTTAATTAACAAGGAAACCTTTTCTTTGTTACTACTAGTGAATCTGAAATCATTCGGGGAAAACATAAAATATATCACTTCAACCCAATTATCGCAGTAACTATTTTAAAAGAAACTAGCTAGATGCCCGTGCATTGCACGGAACATCAAGATGCATTTGTATGATTAGTTTATCTTGTGAGAGAAAAGGATGAACGAGGGAAGGCCGTATTTGCGAACATGGAGAGGGGTGTGGGTATATTTTTGCAAAATTGACATAGTTTCCTTCCTATCCGTTAGATATAAATCTGACGGCCTATATTGCAGGATGGCACGCACACCATAATCACCAACTCTGTTTTCTACTCCCTCTGTTCCTAAATATTTGTCTTTTTAGAGATTTCAACAAGTGACTACATATGGAGCAAAATGAGTGAATCTACACTCTAAAATATGTCTACATACACATCCGTATGTGGTAGTCCATTTGAAATTTGAAAAAGACAAATACTCCCTCCATTCCTAAATTTAAGACCTTTTAGAGATTCTACTATAAACTACATACAGATGTGTCTAGACATACTTTAGAGTGTAGATTCACTCATTTTGCTCCGTATATAGTCTATAGTGGAATCCCTAAAAGGTATTATATTTGGGAACGGAGGGAGTATTTAGGAACGGATGGAGTATAAGAGTAGACATGGAGATATATCTCCAGCATGGTCTACAACAAAAATGTGCTGGACTGGTTAGCGCCGGATGCTCGCAGCGCGATGACATGAGTTCGAATTCTGTCTTTAACTTTAGATTTTTATATTATATATTACTTATTTAATATATACTTCTTTCGCTACTGTACTGACAGTGGAACCCATAGAGTACTTAGAATACAAGATTATGGATGGACTTATTTCTTTTTAACTTTCTGTACAAAGCTGTAGCCACCCTGCAAGTCACGTGTACACTGTACATGCAATTAACTTTTTACAGAGGGACAATCATACACGCAATTAACTCAAATGGATTGGATGTCACTCTATTATTTCCAGCATAAGAGCATCTCCAACGGTAGACGGCAAATTTCCTCCCGCTTCCATCCGCGGAGGACGACATCAAACGCCAACGGCATACATTTTCACAACTCTAACCAGCCAGATGAAATTCGTGAAAACATGGACTGGTTTCATATAAGCATGAAGGATTTAGTATAAAAAAGCCGGATCTTCATATAAACATGATGGATTTCATTACATTTACATGAACTAAGCGGTGCCAATCCAGCTCTCTTGGTATAATTAATACTCCCTCCGTCCGGAAATACTTGTCCTAGAAATGGATGTATCTAGACTTATTTTAGTTATAGATACATACAATTTATCCATTCTTAGAACAAATATTTCCCGCCAGCTGGAGAGGGAGTACATAATCTAAATGGCCGCTCGCGGATCCCATTGTCTTCCTCATGTCCGGCAGACACTTGCGGGGTCGACAAAGGTCCTCAGAAGAGACGAAGTAGCAAAGAAACCACCTAAATGCGCAGTCGTTGCCTTGGCGGTGGCCTTCATGGGACCCAAGTGGCGACGGCCTCCCGTGTTATACTTCTCCTCGATGACGGCGGTGGACACGGAGAAGCTGGCCACCGACTCGTCACTCTCCACGCACCCGGCTTCTGTCTTTGCCTACATGGCGCTACCGCAGGCATGGGAGGCGCGCCCACAGACACTGGTGGCACGGTACGATGCGATAGCGACAACACCCGTACCGCTGTGCTCACCGCCGTGCCGGTGTGGCGCAACTTGCAACTCCTCATCAAGTTGAACTGGAGCGGCGAGTTGCTGAACCACGCGCCTGCTTGGGGCGGCAACTGGCTCCATCGGGCCAAGCGAGGTTGGTGAAGCACCGTGCGGCCTCGCCGTATCCGGAGGGCTCGGCGGGCCACCCAGCCGGGTAATATGCCGGAGAACGGCTCCTCGGAAGCCATCGGAAGAGTGGAGAAAATGGTGAAGGAGGAGATGGGGGAGCGGCGGAGGGGTGCGATTCTTGCCCGCTGTCTGTCTAGCCTCGTGTAAATAGAGGGTGGATGGTAGGTGCTTGGCCGGCGTCTGGCCTCATTTAAACCGAGGGTGGACGGGAGGAGCTCGTCCGGTGTTGCGTTTAATTCCGGCCCACTCATGAACGGACGTGTGGCCGGAGTAGGTTTCTCGGTTTGCATGCGGGTTTAATGGAGGCAAGGAGGCGTGTTCAGTCAGGCGTGCTGCGGGCGGCGCAGTACTATTCAATTTGACAGTGGGCGGCGCAGTTCCTGATACGGCTTTAATGCAGACGAGGGAGGGAGTAGTGGTTCCCGAAATGTTGAACGGCCAATGCATCCTCCTTCAATTAATGCATGAGGGAAGTAATGGGAGGAGGACCGGGAAAAGAGGATGCACGATGTGAATGCAACGCAGTTTGCCCTCATATAAAGGCGCCCCTCCATTCGAATGCATCTACCACATCGTACGCACCTAAGCATTTGCCTAAGCACCTACACTACGTGCAAAGTCCTCGCTCCAGACCCATGGCGGCGATGCGCGCGAGCGGCCAGCGGCTGTGCCAGGTGGTCCACGACGCCGGCCTGCGGCATGGCGCCGAGGATCGTCTCCAAACGGTGTTGGCGACCGGCTGGTGGATGGCCACCGTCGACGCCAACTACGACTCTCAGTTGGACCAGATGATCATTGCCACCACCAACAAGTTCACCGTCCTCAAGAAGCTCGCGGACGACATCGCCGTACTCCTCCAGCCCGCGCGCCCGGGCTCCTCATTCCCTACCACCCTAATCGACCTCCATGGCCGGAACCTCTTTCAAGCGCTGGTGGCCCTGCGACTGCCCACCGACGCCACGAAGAATGTCCACCTAGAGGTCGCGCTTGCCGTGAGGCGCCTCGCCCTGCAAGAATTCGTCGACCTACACATACACGTGTACGAGCAAATCGTGTACATAGGTATCTACAAGGCCAGTGAGGACGCTACGACGTTGGCCTTCCTCAACCGGCGGGAAGCCTTGGATGCCTTTGCTGAGAAGCACCTCGACCTCGCCACAAAAGCCGCCGCTCCTTAGCCGCCGGTCGGTGGCCTGGCGCACTAAGTTGAGGAGGAGGAGGTCGTACGTTTATGGATGCATTTTTCTTCTTCCCTTCTGTAACCACCACTGCGATCGCATCATCATCGTGGCCTTAATTCTTATTATGCTGTTGCATTCTCGTTCCAGTCAATACCGACATGTGCGATCCCTTTGCTTAATTATATGCATCACTGTAACTAGTACTCCATCCGTCAATTTATAAGTTGTGCTTACCTTTTCCATCAACTTCGTGCAACCCGCGGGCATCTTGCTAGAAACACTAGAACATGTCGGACCGCGTGTGACCAAACCGACGATGCGCCAACCTAGCTACTACGTACCCTGCTTATCTGGCGGAAATAGCCCCGCCTAGCGTTTCCAATCGTTATTTCTATCTATCGATCGTGCCAAGGAGCAGAACCAAAATGTTACAACTTATACATGTTTCACTACTCCTACTCCTATAAAAGACTCAGTTGGTGATTGTCGTGGTTTTGTCATGGCAGATGTCCTAGAGAAAGGACTTAGTCGTGGAGCCATCGCGACGGTTTAGCTTAAAGGGGTTAAAGCGGACACAGGGACGCAAGAGAGTTTATACTAGTTCGGCCCCTTCGATGAAGGTAGCCTACGTCTAGTTGTGATGGAATTGATGGGTTTCGATGACTAGGGAGCAAACAAGCTTCGCCTATGTCTCGAGTTGTTGTCTCTTGTCCTTGAACCGCCGTCGGGTCGTCCCCTTATATACACGAGTGACGCCCGTCGGTTTATAGAGTCCCAATACCGGCTCATAGATGTGTCCGGTTTGGTCTCTACTTATTCCTAACTTACAATACAAGTTAACTACTAACGCCGATTTACAGCTACAGGCCTTGAACCGACCATGGGCCTTGAGCCCTTATCTGCCTTCTCGGGCTTTAACATACTTAACTACTGACGAAGTTAATCTGGCCCAGTTAGGCCGGTTTACGCCCAGTAGTAATATCCCCAACATTAGGCCCCAGATTGATTTGAACATGTTCATGTCAATCCTTTAGAAAAAATCTTCATCTTCAATATCTTCTGTAGTTTGTTGAACCGCCGTGATGTCATCTTCTCTGGTCGTTGTAAACCGACATGACGTCACTTGTTATAAGGAAGCTTATCCATTATGCTTCCTTGTTTAATAGATCTGCGGAAATCGAGGCGACAGCTCCGTTTCGTGGCCCCTTGATTGTCGCGCCTGACACATGTCCTTTTGCCTTATAAATAGGACCGAAGGGTCATTTCTTTTCTCCCCTTCGTGCCTTTCTTCTTCGTCTTCCTCGCGTCGCCAGCCTCGGAGCTCCCCCGCCACCGTCAACTTCTGCACCAACCTTGGCCGCTGCATCAACCTGAACGCACCAGAGCACCGCGGCAACCTTCCGCGTCTTCCTCAACTCTGGTAAGCCTTCTGCTCTTCTCAACACAGATCTGTTCTAGGGTTTCGTGTTCTTGCAGTGTTCATCACCTGTTCGTGTTCATATACTAGCTCCTGGATGCATCTGTGAACCCCTGCTCTATGTAGCGATAGCTTTTAGTATCTGCCTTTAGTTTCATGCCCAAGACCATAGATCTCACATATATTTCTGCCCATTGATTCAATACTGTTCTGCTTTGAGCTTTTGAATATTTTTCTTATTTTCTGAACTTGCTTCAGATCCAATGCTGTAGAGAAATCTTGTGAAATCTGTTTCTGCATACTTATCCATCTGCAATCTCAGCTGTTTCAATGCTTAGATCAGGCGGTTTAACTTTGTAGAAAAAATTGCCAAACCGGTATATACCATTAGTCCCCTTGTTGAACCGCCAGTTGTTGTTGCTTCATAAAACTCCGGTTTAGATAGATCCGTCTCCGGTTTAACATTGCACATACCAATGTACCTTAATCAATGCATTTTTGAACCGGGGTCATCTACCTTGTAGATTTCATCATGGCCAAGCAAGTATATGAGTGCAACTGGGTTCCTTCTCGCGTCACAGAGGCTCAACTGGACGATTTAGTCCTGATCGGCGCTTTAGGCAGCAAAGATACCATCCATTGGAGGGCTCCTGGCAAAGAATTCCCTCCCACACCTCAAGAAGGAGAGGTCGTCATTTTCGTAGATCACTTAGCCCGGGGCTTTAAGCCGCCCGGTTCTAAATTTTACCGGGACGTTTTAGCCGATTTTCAACTCCATCCGCAAGATACTGGCCCCAACTCTGTTACAAACATGTGTCACTTCCAAGTGCTCTGTGAGGCGTTCTTTCAAGAGGAGCCCACAGTGGAATTGTTCAGAGATTTCCATCTAAACCACCGTACTGAGTTTACTGACGGCTCCAATACGGAGTTGGGTGGCGTGGCGATTCAGAAAAGGAAAGAGGTCACATACCCTCACGCCAAACTGCACAGCCACCCCAAAGAGTGGAATCAAACATGGTTCTATTGCAAAGACACCTCCCCTGCTGGTGAAAATCCCTTGCCTGGCTTCCGTCCGGAGCGACTCAGCAATACACACCCCTTTCCGCAAAGGTTGACTGCGCAAGAGAGAAGCAAATATGCTCCTGAACTGTCGAAGCTCAGAGCCTTTATGGCCAACAGTTTAACAGGGGTTGATCTCGCCCGCTGTTGGATATCATGGAGCATACTGCCCCTTAGTCAGTGCTCCAATTTGATGTGCGAGTATACTGGCAGTGTTGATGATCCACTGCGACATTCCAACATCCAGCTCACCGATGAAGAAATCACAGAGGCTGTGAATAAGATGTTGAATGAACCGGAACACATCTATGCTAAAACCGGCCTGCTTCCCTTCTGTGCTACCAACAAACCGCCAGCTATAAGAGTTTGATTTTTCTTTTTGCTGAATCTGCTGTTGATATATCTTGTCATTGTTTTAATATTAGTGTCTGTGAACCAGGGCAATGATCCGTTTTGGAGCAAGAAACTGCCGCAGGAGAAACCAGAAAAACCAGACAAACCAGAAAGGGCAACCCGGCAAAAGACTAAAGTTGTGAAGAATACTGTCCACAGGAAAAGAACCACTGCATCCTCTAATCCGGCCCCTGATGATGATGTGGATAATCCGGACCTTGAGGTAGGGCTTGACTCACTTGGCTTATTTTTCATGCGTCTTATTGATGATGATATTTGTCAGGATGATGCCGAAGCCAGCCATGCTGATGCTGCAGAGGTAATTATTCTCTCTTCTGATTCAGAACCTTTGCCTTCACTAAAAATCTGTCAGGCAAACCGGAAAGTTAAATTTTCTCATCCTCTTGCTTATTTGGATCCCAAATTTCTTATGAAGACCCAACAGCACGAAGCTCGTCGCACAACCCGGCACAGCGGCCAGGTAGTTACCTCCGCCGGTTTACCGAACAGTCTGGTTCGGAAACGCTGTTTAGAGGTCTCTAATTTGCTTGTCAGTGCTTGTCCTAAAGCGGGCTGCTTTCGTCAACCTCTTAATCCATCTGACTCTGATTACCAGGTTACTTCCCACTCATCCTCTGGCGAGTCATTGGCTACTCAGCTGCCACCGCTCAAAACAGTGCTTGGGTAAGCTATACTTATCATAATATTTGCAGTACATCGCCTTGGAACATATGTTGTATTTGATTTTGTTATTCCTTTCAGGGCCAAGCCTAGGCCAAGCAAGAAGGCTCGCCTGGACAAAGCGGCCGAAGAGGATGCCGTCCTTGAACCGGGCAAAACACCAGATCTTGAAGCGGCTATTCCTGAGGATATACCCAATGATCCACCGCAGCAAGACGACGATCTTATTACTGAAGAGAGACCTATCGATACCTCAAATCCTGTCAATCGGCCCACAAGCTCCATCCGGATTGAGAAATCCACCGGTCCAACAAAGCCTACTGACAAGCCAACCACCCCAGTGCAAACCGGCGATACCAAGGATGATGAGGTTGTCATTACTGGCACTGGCCATATAGAGCCAAGCAATCCTGTCGCTTTGTCCAAACATTCTGCCAAGGAAGAATTTGCTGCCTTTGGTAAAGGCAAGTGGAATGCTGATCTGGCGACTTACGCTGCTCTGAACGCCCAAGATATCCATTCCGGCTACCTGAACCGGCTGTATACCAGTCGTGACTATGAAGCCGGTCTGGTTAACATGATGAAAGATAAATATGAGGTAACTTCCATATGCTCTTTCCTGCTTGTATGCTTCAATTCTTGCTAACTCTCCTAGCCCCCAAGGGCCGGTTTGTAATCTTCTTTCAAACCGGGACTTACTAATATAAATCTTAATGCTTTGAAATTCGCTGATGTAGCCCCCAAGGGCCGGTTCAACTTAGCGTAGTTAAACCGGGACTTTAAGTAATTGAGATTCCCGCATCAGAATATATACGAGCAAATAGCCATTAGCCCCCAAGTGCCAAGTTGAATACTTGTATTGATCTTGGGACTTTGTAAGCAATTGAAAGATGAAGATCGAATATGCATTAGCCCCCAAGTGGCAAGTGCATAACTTGTTATGTGGTTGGTACTTCAATCCTTGTACCGTTTTGCTGAATCATATAACTGTCTGCATGCAGGCTGAGCTGAAGACGAAAGAAAGCCAAGTCGCCGATCTCCAAGATAATCTAAAATCCCAACAAGCTGAAACCTCCAAAGCAAAAGAGGAATTAACCAGCGCTTTAAGCGCCATGGAACAGCTTAAGGAGAACTTCAAGAAGAAGCGGGCGGATTGGGCCACTGAAAAAATCCGCTTTAATCAAACGAGCAGAAGATGCCGGGGCTGCACTAAAACCGGTGGCGGATGAACTGACCAGCATAAAGCGGCACGTGCATGCCATGACCACTGCTATCTTTGGTAAGCCGGTTTGACTTCTGAACTGATTCTGCCGTCTTACAGAGCTGCCGGTTTGTTAACCCTTTATGATATTTCAGGGACACGCATTGGTCACTTGGGGTCAGATGTGCGGAAGAAATTGAAAGCCGCCTATACGTTGGTCGAACAACTGTACACTGGTGCATAGCGGATCATCTGTACTGCATCCCACAACAAGCCGGTGCCCACCTTGATTCAGGACACTCTGATGAAACTATCGGTGCTTCCTGCCTGGGTTGAAGAGCTGAAGAAATCTGCTGCTCGAACCGGTGCGATCAATGCCTTAATCCGGGCAAAAGCTTGGGTGCCGGATTTTGATCCTATTGAAGCGGCTCAGGGCTATCCCAGCTTGAAGGAAGACGGGTCAGAGTTTGGTGAAGCGGATCTGCGAGCAATAAACCGGGAGGTGCGTCCGCTAACTTGTCAATTGGCTGAAGAAGCAGACTTGTCTCATTATCAAGCCCAATATGACAATCAAAACAAGCGAATAGCTGCACCAATTCATGAAGCGGAAAATCTTATCCCTCCAATCCGTAAGCATACTTACGCTCCCGATATTGACCCTTCGTTGCTAATCCATGATGAAGCTGTTTTTCAAGCATTAATGGGAATCGACTGGACAACTGTTGATTTCCAGCCGCTGGGTAGAGAAACTGAAGCTGAAGCGGCGCAGGATGACCCACAACCATCAGGCCAGGCTGGTGACCAAGCTTGAACCGGAAGCCGGTTTAAAACTGCTTCTCCTTTGCGAAAAACAATGATCTTATTATGGGCACCGTGTTGCCTTGTAATAGGCTAGCTGATACTTTTGATGTTGATATGCCTTCGTGCATAATCGCTGCCACTTGCTCTTCCTTTGGGTGATGAACTTTCCAAAGTACTTTCTGCAATAAAAAATCTTCAAGTGCCACCGCGGTTGTACCGTCAGGCGGAATATGATGTCTGCATACATGAAATCAAAACATCCAATTTTTTTAAGTATATGACCAAATTTTTGAGATACATAATACCTGCCACCGTTGAGCGTGAAGTTGGCTTGGCCAATCTTGAAGCAGAGTTTTATAAACCCACACTGTTGGAGGAGATAGCAGCTCCCATATATATATATGACGCCGGTTTACCATGTAAACCATGCCGGGTTATAATAAACACCGTGTTACTCCATAAGAGGATGTTAACAAAAAAGATCAAACCAGGCAAATAGTCTCCGGATTGAAATGAACCGTGTTCCGTCAATTGACAGTGTGAACCAGTTGAAAACTTTGTCGGTTTAAAAAACGCAATAAAAAGAAAGAAATACCTTTCAAAGAAAAGTGTGAAGCAAAGGCAATGACAAAACCGTTTGCAAAAAAAGGTTTATTTGAGCTGATCAGATGGCGTTACCATGGCCTCCCAATAGGTGTAACTATGGTTCTAGTCAGCCAGGTCCCCAAATGAAACCGTGGCATTTATGCCGATCAAGTGGCATGGCAATGGTTCGGGTTCAACTAAGCCCCCAAGTGATTTTGTGGCCTTAGGCCGATCAAGAGGCATGACTGGTTCAGACGTGACCAAGTCCCCAAGTGATCTGGTGGCTCTCGCCTATCAATAGGTATTGTATTGGTTCAGACACGACCAAACCCCCAAGTGATATAACATGATGCTTTTAAAAAGCTAACTCAAGGGGTAAACCGGAGGCCGCTTTAGAACAACTCCGTGTAACCACACATGATGTAAAAGAACAGATACCCCGCTTTAGCTGAGTTTCCGGTTTATTATATTTAATCATAATATATACATCATTGTAATATGTACATAAGTAGAGCCAATGGCTCAGGTATAGTAAGGCCGAAGATGAGCTATGTTCCACGACCTGTTGGTATCCTCCTCTGATGTACGTGAGTCCTTATGCTCTCGAATATCGATCAGATAGTATGACCCGTTGTGCAGATTCTTGCTGACCACGAAAGGCCCCTCCCAAGGTGGGGATAGCTTATGCATATCAGTCTGATCTTGGATGAGCCGAAGCACCAAA
The DNA here is from genome assembly GCF_002162155.2 of Triticum dicoccoides. Taxonomy (NCBI): domain Eukaryota; kingdom Viridiplantae; phylum Streptophyta; class Magnoliopsida; order Poales; family Poaceae; genus Triticum; species Triticum dicoccoides. The sequence continues at coordinate 512,481,010 of NC_041392.1, read as the reverse complement.
TCTCCTTCCTGAAAGGTTCTGGTTCTGACTCGGCGACTGTGATAACGACGAAGATCCTGTTGGTAAATCGCCAAGCGGGCAGCTGCTATGTCACGTTCTTCATCCAAAAGGTCCAAAGCGTCTTGCCATGTTGTCTCATTGTCCGCTTCAACATAAGCCGCCACACGGGGTGAATCATGACGGATATCACTGGGGAGAACCGCCTCCGCTCCGTAAACCATGAAGAACGGTGTGTATCCTGTTGATCTGTTGGGTGTAGTATTGATGCTCCATAACACAGATGGTAACTCTTCTACCCAACAACCCGGTGTTCTCTGCAAAGGAACCATAAGCCGGGGCTTGATGCCTCTCAAGATCTCTTGATTAGCCCTTTCTACTTGACCATTGGACTGTGGATGTGCCACCGATGAAACATCGAGCCGGATGTGCTCCCGTTCGCAGAACTCCTTCATGGCACCTTTGGACAAATTGGTACCATTATCTGTGATGATACTGTGTGGAAAGCCAAACCGGAAAATCACTTTTTTGATGAACTGAACCACCGTGGCCGCATCACACTTGCTAACAGGTTCTGCCTCCACCCACTTTGTAAACTTGTCAACCGCCACCAGGAGGTGGGTCTTCTTATCTTTGGACCTTTTGAAAGGCCCAACCATATCCAGCCCCCAAGTCGCAAACGGCCAAGTAATTGGAATCATTCTCATTTCTTGAGCCGGTACATGAGCACGTCTTGAAAACTTTTGGCAACCATCACATCGTCTGACCAGATCCTCCGCATCAGCATGAGCAGTTAACCAATAGAAGCCATGGCAAAACGCTTTAGCCACCAGAGATTTTGAACCGGCGTGGTGACCACAATCTCCTTCGTGGATCTCACGCAAAATTTCACGACCTTCTTCAGGAGACACACAGCGTTGAAACGCCCCTGACACACTGCAATGATGCAACTCGCCGTTGATAATAGTCATGGACTTGGATCGCCGGATTATCTGTCGGGCCAGAGTCTCATCCTCTGGTAACTCGCCCCGGTTCTTGTACGCCAGGTAAGGAAGCGTCCAATCCGGAATAACATGAAGAGCTGCCACCAATTGAGCCTCCGAATCAGGAATAGCCAAATCCGCTTCACCAGGGATCTTGACCGACGGGTTGTGCAGCACATCCAAAAAACATTGGGCGGGACCGGTTTGCGCTGAGAGCCCAGCCGGCTTAAAGCGTCCGCCGCTTCATTTTTCCGCCGGTCCACGTAGTCCACCTGATAGCCTTTAAAATGACCTGCAACAATATCCACCTCACGACGATATGCTGCCATGAGTGGGTCCTTGGAGTCCCAAGTGCCAGACACTTGCTGAGCCACGAGGTCTGAGTCACCGAAACACTTAACTTGACTTAGATTCATCTCCTTAGCCATCCGGAGACCATGGAGAAAGGCTTCATACTCAGCTGCATTGTTAGTACAAGGGAACATTAAGTGGAGAACGTAACAAAACTTATCACCTCGTGGGGAAGTTAATACGACTCCAGTCCCCGAGCCTTCCAATTGCCTGGATCCATCAAAATGGATGGTCCAATATGTGTGATCCGGCTTTTCTTCAGGTGCTTGCATTTCCGTCCAATCATTGATGAAATCAACAAGTGCTTGAGACTTAACCGCCGTCCGAGGTAGTTGCTTCCCGGTTCTGGATGATATCCCCCAAAGGAGCAGAACTGACCACCGTAATTGGGTGCCCTTGGAAGTATTGTTTGAGCTTCTGGCTTGCCATAAAAACTCCATACACCAGCTTCTGCCAATGCGGATACCTTTGCTTGGACTCAATGAGCACCTCGCTGATATAATAGACTGGACGTTGAACCGGATGCTCCTTACCTGCCTCCTTTCGCTCCACCACAATAGCCACGCTGACCGCCCGAGCATTAGCAGCAACATATAGCAGTAACGGCTCCTTGTCAATGGGAGCGGCAAGCACAGGCGGATTGGCCAATTGCCGCTTTAAGTCCTCAAATGCTTCATTAGTAGCAGAACTCCAGACAAACTGATCCGTCTTCTTCAACATATGATACAAAGGGATTGCCTTCTCACCAAGACGACTGATAAACCGACTTAACGCGGCAATCCGGCCTGCCAGGCGTTGAACATCATTGATACACTTCGGTTTAGCCAGGGAGGTGATGGCTGTGATCTTCTCCGGATTAGCCTCAATTCCCCTATTGGACACGAGAAAACCCAATAACTTGCCCACCGGTACACCGAAGACGCACTTGTCCGGATTAAGCATCATCTTGTATGTCCTCAGGTTATCAAAGGTTTCCTTCAAATCATCAATCAGAGTCTCCTTCTCCCTAGATTTAACCACGATATCATCCACGTAAGCATGTACATTACGGCCAATCTTTTTGTGAAGACAATTTTGGACACACCGTTGATAAGTTGCCTGGGCACTCTTGAGCCCAAAGGGCATAGACACATAGCAGAAGGCTCCAAAGGGAGTTATGAACGCCGTCTTCTCCTGGTCCTTAACTGCCATTTTGATCTGATGATAGCCAGAATATGCATCCAAAAAACTTAAACGCTCACAACCTGCCGTAGCATCAATAATTTGATCAATACAGGGGAGGGCAAAAGGATCTGCTGGACAATCCTTATTAAGATCTGTGTAATCCACACACATGCACCAGGTGCCATTTTTCTTAAGGACCAGCACCGGATTGGCAAGCCACTCAGGGTGAAAAGCTTCAACAATAAAGCCAACTGCTAAGAGCCTGGCTACCTCTTCTCCAATCGCCTTGCGTCTTTCTTCGTTAAACCGGCGGAGGAACTGTTTCACCGGTTTGTATTTAGGATCCACATTAAGGATGTGCTCAGCGAGTTGCCTCGGTACACCTGGCATGTCAGAGGGCTTCCATGCAAAAATGTCCCGATTCTCACGGATGAACTCGATGAGCGTGCTTTCCTATTTCGGATCCAAGTTGGCACTGATGCTGAACTGCTTGGACGAATCGCCAGGTACAAAGTCAACAAGCTTAGTTTCTGGTGCCGATTTGAACTTCAGGGCCGGATCATGCTCCGTAGTTGGCTTCTTTAATGGAGTCATGTCCGCCGGATCAACATTGTCCTTATAATACTTCAGCTCCTCGGTGGCACAAACCGACTCTGCATAGGCCGCATCTCCTTCCTCGCACTCCAAAGCGACTTTGCGGCTTCCGTGAACCGTTATTGTCCCCTTGTGACCCGGCATCTTGAGCTGCAAATACACATAACAGGGCCGTGCCATAAACTTGGCGTAGGCAGGTCGCCCAAACAGGGCGTGATATGGACTTTGGATTTTCACCACTTCAAACGTCAATGTCTCCGACCTGGAATCATGATCATCCCCAAAGGCCACTTCCAGAGCTATCTTGCCAACAGGATATGCTGATTTGCCAGGTACTACACCGTGGAACACCGTATTAGATGGTTTGAGATTTTTATCTGTTAGCCCCATACGACTGAAGGTCTCATAGTACAAGATATTAATGCTGCTCCCTCCATCCATGAGCACTTTGGTGAACTTGTAACCTCCCACCTGAGGCGCCACCACCAGAGCCAACTGACCCGGATTATCAACCTAGGGAGGGTGATCCTCTCTGCTCCATATGATTGGCTGTTCAGACCAGCGTAGATAACGAGGTATGGCCGGTTCAACAGAGTTGACCGCCCGCCTCTGAACCTTCCGGTCTCGCTTGTCCAAGCTAGTGGTGAAGACATGGTACTGCCCACTACTCAACTGCTTTGGGTTGCTCTGGTAACCTGAATGTTGCTGCTGTTGGTTGTAACCACCCTGGTTGTTCTGACTATTTTGATTATTATGTCCGCCCAGATTACCATTAAATCCTGAACCGGAATTTCCTCTACCGTAACCTGGCCCGGACCCTGAGCCACCGCCAGAGCCATGATCATACTGGAAAGCATTAGAATTCTTGAACTCCTGCATAATGAAGCAATCCTTCCAAAGGTGGTTTGCTGGCGCCTCCTTCGTCCCATGTCTTGGACAGGGCTGGCTCAGTAGATAGTTTAGGCGGTCTGGGTTAGGGTTGGGTGCCCCGTTGCAATTTTTCGGTTTACCCTTGCGTCGCTGGCCATTGTCCTGCGTGTTGGTATTAGCCACAAAGTCCATGTTACCATCTGCTTTACGTTTGCCTCCACCACCATTGCCTGCCCAGTGATGCTGCTGACCTTTGGAGTTGCTGTTCCTCTTTCCCTTCCCTGCCTTGTCATCATCAGATTCGGGATCCTTGGTACTATCAGAATCAGCATACTTTACCAAAGCATCCATGAGGGTTCCCATGTCAGTGCAATGACGCATCATCCGTCCCAACTTCAGCTTTAGGGGCCCAAACCGGTAGTTGCCTTCTAGGGTTAATACAGCGGTGTCAGCGTTGATGCAGTCTGATGAATGCAACACTTGTGAAACCGGGTGCACCCAATGAGTCGTCGATTCCCCTTACTCCTGGACGCAGGCAGCTAAGTCCACTATCGACATAGGCTGTTTACATGTATCCTTGAAATTGCTGATAAACCGGGCTCGTATTGGGCCCATGAACTGATAGAATTAGCCGGCAAGCTTTTTAACCAAGTACGGGCCGTTCCTTCAAGCATCATGGTGAAGTATTTCGCACACGCCGCGTCATCCACATGAAGCATCTCCATGGCCATCTCATAGCTCTCCACCCATGTCTCTGGAGGTTGATCCGCCGTGTAATTTGGTACTTTGCGCGGGCCTTTGAAATCCTTGGGCAGGCGCACATTGCGTAAAGCGGGGACAAGGCAAGGCACCCCCAAAGAACTAGAAGTAAAACCAGGTTCGATCGAGATAGTTGGACGAACCGCGTGAGCTGCCGAGCCTGATGCTGTGCGGCTAACTCGGCCTCCCTACGCGCTCGGGTCCGGTCCACCACTTCCTGAGCGTTATCAGCACCACCCGCCAGGTTGTTGCCACCGGGTGCTCCACGTTGTTCATTACTCGCCACTGCCGGTTCATCCATATGTATGCTATAGCTCCGGCTTGGACGGGCGGTCGAGTGGATCCGGTCGAGGCTGTACGAGTATGCTTCCTGTTGGACCAAAGCTGTCCTCAGAAGCTCCTTGACCCGTCGCGTCTCTACTGCCTGCGGCGAGTCACCTTCAATTGGAATGGCCTCTAGCGGTGCAGCAGCAGCGACGAGATTGTCCATTGGGTTGGAGTAGTGACCCGGAGGTGTTAAAACAACCTGAGGTATAACGGTGTTTTGACGAGGGGGGTCCATCCGACGAGGCTGAACCGGCTCATCGGTCCTAGGATCTTCCGCCCGGTTTCCCTCCAACGGATTACCGGTTCTTGCCCCTGGGGTGTTGAAAAGGTCTCTGGCCTCGTGAAAGTGCAACTATCCCTAGGTGGTTTTGGTAATTCATAACAACATATAGCTCATTGAGCTAATGCTATTCCAAGATGACTATTTCAGGAAAGCTCAATGATTGGCATGGCATGGATGTGAAAGTGGAACCCTCAAAATGCTAAGGACAAAGGATTGGCTCAAGCTCAAAAGCTCAAGACTCTTCATTTTATATTTTAGTGATCCAAGATCACATTGAGTCTTTAGGAAAAGCCAATACTATCAAGGAGGGATGAGGTGTTGCTTAATGAGCCTCTTGCTTCATGTGCTTAGTGATATGCTCCAAAACCCTCAACTACTTTCCCATATCCACATATGACCTAAACCCTAAGCCAAACTCGGTCCTACCGATTCTTTCTATCCGGCGCCACCGAGTTTCACTTGTCATAAGCCACTGCCAAACCCTAGCAATTCGGTTCTACCGATAGGGATCTCGGTCTCACCGAGATGGGATTGCAAACTCTCTGTTTCCCTTTCGTAACTTTTCGGTCTCACCGAAAGAGCGAATCGGTCCCACCGAGATTGCAATGTAAATTCAGTGTTTCCTTTTTGTAACTTTTCGGTCTCACCGAAAGAGCAAATCGGTCCCACCGAGTTTGCTTGACCAACTCTCTGGTTAGCTAATTACCAAAATCGGTCTCACCGGGTTTGTGTAATCGGTCTCACCGAGATTACGTTATGCCCAAACCCTAACCATATCAGTCCTACCGAGTTGCATGTCAGTCCCACCGAAAATCTCTAACGGTCACTAGGTTTACCTTTTCGGTCCGACCGAGTTTTTTGATTCGGTCCCAACGAGATTGGAAAACTGTGTGTAACGGTTGGATTTTATGTGGAGGCTATATATACCCCTCCACCTCCTCTTCATTCGTGGAGAGAGCCATCAGAACACATACACAATTCCAACTCATATGTTCTGAGAGAGAACCACCTACTCATGTGTTGAGACCAAGATATTCCATTCCTACCATATGAATCTTGATCTCTAGCCTTCCCCAAGTTGCTTTCCACTCAAATCTTCTTTCCACCAGATCCAAATCCTATGCGAGAGAGTTGAGTGTTGGGGAGACTATCATTTGAAGCACAAGAGCAAGGAGTTCATTACCTACACACCATTTGTTACTTCTTGGAGAGTGCTGTCTCCTAGATTGGCTAGGTGTCACTTGGGAGCCTCCGACAAGATTGTGGAGTTGAACCAAGGAGTTTGTAAGGGTAAGGAGATCGCCTACTTTGTGAAGATCTACCGCTAGTGAGGCAAGTCCTTCGTGGGCGATGGCCATGGTGGGATAGACAAGGTTGCTACTTCATGGACCCTTTGTGGGTGGTTGCTTCTTCGTGGACCCTTTGTGGGTGGTTGCTTCTTCGTGGACCCTTCGTGGGTGGAGCCCTCCGTGGACTCGCGCAACCGTTACCCTTCATGGGTGGAGCCCTCCGTGGACTCACGCAACCGTTACCCTTTGTGGGTGGAGCCCTCCGTGGACTCGCGCAACCGTTACCCTTCATGGGTTGAAGTCTCCATCAACGTGGATGTAGTATAGCACCATTTATCCGAACCACGGGAAAAACATCCGTGTCTCCAATTGCGTTTGAATTCTCCAAAACCTTCCCTTTACATTCTTGCAAGTTGCATGCTTTACTTTCCGCTGCCAATATACTCTTTGCATGCTTTCTTGAATTGTGTGATGATTGCTTGACTTGTCCTACAATAGCTAAAATCTGCCAAGAACTAAAATTGGGAAAAGGTTAAGTTTTTATTTGGTCAAGTAGTCTAATCACCCCCCCTCTAGACATACTTTCGATCCTACAAGTGGTATTAGAGCTTTGGTCTCCATTTGCTTTGATCTCCATAGCTTTTGGTCGTCATAGCCTTGGTTTCACAACCTAGGAGAGTATGGCGTCTAGCGAGGAAATTATCACCATAGAGGTCCTTACTTTGATGGTACTAATTTTGCTAGTTGGAAGCATAAAATGAAAATGCATATTCTTGGACATAACCCCGCCGTTTGGGCTATTGTGTGTGTTGGTTTGCAAGGTGACTTCTTTGATGGGAAAGAACCAAACCGTGAAGCTACCGCAGATGAGTTGAAGATGTTGCAATACAATGCTCAAGCTTGTGATATTCTCTTCAATGGATTGTGCCCCGAAGAATTCAACAAAATCAGCCGTCTTGAGAATGCAAAGGAAATTTGGGACACTTTGATTGATATGCACGAAGGTACCGACTCCGTCAAGGAATCCAAGTTGGATCTGCTTCAAAGTCAACTTGACAAGTTCAAAATGAAGGATGGTGAAGGTGTCGCTGAAATGTACTCTAGGCTTGCTCTCGTCACAAATGAGATTGCCGGCTTAGGAAGTGAAGAGATGACCGATAGATTCATCATCAAGAAGATTCTAAGAGCCTTGGATGGAAAATATGATACCGTGTGCACATTGATCCAAATGATGCCCAATTACAAAGATCTCAAGCCAACGGAGGTGATTGGAAGAATTGTTGCTCATGAGATGTCACTCAAGGATAAAGAGGAACTTCACAACAAATCAAGTGGTGCCTACAAAGCCTCATGTGAAGCCCCTACATCATCAAGTGAGAAACAAAACTTCAATGAAGAATTGAGCTTAATGGTGAAGAACTTCAACAAGTTCTACAAGAGTAGAAGAAAAGATAGAAGCTTCAAGTCAAGGTCCTACAATGACAAAAGATCTTCTAGTCGAGAGCGAAACTGCTACAGTTGTGGAAGACCCGGACACTATTCCAATGAGTGTACGGCTCCCTACAAGCGAAGACAAGATTCTCCAAAAAGAAGAAGCAAAGAATCACCACCAAGAGAGAGAAGGAGTAGAGATGATCGTTATGAACGAAGGTACTCACAGAGAAGCAAGGATTCGGAAAGGAAGGAAAAATCATCAAGGAGCTACACAAAACAAAGACATCAAGCTCATGTTGGTGAATGGGTATCCAGCTCCGACTCCGATAATGACTTCGAGAGAAGCTATCACTCCGACTCCGAATATACTCAAGATGAAGGCGTTGCCGGACTAGCACTTGTGTCAACCAACTCCTACGACATATTTGATTCACCAAATGAAGGAATTGGAAGATGCTTCGTGGCCAAAGGTCCAAAGGTATCACACCCCGAGTATGTTGATTTCAATAGTGATGAAGATGACTTGTTAGGTGATGATTTGCTTGTTGACAACTCTAGTGATGAATACTATGATGAAATGTCAATTAATCATGCTAATCAAGATAAAACGAATGACAATGATAAGGAGAAGATTGAGGCTCTAACTAAAGAACTAAACACTCTTAAGTTAGCTCATGAAACTATCTTCGAAGATCATCGAGAACTTTTAAGAGCTCATGAGAAATTACGCTTTGAAAAGCTCAATCTTGAGCAAGAGCATGAGTTCTTAAAAGCAATCAGTGATGATCTCCGCAAGAAAAGTTCTTCTTACATTGCCAAGCGTTTACTCTTATCCACTTACATGCCTCAAGTCAAGTCTAGTAACAAGAACAAGAAAGATTCTTCCTCTAGCAGTAACAATGATCATGCTAAATCCAATATTGTTGCTTCTAGTAGTTCTCTTGATTCCACTAATGATTCTCTTAGCCAAGTTACACTTGAGCAAGAAAATAGCTTATTGAAGGGAATTATAGAGAAAGGAGTGTACAAAAGCCTTACCGGGAGTAAGCAATTCGAGGAAATTGTGCGCAAGCAAGGAACGCACCAGAAGAATCAAGGTGTTGGTTTTGAACGAAAATTCAATGCCAATGGAGTTGAGTGGGAAGAAGATCAATACCCCAAGACAAAGTTTGTTCCTCAACAAGAGAAGTATGATACTTCTTTCAAGGGGACACAAGCTCAAGATGATCTTCCACCACAAGACTACAAGCAAAAAGGCAAGGACAAGCTTCAAGAGGAAATTGATGCATTTGAAGAAGCTCCTAAGACCTTAGTCAAGTGGATTCCCAAGACTACTTCAAGTTCCACTTCATCAAGTACGACTACAACTCCAAGGATTCCCATCAAGATGGTGTGGATCCAAAAGAAGAAGAACTAGAGAGTTCTTGAGGGTGACTCCACCAACATACTTCACTCTTATCATTTTGGCAAGAACAAGTGCAATCAACTTCCACATCTTGCACTAGTTCAAGGAGTCACAAACCCTCTTGTTGGTAAGACAAGGGACAAGGTAAACTAAAAGTTTTCATGGACATCATCTTGTGTGTGCATCACTCTATGTCTATGGATATCCTTGTTTGTTCCTTGTGGGACTAACCCATGTAGGTATTGAAAGTGCAATTCACTCAAATGGATAGCTCCAAGTGATCTACATCAACATTGAGCATCCACATCTTCAACATCTACATGAAGTCATCATCGACAAAACCCGAGGTTAGTTCATCCCTCTAAGGGGGGATATCACATCTAGGGGGAGCTTTACTCTAAGACTTGAGCTAAAGCAACTCTAAAGATGTGAACACAAGAATGCTTTATGTAAAAGTGGTAACCCCACTTGAGCTTAAACGATGAGTATGACCTATGATCAAGTGTTCTCACTTGACTCCTAAGTCAATATACTCATATATAGATGACCTTGTCATCGCAAATTGCTTGGTAGATGCTAGAATTGGTTGTGCATGCCTTGTCACATATTTCATTTGCCATCTTATTGTGTGAGCATGCTGGTTGCATATTTTACTCATTCGAGGACATCCACTTGTTGTTTTGATTGTTCGGTTTTATTTCCTTTTGCCAAGTGGATGGACAAGAATGCCTAAGAACCTCCTCTAGCTATCTATGCTTTTCTCGTCTCAAACTCTATTCATGCTACATCACAAAATTTGATCAAGTCAGATTTGAACCACTCTGTGTGAGGAGCGCTCGGAGTCCCCGATTCGTTATAGACTTAAACTTCCAAAACCTCTTTATGATTCTCGGTCTGACCGATACCCTACTTTCGGTCCTACCAAGATCATTAAGTTGATCTATGTTTTCGATCTCGGTGCAACCAATTTGAACCATTCGGTCACACGAGTTGCAATAACTGTGTACAGTTTTGCATCTCGGTGCCACCGAGTAGTTCCACTCGGTCACACCGACAGGGTCGGGCTATATATAGTCACGGGCAAAAAATTTGGAAATTTCTCCAAACCCCTTCGCCCGCGCGATAGCCTGCTCTGCCAACTTGGTCTCCGGATCATCTCCTCGCCGCCAGCCGCCTCCAGTCGCTGGTCTCCGTCGCCGTCAACGGAAATTCAACCCCGCCGTTGGCGCCGTAGCGAGTCTCCGCCGAACTAGGGTATGGACTCGATCTTTGTGCTATTCCCCAATCTGATTCTTAGCACATTGTGATCATCATGATTCTTTCCACGATTGAAACACTTCTATCCAGTCAATGAACTCGTAGATTAGGTTTAATTCGAAAATTTTAGGGTTAGGTTTCCGCCGAAACCATCTCGGACCCACCGAGTTGAGAAACTCGGTCCCACCGATTTGGCTTATGCCATTGCACAAGTGAGACTCGGTCTGACCGAGAATTACTTATCGGTGTGACCGATTTTGGAACTCTGTGAAACCCTAGCAGTCTCGGTGCCACCGAACTGTGACTCGGTCTGACCGAGTTCACCAGTTTAGGTGCCAAAACTGCTTCGGTATCACTGAGTTTAGAAATCGGTAGATCCGAGATGCTTTCAGTGGGAAACTAAAACTAAGTTTTTGAATTATTCTTTTGCAAAAATCTCTGCATTTTGTGATGCTTATCCACTCTATCTCATCTATAACCTATTCACAGGGTCACCAGTCAGAGTTTGCATCATGTCAGACCAAAGTGATAGCCAGAACTTGTCAGAGCAGCAAGTGCAGATGAGTGAGGGCACTAGTCCCTCAAGTTCCTCAGATGATGGCAGCAGGAGCACCCCTAGCAATCTGCCTAAAGCTGCCACAAGACAGAGAAAGAAGAGAACCTCAGACTCAGAAGATGAGGATTATGTGGCAGAAGAGGAAGCAACTTCCATGAGAGTTGAGCCAGCACAGGGCATAAAACCAGGGATGAAGATCAAAAGGCCAGCAGGTAGGCAGCCTATGTCAAAGGCCAGAGCTTCAACTGAGAAGCCCACTCCCATTGAGCCAGTTGCTGCTGAAGGCAAGAAGAGGAAAGAAAGGGTGAAGAAAATTGTAGCCAGAGTGCTTGGCAAGGCTTCCATCATGGAAGATGAGGAGGAAGAAGAAGAGGTAGCTTCACCAGCACCTAAGGCACCCAAGCTGATGGGTGATGCCATAAGAACAGGGGCAACTGCTTCCAAGGCCAAGCCAGCTCCAAAGCCAAAGCCAAAGAGGAACACAAGAAGCATCCCAGCTACTGAGAAGAACAAGGCCCCAGTGCCTGAAGCTGCAGAAGAAGAAGAAGAGAATGTTCTTAGAAAGCTCAAGCCCAAGATCCTAGACCACAACGATGCTCATCCTGTGGCTGAGGATATGAAACTCAGGAGAGATTCAGGGCTCCGGAAGTGGAGAGAAGCAGACCCGTATGCTTCAAGGAGAAGGACTGCAGTTGACTACAGGTTTCACACCAAGGAGCAGCAAGACTTTTATGAGACAGTGCTGCTAGACAAGAAGCCAATTGTCTGTGATATGAGATGGGTTGATTGGCAATACATCAAGGACAGTGAAGAACACTACCCTGGAGTGTATGACAGCTTCAATGCTTGTGGAGTAGCAGACTTTGTTGGGCAGAAGCTCACAAAGTGGAACGAGGAGCTTATCATGCAGTTCTACTCCATAGCACATTTTTATCCAGATGGGAGGATTGTATGGATGTCAGAAGGAACCAGATATCAGTCAACAGTTGCTGAGTGGGCACAGCTCATTAATGCCCTAGAGGAGCAAGTAGATGACTTGGACATTTATGCCAAGAAGAAGATGGACCACAACTCTATGTCCAATATGTACAAGGAAATTCCAAACGAGGCTCTTGAAACTTTCAAATTTGGCTCAGTGCACTATCTTCTGTCAGGGCTGCCAACTATCAATTGGATACTAAGTCACACCTTGTTGCCCAAGTCTGTAGATCACAAGATGATCAGAGGCCATGCAATAAATTTGCTTCATATATTTGATGTGCCATAGAAGTTCAAGGTGATGAGCCTCATGGTAGAGACCATCAAGAGGACTGCAGCAGACCAGAAGAGGAGTTGTGGATATGCCCCACAGATTCAGGAGCTCATCAACTCAAAGATGGGCACAGGCATATACTTACTGGACAAGGAACACCTGCCCATCCGTCCAGATTTTGAAGATAATCAAGTGGTCATGACTGAGAATGAACCATCATCTGCACAAGCACAAGCAAAGAAGGAGAAGGCAAGGAAGGAGAAAGCTGCCAAGATGCCAACTCAAGAGGAGGCATCTGAATATTTCCTGAAAACCAAACAAGAGCAGCTTGGTTACTTGATTGCATCCACCCTGCAGATTGAGCAAGGACTAGCTAGCCTAACTCAGAACCAGGCAAGCTTAGAGAGGATCATGGAACAAAAGTTCTATGACTTGGATGTCAAAGTGACAGAGATTCAGACTGCAGTGGAGCAGCTCCAGGATGACATGCATGAGAGGAGAGGCAAGACTACAACTGATGCCTTTCCAGAGTGCCACGAGGTCCGAGGTCGTTTGCAATGCCAGTTGCTGACCCCAGAGCCACCACGTCTGCACTAGCTATAGCCTCAGTTCCACCAGCTCCAGCGTCCACTTCAGCCTCGACTCCGACCACGTCTATAGAAGGCTTCGTCCTTGGAGTGCTCCGGACTTCACCACCACCTGAAGATCAAGCCTGAGTGTCGACTTAGCACTATGCATTTTCTAGGAACTTTTTGGTAACTTGTTGCCAAAGGGGGAGAAAATGTATAGATCATAGGCTTCGAGAGAGAGAGTGTTGCTTTTTTCTCTCTTGCTTTATTTGGTGGTTTTTTGAACTTTGTTTGCTTTTGAGTGCTTGAGATACTATGTCATTGCTCGTGAGACATTGATGATCATGTGTTTGATCATAAGCTACACTTATGCATGCTTGATATATCTTATCTATCTTATGTGATCATTCACTATTCTTGGTGATGAGTGCATGTATTTCATTCTTATCATTTTAAGCGCTCCACCAAGATGTATGTGACATGGAAGAGTAACCCATGACTCTAACTCTTTGTGCATTTGCAGTCCAAAGCAAATTTTAAATATGCACAAATTTAGGGGGAGCTGTTACTTGTCACATACTTCTCAAAGCGACGATATATTTCATGCTTATTATCATTTGTCGAAGCTTTGATCTATATGTTGTCATCAATTACCAAAAAGGGGGAGATTGAAAGTGCAACTATCCCTAGGTGGTTTTGGTAATTCATAACAACATATAGCTCATTGAGCTAATGCTATTCCAAGATGACTATTTTAGGAAAGCTCAATGATTGGCATGGCATGGATGTGAAAGTGGAACCCTCAAAATGCTAAGGACAAAGGATTGGCTCAAGCTCAAAAGCTCAAGACTCTTCATTTTATATTTTAGTGATCCAAGATCACATTGAGTCTTTAGGAAAAGCCAATACTATCAAGGAGGGATGAGGTGTTACTTAATGAGCCTCTTGCTTCATGTGCTTGGTGATATGCTCCAAAACCCTCAACTACTTTCCCACTTCCACATATGACCTAAACCCCAAGCCAAACTCGGTCCTACCGATTCTTTCTATCCGGCGCCACCGAGTTTCACTTGTCATAAGCCACTGCCAAACCCTAGCAATTCGGTTCTACCGATAGGGATCTCGGTCTCACCGAGATGGGATTGCAAACTCTCTGTTTCCCTTTCGTAACTTTTCGGTCTCACCGAAAGAGCGAATCGGTCCCACCAAGATTGCAATGTAAATTCAGTGTTTCCTTTTTGTAACTTTTCGGTCTCACCGAAAGAGCAAATCGGTCCCACCGAGTTTGCCTGACCAACTCTCTGGTTAGCTAATTACCAAAATCGGTCTCACCGAGTTTGTGTAATCGGTCTCACCGAGATTACGTTATGCCCAAACCCTAACCATATCGGTCCTACCGAGTTGCATGTCAGTCCCACCGAAAATCTCTAACGGTCACTAGGTTTACCTTTTCGGTCCGACCGAGTTTTTTGATTCGGTCCCACCGAGATTGGAAAACTGTGTGTAACGGTTGGATTTTATGTGGAGGCTATATATACCCCTCCACCTCCTCTTCATTCGTGGAGAGAGCCATCAGAACACATACACAATTCCAACTCATATGTTCTGAGAGAGAACCACCTACTCATGTGTTGAGACCAAGATATTCCATTCCTACCATATGAATCTTGATCTCTAGCCTTCCCCAAGTTGCTTTCCACTCAAATCTTCTTTCCACCAGATCCAAATCCTATGCGAGAGAGTTGAGTGTTGGGGAGACTATCATTTGAAGCACAAGAGCAAGGAGTTCATTACCTACACACCATTTGTTACTTCTTGGAGAGTGCTGTCTCCTAGATTGGCTAGGTGTCACTTGGGAGCCTCCGACAAGATTGTGGAGTTGAACCAAGGAGTTTGTAAGGGTAAGGAGATCGCCTACTTTGTGAAGATCTACCGCTAGTGAGGCAAGTCCTTCGTGGGCGATGGCCATGGTGGGATAGACAAGGTTGCTACTTCGTGGACCCTTTGTGGGTGGTTGCTTCTTCGTGGACTCTTTGTGGGTGGTTGCTTCTTCGTGGACCCTTCGTGGGTGGAGCCCTCCGTGGACTCGCGCAACCGTTACCCTTCATGGGTGGAGCCCTCCGTGGACTCACGCAACCGTTACCCTTTGTGGGTGGAGCCCTCCGTGGACTCGCGCAACCGTTACCCTTCGTGGGTTGAAGTCTCCATCAACGTGGATGTAGTATAGCACCATTTATCCGAACCACGGGAAAAACATCCGTGTCTCCAATTGCGTTTGAATTCTCCAAACCCTTCCCTTTACATTCTTGCAAGTTGCATGCTTTACTTTCCTCTGCCAATATACTCTTTGCATGCTTGCTTGAATTGTGTGATGATTGCTTGACTTGTCCTACAATAGCTAAAATCTGCCAAGAACTAAAATTGGGAAAAGGTTAAGTTTTTATTTGGTCAAGTAGTCTAATCACCCCCCTCTAGACATACTTTCGATCCTACACCTCGAAAACCGGAGGCAAACAGGATCGGTACTTCCTCCTCATGACTTCCTGCGACGCGCTCTGGTCCAACATGAGCCTGTAGGCTTGTGCATCTAGAGCGGCCCGCTTTGTGGCCATCCTGGTGTCCTCAGCTGCCAGATCCGCCTTGGCCTGAGTGATCTGTTCCTTTATCTTTGCAATTTCCGCGTTGTGGACATCCTGATCCGCCGGATTAGCTTCCGCCATAAGTACAGCCAATGCATCAAATAGCTCTGATAGAACTTGAGCCGGCGGGCGCACAGGGCCTCCTGCCCCGGCAGCCGTCGCCGCTGCTGAACCGGAGGTTGTTGCCGCAGCGGTCGAAGAATGAAGCGCTGCTTGTGTGCCGGCCATGAATATTCCAACTCGGTTGGGCAGATCAGAGGGGTCCAGAATACTGTCGCCATCGGAACAACCCCCAATCCGGCCATCTTATAGCTGATAAAGAGATTCGGTTTCTCCGGTCGATGACTCGCCATCGGAACAAACGACTGTCTCACCGCGAGATTCCGATCCATCCTCATAACTTCCTCCATGGATGACTCCCACGAAGGCACGCTTCATGGCCGGTTTAACCCAGGCGGATCGCGCATGCTGAGCCGTCTCGACGAGGTCGGTGCAGATGTCCGGCTCAGGGCCCGGTTCACCGATCTTGCCAATGAAAACATGAATGCCACCAAAGGGGACCCGGTACCCGTACTCAACTGAGCCGGCCTCGGGGCCCCAGCCTGCATCGTCGATGTAGAGCTTGCCGCGACGACTCTTAGTCATCCGGCCTACGGCGTAGCCCTCGAGTCCTTCGAAGCGGCCCTCCAAGAACTTGAAACCATTGTGCGATAGCCCCACGGTGGGCGCCAACTGTCGTGGTTTTGTCACGGCAGATGTCCTAAAGAAAGGACTTAGTCGTGGAGCCATCGCGACGGGTTAGCTTGAAGGGGTTAAAGAGGACACAGGGACGCAAGAGAGTTTATACTAGTTCGGCCCCTTCGATGAAGGTAAAAGCCTACGTCTAGTTGTGATGGAATTGATGGGGTTTCGATGACTAGGGAGCAAACAAGCTTCGCCTATGTCTCGAGTTGTTGTCTCTTGTCCTTGAACCGCCGCTGGGTCGTCCCCTTATATACACGGGTGACGCCCGTCGGTTTACAGTGTCCCAATACCAGCTCATAGATGTGTACGGTTTGGTCTCTACTTATTCCTAACTTACAATACAAGTTAACTACTAACGCCGGTTTACAGCTACAGGCCTTGAACCGACCATGGGCCTTGAGCCCTTATCTGCCTTCTCGGGCTTTAACATACTTAACTACTGACGAAGTTAATCCGGCCCAGTTAGGCCGGTTTACGCCCAGTAGTAATATCCCCAACAATGATGGTGGTGTGTCTGCCATCCGTCGTTTCTGACCATTAGATCTGCATCTAACGGCTGTGAGGTAAGTTGTGGCATTTTTGCAACAATAGCCCACTTCTCTGCTCGAATTTGCAGAAAACCCCTTATTATCTTGAAAGCAACCACATCCCTCCCTCACCTCATCAAAATAGCCTGAGAAATATATTTTGAGTGAAAAGTACTCCCTCTGTTCCTAAATATTTGTCTTTCTAGAGATTTCAATAAGTGACTACATACGGAGCAAAATGAGTGAATCTACACTTCAAAATATGTCTATATAATCCGTATGTGATAGTCCATTTGAAATCTCTAAAAAGACAAATATTTAGGAACGGAGAGAGTAATATATTAGGAGTATATCAAAACAAGAGTGATTTCTTTCAAGTTTGTGAACAAGTACTACTATTCTACTACTTTGGATCCGTCGCAACACACGGGCACATTGCTAGTACTCCCTCCATTTACTTATACAAGGCCACTATGGAATATACATTTTGCATCTATACAAGGCCACCAATAGTAATCGAGGCAAAATTAATGATGTTTCCTCGTACTATCAACTTGTTTAATGCTTGTATGCATGTTGTCATAATGTCGCTTAGCTATTTCTTCCACTCAGTTTTCTTGCATGCATGTGGTGTGTTAATGATCCCAGTAAACGAAAAGAAAAGTTGGGTTGCAAAACATGTATTAAATTTTACCTTGGTACCTGTAATTTGAGTTTGTGGCCTTGTATATAAAAATGGAGGGAGTAAAAGGAAAAGGCTTGTCGCGTTCGCGTCGCACTCCCCCCACACACGCCCGGGAATCGGGAGTACTCCACGGCCCATCCGGCACGACACATAGCTTAGGGAAGGCGTGTTGCCTAGCATTTTCACTTTCATGTGGGACTGCCGTTGAGCAAACTGACTATTGGCAAACCGCACCCCGCCCGCCGCCGGGTTGGAAAACAGAAACGTGGGGAAGATCTAGTTGTAGCACGGAAGCCAAGAAATTTGGTGTCAGATGGGGCTCGTTGATAGTGTAGGAGCATTCCGTACTACTCTACTCCTACTAGTACCAAGTTTGTACTATACAACTAGTACTACCACTATACAACTAGTAGGTACGTGCACGGCACAACATCGTAGGAACAAAAAACGGGAAGATCTTGTTTTGGGTGATTTATCTTTTTTCAGTCAACGTAGTATGAATAATATGATGTGGGGGCACCCATGAAGCTTATGTGGCTTGGTTGCATGGCTACGAAAGGTTAGAGAAAAATAAATAGATAATGTGTTTAGAGTGCACTCCACTAAATAGATATACTTTGGATCCATTGCAACGGGCCGGCACATCTATATCTATACCCCCTATATAGTGTGTGAATAACTTTGAAAACTGGTCGTTGGATGAAGACAACCTAACGGTACAAAGATGGCAAATCCGAGCACTACTGGCCGTTGGATATCATCTACATTCCACCAGATTCTGCCACATGTAGAATCTAGAAGACTCCATGGTTGAACTTCATTCATGACTAACTTTGCCACAACTAAGCTTAGGCAAAGTGTGTCTGCCACAAAAAATGTGGCTAACAAAATGGCCACCACAAGTCTGGCAAGATTTGGCGAGAAGTTGAGTCTATGACATGTGGACCATGTAGCTAGAAAAGTGTGACAAGCCACAAGTGTACCAATGATCCAAACACATGCCTGGTGTTTGGTAGGGTGTATGAAGGGTGCATGATCCCAAGAGTTCCCTTCTCGACCCACTTTTGGGTGTTCGGTAGAGTGTATGGAGGGTGCATGAGTCCACACTAGCTTAGCACAAATACACTAGAAGCATGCATGAAGAGTGCATACATGAAGGGGCGTGTTGAGTTGAGCAAGCATGAAGAGGGACCAATTATGCTGAGACGAGAACACAACCAAACACACTTGTGGCACGCCTAAGCTTAGGCATGGCAACCTTAGGCTGCAAACCAAACATCTATACCCATATATAGTGTGTGAATAACTTTGAAAGTTGGTCGTTGGATGAAGCCAATCCGACGGTACAAAGATGGCAAATCCGAGCACTACTGGCCGTTGGATATCATCTACATTCCACCAGATTTTGCCACATGTAGAATCTAGAAGACTCCACATGTAGAAGCATAATGCACAAACCACCAGAATCTCATGCGTGCAATGCATGTGTACCTTACTAGTAGTTGGGAGTAGTAGTAAGAAACAAATTCTGGGTTGGCACGAGCTCGTGCTGCGGGAGCACCACAAGGCCTGCCGTAGGAGTTACATTTCCCTCTCGGGGCCCACGTGACCGAACTTCAGTGGCGTAGTGCCCGGCCTATGAGTCAATGACATGCGGACCTTAAATGCGGCTGGCCCACATGTCATTCTCATGGTGGTGGTGTGGTTCACGACTCACTCGTTCGAGATGAACCGCCCGATGGTGGCGTGGCTATGGCGAGGGTGCCACGGCTGGGCGTCGGGGCGTTACGAGGCGTAGATGGCCACACCGGCGGGTACTACCTGTAGTACAGAAGTACTCCAGCTGAGGATTGATGCTTGGGACGAAATGTGTCACAACTGCTGGATGAAAATTCGATGGTGCGGGAGTACGGATCGGAGCACAACAGCGGAGTAGGCAAACCGCGTCCAATCGGGTGTGGCTGTGGTAGAAAGTTGATGGTCGCCGCAGTTCAGCTGGCCCGCATGTCATGCACACAAAGGCATAGGAGCGGTCGGGCCGAGAGGGATGAGGCGCACGTCGGGGGGATGAGGATCCCCTGACGTGAACAATCCTACCATTCTTTCACTAACATGTGGGACCCCCAAGTGTGGGTCCCACCTGTCAACGAAGGAAAGGCAGGGTAAGGCAGGGATAGCCATGTCAGAGGATCCATGTCCACGTCAGGGGACGTCGTGCTTACAGGTAGGGTTGGAGCGACGTCGTGGGAATCGCGTCTGGGTGTGGAAGTGGTACAAACAAGAAACGTGATGGTCGCCGTGGTTCAACTTCCATGGACAAGCTGTCATGTCTGCTGATACATGTATATCAAAACTAGAGTGTTTATATTTGAAGCATGTGAACAAGTATTATTCTACTACTTTGGATCCATTGCAACGCACGGGCCAGCACATTGGTAGTAGTAGTCTCTATCTCTATCTCTAGAGGCCTTCCCTCATTCATCCTTTTCTCTCACAAGATAAACTACTCGTACAAATGCATCTTGATGTTCCATGGAACGCATGAGGATGTTTCCTTGGGGGTCTCTCCAGCGCGGCGTGGCCGTAGTTGCAAGTTGACGCCCCTTGAGATGCCGACATTGAGGGGCACTCGGATTTCCTCCGGTGAGCAGGTAAGATGAGTTTGGTCACGTAGTAAATGCATTCTAAAGACTACTTCCATGTCCATTTCCTAATTCTCCCCCTGCAAACTTTTTCACAGGTTAGGCTCGGTTCGAGTGGAGATTGGCTTGCATATGTACGGGAAGGCACCAACATCAATTTGCACAACATTTACAACGGTGACACCATTCCCGTAGAACCTTTGTCCAACATTGGGATCAGCCATGCAATGGGCCACCGCATGAATTGGTACGATGGAACCACGATGAGATTGAATAAGATAGCATGAACATTGCACATGGCGGTCAAAGGTGGATCATGTTGTCTGCGGCCGATTTGTTGTCGTACGAGTATGAAGACGTTGTGCTCCTTTCTAACCGCATCTTCACGGTGACAAACCAGGGGACTTGTTTTGTATGGGACACATCCTACGATATACTCCCTCTCTCCCAGTTTATTTCCTTGGAATCTTTTCGTTTTATAAGTTTCGAATTCAAATTTAGAGATCCCCATCACATGTTGAGATTACAATGTCCATTAAATCGTTGCGCGCATGTATAGTAAAGAAACAAATCTCGAGTTTGGCACGAGTTCGTGCAGCGGTAGCACCAGCCTGGCATAGGAGTTACATTTCCCTCTCAGGGCCCTCGGGACTGAGCTTCAACACCTTGCTACACCTGCCTTTGAGTCAATAACATATGGACCCGATAGGTGGCTGGTCCACATGTAATGCTCCTGAAGGCGGAGGGGCAGTGGGGCCGAGAGGGGTGAGCCGCGGGTCGGGGGACGTGTGGTGTCATGGGTTCGTGCGATGTCGTGGGAATCGCGTGTGGCTGTGGCAGAAACTTGATGCTCGCCGCATTTAAGGTGGCCCACATGTCATGCACACAAAGGCAGAGGGGCGGTGCGGCCGAGAGGGGTGAGGTGCACGTCGGGGGACGTGGTGCCGTGGGTTGGAGCGGCATCGTGGGAATCGTGAGTGGCAGTGGATGAAACGTGATGGTCGCCGTAGTTGAACTTCCATGGACAAGCTGTCATGTCTACGGACACATGCATTGCATACCGATCACTGGAAGGAGTAGTAGAGAAAGCTAGGCAGATAAATAGTTCCCTATAGTCAAGCGGACCCACGCTACTACTTGTTCCAAAGACATGCAAACCATCGAAATAGTCCATCTGTATCAATATACACCAAGAGGGAATAATTTTTTCGTACAAGAGAGGAAATTGTTCGTCCATCCATAATGCCCTGCTGCTGGTGCAGCCTTATCTTCTTCTTCTTCTTCTTCTTCTCATTTTCTATGGGAGACGGCTTCTGTCAAGGATATACCCCGCGGTATGACCCGACCGGAGTTATAACCCGGCTGGGACTTGGTAAACCGGCAGACAGTTAATCAGATGATAAACTAGACGGTAACCGGTAGGTGATAACCCGACTGACAGTTAATAAGTCAGATGATAACCCAGCAGATGTTATTCAGATGATAACCCGACATATGTTAAGTCAGATGATAACCCGGCAGATGTTATGTCAGATGATAACCTGGAAGATGTTATGTCAGATGATAACCTGGCAGATGTTAAGTCAGATCATAACCCGACAGATGTTATGTCGGATCATAACCCGGTAGATAGTTAAGGCAGACAGTTAAGACAGACATTTAAGACAGGTGGTAACCCGGCGGGCAGTCATAACCCAGCAGACAGAGTCACCTGGGGTTAAGAAGCGCGAGATGTTAAAAAGCCCAAGATGTTAAGAAGCCCATGAAGAGAAGTCAGAATAGTTTAAGTCTTAATCCGAGTTGAACTCTACATGTAACCCGCCCCTTCAACTTATATAAGGAGGGGCAGGGCACCCCAAGGAGAGAGGAGAAATAATCTTAAGGGTTAGACACAACTAGGAGAGCCGGTTTACGGTGACTCCCTCGTGATGATAATGAGACCTAGCCACAAACAGTATGTAGGGTTATTACCGGATGATGTTTCCCGGGGCCCGAAGTTGTCTAACTCCTCGTCTTATGTGTTGGTTTTCTCGATTTCGATCAACCCCTCTCAAGCTACCACATAGATGTGTTGGCCTCACGACTAAGTCCTCACACTAGGACATCTGCCGTGACAATTCCACGATAGTTGGCGCCCACCGTGGGGCCTGCGCACGGTGGTGATGAGTTCATGGAGGGATATTCCCAGGGATCAAGGGATTGGCAATTTTTTCAGATGAAGATTTTTTAAGATTCAAGTCGAGGAAGAAATTAGGGTTTTGGTATTATGTGTGCCGCCGAGCCGTCGAATCGGATAGGAGATTGATTTCTACTACAACTGCCATAATTTGCCAAGATCGAGAAGAGATTTTTTTTCCGTTGAAGCCGAGATACTGCGACAGTCAACCGAAGTTGTCAGCGGTGGCCAGGTCAGATTGCTACTGCATCCACAAGCAGCAGTCCGATCGGCCGGATCATTGCTGGCACATGTTACGAGTCTCGAGTAAATCAACTTTTGCATCTGCTACTTAGGGCGTTGAGGACAAAATCAACTCTAAAGTACTACAAGTTTAACTCACACACGGATCGAGGAAGCACCAAGCGATTTGAGTATTTCTTCCATAGATGCCTGTGTAGACTGCTGATCAAAAGTGATATGTCGTCGCCGTTTTAACACTATGCGGATTGCCATGGACATCTCACCTCTTCAGCTGCTGGGGTCCACCCGTGCTGAGTCACCGACCTCTATTCCAGGCCTATTTTGAACTGCCTGTCACGACTCGACCCTCTTTCGACCTTCAACCGCCCATGCTCCTACACCAGGCCGCTGTTGTCGAGCCGCTGTTTGCCATCGTCGCCCCTGCGTGGTACCATTCTGAGTTGCCACATCACCGGCCGTCTCCACTTCCTCGGCCTCCCCTTGTCTTTGAGCCACCCTGGCTGCGCTCTGACTCTGCCATGACCAAGCCGCCCTGGATGGGTCAGTTGGCTGCCTCGCCAGTTCAGAACCGTCGCTGCCATTGGCCGGCTTTTTGCATGACCTCGCCTCCAAGATGAGCCCAGGAGAGCTGCTGTTGCAGTGGAGAACCGCCTTTGCTGACCGATGTTACCTCTGAGCCGCCCCTGTAGACTGAGGCACCAGGCGCCGTCGTTCTTGTCCTCCGTGCTAAATCGTCGTTGTGGATGCCTCACTCTGCTTCCTCAGGGGCTCCTCGAGCTGTTCCCCAGGAGCAACCTGCTCACCTCTGCTACTGTCGATGAACCGCCACTAGAGTGCCTCCGCCGTCGTCTCCACAAACCGCACTCAGTTGCTGCCGTCAAAGCCGCCCCGAACTATGCCGTTCGAAACACCCTGGACTCGATATTCACCATCTTCGTGAGCCTCCGCGGGCCATCGCTGCACTAGGCCTCAACCACCGGGCTGCCATCACGGCTGCACTGGGTCACCTCACCAGCCATCAGCGTATCACCCGCTGTTGTACCATCGATATGAACCGGACGCCGCTTGTGCTAAACCGCCTGCTTCTGAGCCGCTCCGGCTTAGCTCCCGCCTGAGTTGCCATCATCGCTACAATCCGCCGTGGCCTTGTCTCCTCCAAGTCGCCTGCGGGCTGGCCTGCGCTAATTCGCTGGTCCCCTAGCCCAGCGACGAGGCGATTTCCCCTCGCCGGTGCGCCTTGCCGCTATAACTCGCTTCGCCTCTGGTTTCCAATCCGTTGGCTGTTTCCACTCCAATCTGGCTAGCTCCCGGCTAAGAACCGCCCGCACCTGGACTCTGTCTTGCATCTACCGAGGCCCGTCGCCGTGGCTCCGCGTTACTGGCCTCAAGCCGCCTCCGAGTCGTGCGTCGTGTCCGCCTCCTCCGAGTCGCCCTACACCCTCGCCTTGAATCGCTGGCTCTCCTCCGTCGCCTTGACGTACCTTGCACTAAGTCGATGGACCCCTAAGCCAAGCCGCTTTATTGCTCAGAGCTTCGCCTCCGCCTTGAACCGCCATCGCTTCGTGGGCCGCCATCGCCTCGTCAAACCAGCCGCGTATGAGTCGCGGCCGCCACCGACACCCGCCATGGCTTGTTCTGATTGTCCCCAGGCGGTTCTCCATCGTCGCCACGACCTACCCTGCAGCCTCACCCTCGAGCTGCTTCGCGCTGGTTGACCCGCCGTAGCAAGTCGACCGGTAACCGCGCCAAACTGCCACCGCGCGGAGCCGCTTCTGACAGATGCTGTCCCCTGCTCTCACCGCTGCTGTGATATCGCCAGGACACCCGAGCCGCTCGATCTCCATTCACTGAATCGCCAGATAGCCGCACCTGTTAATCTCTGCAGCGGAGTTGAGCCGGCTCGGCTGCCCTCTGAACCATGTCGCGCCTGATTTAACCCGCCTTGCGCCGCCGAGTGCTTCTGCGGCACTGAACCGCCTCGCCCTCTCAGCCGTGGCTGGCGTCGCCTCCCGCCTCTGAACTGCCAGCATCAACTTCGCCACCTCACGAGCCGCCGTCTGTGGTCGCTGCTTCCGCCTCCTGCCGGGTCACCTCCGCCCAAGACTGGCGCCGGTTCCGCCCCGCGCGGCTGTCTACTCCTCCAGCACCTCCTGCCTCGACCTGCCTCGGCCTCACACTACCGGGCAGGTGTTGAACCACCACTTCCGCCCCAGTGACCCGCCGATGTGGCCTTGAACTGATTTCGCTCACCTCGGTAGCAAGCCACCTCCGCCGCGGCAGTGCTTCGTTGTCTGACGCGCGCGCCGCTTCGACCACAAGCCAGCCCCGAGTCACCGTCGCTGGCCTCTCGTTCCATCCATACCGGATGTCGCAACCGAGTTGCCTTGCTTCGCTCTCCGCCAGCGCGGTCCTTTGCGAGCTGCCGCCTTCACCTGGCCTGACCCGCCACCGGGTCATCACGCCCCAACGGCCGCTTCAGCCGCCGCGTTCGTCTATGGCCCACCTACGCCTCACCCCTCCTCTGTCGTGGCTGCATTGAGCCGCCCCGGGCTTGCCACAGTACTACTAGAATGCTGAATAATTTTGATGGTTCTTTAGAAGAGTCCTGGAAATGGCTGTGTTAATGACGAAGACACCACTATCGCAGATTATCTAGTTTGCCTTGCCAAACATCTGCTGGAGTTGACTGAATTGACTCTGATTGCAGCTGAATTGAACAATGGGTGCATCGGGCAAGCCCACGTACACAGTGGATCTTTGCCCTGGTCTTAATAAAGTCACCTGGTAGATTGTGCTTATGCTTGAAAAATACTGAAGTGAAAAACATTATTATGATACAGCATGGTTTCCGCGGATTTTTTGATCATTTAGCGGAAAGCACTGCTTAAAAGATATGTCCAAAATATCAATCTTGCTGGTGATAGTTCCTAAGAATTTTTCATGACAAGCCAAGTACTTCAGACATTGTCAAACGGCATTTGGATAAGTGGAGCTGATGAGAGGAAATAGTGGGTTATCAAGCAGGCAAGTTAGACATTTTCCTGGTACCTGAGCATGGCCGGGTTATCCAAGGATAGTATATATGGATCATCGGTCATCCGAACAAATCAGGTGATATTCTTTCTACGTATTTTATTAGTATACATATTAAATTGTTTGATAACAATTACTCTGGTCTATAATATTTTCCGTAGGACCATTATTTATTACAAAAAAGGTGTCACGTAAATGCAAGGAAATGCCTCCTTATTACGTGCAAAATAATGATTCCTCCACCTGAGATCTGGGACTCATCGAAAGGGCTTCTGTATTTCGCGAAGAAAATGTTACCGCTGCTGACAGCTCGTTCCCACTAGCTATATCTTCACAAGCAAGGAAGTGCCTCCTTATTACGCACAAAAAAATGAATACTCCCCCTGCTAGTTGGGACCCAGTATAGTGGCAAGCTGACTTGTGGGCCTACTAAGTTGACGGGGACAGAGGGCTTTGTCAACTTAGTCAATATGCATGATTCTAGCTCCAGTGACCGTATGATGTCCATCCAACGGCCGTAGTGCTTCTTCAACCTCTGGTCTTCTTGCTTCAGCTGCCCAAACCAGCGCCGGTCGTGCCTCGTGCTCCTGCTTCCCGTGGCCGGCTGCGGTGCGGCAGAGGCCTCACCGCCCCCTACTACTCCCACCGCTGGCCAAGCCGTCCCTCTACTCACACACACCCCTGTTATTCTGCGGTGATGGCAACCTCACACCGCAGCGAACTAGTGAACCCTCATACTCCTCTACGCGTGGGCATCCACTACCGCGTCTTCCCTAGCTCTGCATCATCCCCTTCCTAGGCCTCGCCATCGTCCACCGCCCTGGTGCTCTCAGCGCGGCGTGATAAACATGGTCAAGGAACGGCTTCCATCAGACGTGGACTGTACGTGGAGAGGCTGATAGCTGGGTCCATTGCCGCGGCAAAGAATTGCCTCCTTATTACGCGGAAAATAATGATTCCTCCACCTGACAGCAGGGACCCACCGGACGAGCAACCGTATTTCACGAAAAAACGTTCCCCCTGACTACTAGGACCTACCAGCGACATCTTCGCACACAAGGAAGTGCATCTGGGCAAAAAACAATTCAGCCACCTGACTGTTGGGACCCACCAGCTACATCTTCGCACGCAAGGAAGTGCCTGACAGTTGTGACCCACCTGGTCGAAGCGTACGTAGCGTTGTCATTCTGGTCGCGAACGTGTACGTACATACTAGTCGATGTAGAGGCGCACACGTGTCGTAGTAGAGGCGCGCACGTAGCATGTACACGTACATAAAGCGGCCAGTGTGCAAGAAAGAAAATACGGCCACGTACGTACATACAGGCGGGGTCTCGAACGCCTACTCACGCATACGTACGGCCAGGGCTCGTGTACATGGCTGGGTCGGAAAGGAGAAACAGCGTCGTCGTCGCCCGCAAAAAAAAAACAACGTCGTCGTCGTGTTCATGGGGAGGCAACGGAATGCGTGTTGTTCATCAGGAGGCAACGGAATGCATGGGAGCCAACAAACTTGGAGGGAACAACCGATGGAAACGAGGCCTGTCGTACCGCACAACGGAGGAAACGGCCTTGTGTTCGACTGGCCATGTTCGAAACGGGATCCTATTCATCGGGAGGGGTCTGGCGTACCGCAAAATGGAGGAAACGGACCTCCTACGGTTGAAAGGGGGGTCCTGTTGATCAGGAAGGGTGTGGCGTACCGTAAAACGGAGGAAACGGACTTGTGTTGGAGCGCTACGGTCGAAACGGGGGTCCTGTTTATCGGGAGGGGTGTGGCATACTACAAAACGGGACTCCATAGAATATTGTTCATCTCCACCATCGACCCCCTCTAGCCTCCACGGGCTATTGTTCATACACTGTCGACCTCCTCCAGCCTCCGCCTGCGATTGTTCATCCATGGGCTCCTGTTCATCTAGCCTCCACCGCGCGCTACTCCACCGGCTACTGTTCAACCAGCCCTCTCCACACGGGCTCATGTTCAACCACCCCTCCACAGGCTACTGTTCATCCAGCCCTCCACCGTCTACTGTTCATCCAGCCTTCCATGGGGTGCTCCTATTCATCCAGCCCTCCATGGGGTTCTGTTCATCCAGCCCCAACCGGCTCGATTGATCGGGGTCCTGTTCATTCAGAGGCAACACCACGGGGTCCAGTTCATCCACCCCCACCGGGAACAGTTCATCCAAACCCCCCCAGCAACGCTGTCGGAGTAATGGGCCACGGGTAGGCTAACCTGAGTCCCAGAACCTTTCAAGGCATCGGGGCAGGCTGCGCCCCTCAAGACCCCAGGACAAAGAGCCGCCTTCTGAGGAGTCGACGGCAAGGCCACCAACTCGCCACTCGTGGCCGAGTCCCAGGGATGACTTCAGGACAAACCGACTCCTGACTAACGACTTCCCAAGAAGCCGGCCTTGGGGAGTCGGCCCGCGGCTCCAGCAAAACCCTATGTCCTCATCAAGAGGGACAGGACAGGGGAGTGGCTAAAGTGAAGACTGCTCCCACCCCTTTCCAAAGGGAAGCATAGTCACAGTACGCCGTACTCGCAGAGATCTCCGTGCGGCGTGGCACTGGTACCATGCTAGCCCTGACATGAGCACCGGAGGACCGAATCCTGCGCCCACGACGGCTTGTCTGTACGACCTTTGGGTGGCGGGTCCCACCGGCCAGCGAGATCCCAAAAGACGGCAAGTGCACCACAAGTCGGACCCGTCAGGAGTCGGCCCCCGAGAGTCGGCCGGCTCCTCCCCCGGGGCCCACGCGCCATTAACCAAATGTGACGGAGAGTGGCAATAGTGATCGCCCGCCAGGCGGCGGGGCTGTTGCCACGACTCCATGACGAAGCCCGCGTCATTAGAAGCACGGCTATAGTAATCAGCAGCCGGCAAGACCCGCCCGCGGCGGACGCGGCCTGTCGGCTCCGTACCGGGCCAGTCGGCGGGGCCCACCAATCGGCGGGCCCCAGCAGTCGGCGGAGAAGACGGAGGCCGGAGGCACTGATGGCTGGGCCTGCGTCCAGCCGGATTACCATTGTACCCCTGGGGGGGTAGGCCTATATAAACCCCCAGGGCACCCATGCAAAGGGTTGGAACCCATTAGCTCTAGACCAGATCATATAGGAGGGAGAGAGCTAGCCTTTCCCTCTCCTACCTCCAAAAAACAGCTCAAGGAGCAATCGTGTAAACACTTTGCCGTAGTGATCATGCGGAGACCCCCAGAGCAGCAGTAGGGGTGTTATCTCCCCGGAGAGCCCTGAAGCTGGGTAAGATTCGCTGGCGTGCATGTCTACGCCTCATCCCGTTTCCAGGCACCGGCGACGTTCTACTCGCCCCCATCATGATAAGCCATCCTTTGGCATATGTCACACCCAACCCCCGACATTTGGCGCCCACCGTGGGGCATGGTGCACCGTCGTCCGGAGACCTGTTCTGGACAGGAACCCTTTTCCTCCCTGGCGAGCGTAGCCAACCAGGCACGCTAGACGGAGTTTGCGCCGACGTGCTGCACGGTGTTGAGATTGCCTGCGCAGCTAGCCGCCTCGCTGATCTTGTTGGCGAGGTTCGCATCTCCGACGAACCTACATCCGACGCAGGCACGGGCGGCTTCGAGAGCCTCCTCGCGGGCCTCCTCAATCAACTCCACGTCGCCGGCGAGCCTGCCATGGACTTGGAGTCTGTAGGTTCCACCGACCCGATGCTGGTCAACTCCGACACCGCGTCGCTCGATGCATTCCTCACTAATGTGGTGGTCTACGACGAGCCTCTCCCTCGTGCGGAGAGCGGCGGAAGCACCGCCACCGAGGTGCTCGTCATCAGTCATGATGAGCTCCCCGGCGGAGGAGCGCATGATCCGCTTGGCGCGGCGCTACAAGACCTGACTGCGCCCATTCCGGAAGACGCTGACGCGGAGACGTTGGAGGCGCGCCGCCTTTAGCTCGTCGAAGGCGCGAAGAAGCTGGCTAGCATGAGACGCTTGTCAGAAGCCTACCAGCGAGAGATGGATCGCGCTGTTGGTGGCTCGCCAGCCCCAGCTGGGCCCAGCCGCCTTGGCACGGTCCAGCAGCGCGGCGTAGCCATCGCCAACCTGTTCGGGGCAAGTCGCCCTGTGTACGCTACACCTGCGGAGAATATTCGAGCCGCCCAGGTGGTGGCGGACGAGCTGGACAATTTCGAGGGCGAAGAGTGCTGCCTGATGATGGAGCGAGTCCAGCGGCTCCTCGACGCGGCTGCCACACAGAACGAGGCCGGCTGCCGCACGGAGGCGCCGCAGCGGCAAAATGACGACCTTCGCCGAGACAAAGGCGCGACGTCTCGGACGCCGACTGACGGCGCCCGAGGAAGAAGAGACAAGGATCCGGCTGCCAGCCATAGTCGGACTCACATTACCATAGAGCGCGACCGAGACGGCCGCCCTAGAGCAGTGGAACGACGGGACGACTGCCCGCCTCCTCCTCCTCGCAAGGAAAGGCGAGTCTCCCCGCCGCCTGTTGATCATCTGACTCTTGGCGACCGCCTTGGCCGCTGAGAGGGAGTCGGGGAAAATGACGCCCGCCACCAGATCGACCGGCTTCATCGATCCCTGGCGCTGGAAGAAGAAGACGAGTTGGGTCCGCCTTGTTTCGGGCCCCGCATTCGAGACGAGCCCTTTCCCAAAGGTTTCACGCTCCCAAGAGACATGCCCAAGTACACCTGCTCCGTGAAGCCGGAAGACTGGCTAGTCGACTACTCCACGGCTGTCAGCATAGCGAACGGCAACAAGTGTGTCGCCGTAAAATACGTTCTGCTCATGCTCCAGGGCATGGCCCGGACATGGCTGAACAGCCTGAAGCCCCGCATCATCAACAGCTGGGTCGACTTCACCGAAGCATTCGTCCGCAACTTCACCAGCACGTACAAGCGTCCTCCCAAGCCTCATCAGCTCTCCTTGTGCATGCAAGGTCCCGACGAGTCGACTCACGACTACCTCACGCATTGGGCCGAGCTTCGAAACTCCTGTGAGGGCGTGCACGAGGTGCAGGCTATCGAGTACTTCACCGCCGGGTGCAGAGAAGGCACCCTCCTCAAGCACAAGCTCCTCTGCGATGAGCCAGAAACCATTGACAAGCTGCTGATCATAGCAGACAAGTACGCCACGGCCGACTCCTCCATGAAGGCGGAGATTCAAGTCAGCGCAACTGGCAAAGTGGCCCCTCAAGCTCCAAGAACTGCGGCGGGAGACGCCAGTCAGCGACAACAGCAGAGCGACCACAAGCGCAAGGCCCCGCAGCCGGCTTCCAGCAGCCAGCAGGTCACGACAGTTAAAGCCCAACAGCCGGATGGGCAGCCTCTGCCCAAGTGACAGAAAGGCGGCAAGCCCAACTAGTTGTCGGCCTTCTCCTACGAGCAGACTCTGGATGGACCTTGCAAGTTCCATAGCGGCGTGAAGCCATCGAATCACACCACCCGGAAGTGCCACTGGCTCACCAGGATCGCCAAGGGAGACGGCCTCCTACCTCCCCCGCCTGCTGGGCAGCCGCCTCCGCCTCCGCCCCAGCAGCCGGCTGTTAGGCCAGTCGGCGCAGTACAAGATGAATACCCCGAAGAACACGGAGCCTACATGGTGTTTACCAGTACGGCTGATGATCGACGCAGTAGGCGGCTGCAGCGATAAGGGGTGAATGCAGTAGCATTAGAGACGCCAGAGTTCATGCACTGGTCCGAGAAGCCTATTGGCTAGAGCAGGGCTGATCACCTAGAGGTGATGCCGAGTCCGGGCTCCTATGCCTTGGTTTTGGATGCCACCTTTGCCACGGATAGACAAGTTGTGTGTTTCTCGCGAGTTCTGATAGACGAAGGCAGCAGCATCAACATCCTGTATAAGGACACCATGGAGAAGTTAGGAATCAAGCAAAGACAGCTTCAGAACAGCCGGACTGTGTTCCACGGCATTGTTCCTAGGCTTTCCTGCTCACCAATCGGCAAGATCCTGATGGACGTCCTCTTTGGAGACAAAGATCACTTCCGCGGAGAGTCAGTTTGGTTTGAGGTGGTGGACCTTGAAAGCCCATACCATGCACTACTTGGCCGACCCTCCTTGGCCAAGTTCATGGCGGTCCCCCACTACGCCTACCTCAAAATGAAGATGCCCAGCTCTAGGGGAATTCTGACTGTAGCCGCGACTACCGGAAGTCGTCTGCCTGTGCGACTAAGAGCAGTCGGCTAGCCGAGTCCCTGGTGATCGCAGCCGAGAAGCGGCTCCTGGAACGGGCTGTGGCGATGGCCGGCAAGCAGCCAGAGGTGTCGCCCAACCCAAAGGAGTCGGAGGCTGAGGGTTCGTTCAAGCCGGCCAAGGAGACAAAGAAGATACCCTTGGATCCGGAGCACCCGGAGAGGTACGCTGTCGTAGGCGCAAACCTCGACAGCAAATAGGAAGGCAAGCTTGTCGATTTCCTCCGTGAGAATCGGGACATCTTCGCATGGTCCCCCAAAGACATGCCAGGTGTACCGACGGAATTCGCCGAGCACAAGTTACATGTCCGATCTGATGCAAAGCCGGTTAGGCAGCCCCTGTGCCGCTTGTCAGAAGAGAAGAGAAGAGTTGTCGGAGAAGAGATAGCCCGACTCCTGGCAGCCGGCTTCATTATGGAAGTATTCTTTACAGAGTGGTTGGCCAACCTGGTCCTGGTACTGAAGAAAAACAAGCAGTGGCGAATGTGTATTGACTACACAAGCCTCCACAAGGCCTGCCCCAAGGATCCGTTTGCTCTGCCAAGAATTGATCAGGTGATAGACTCCACCGCCGGATGCGAGCTGTTGAGTTTTTTGGATGCATATTCAGGATATCACCAGATCAAGCTGAACCCGGCTAACAGACTGAAGACCGCCTTCATCACGCCGTTTGGAGCTTTTTGTTACCTCACCATGACGTTCGACTTGAGGAATGCCGGCGCCACCTTCCAACGTTGCATGAAGAAGTGCCTCCTCAAGCAGCTCGGCAGAAACGCCCACGTCTACATGGACGATGTGGTGGTGAAGACGGAAAAGCATGGAACACTGCTGGAAGACCTCAAGGAGACCTTTGAGAACCTGCGCCGATTCCAGATCAAGCTCAACCCTGAGAAGTGCGTCTTCAGAGTACCAACCTGGCCAGCTCCTTGGCTTCCTGGTCTCTGAACGCGGCATAGAATGCAACCCTGTAAAGATCAAGGCCATTGAGAGGATGGAGGTACCCAGCCGACTGCTGGATGTGCAAAAGTTCACCGGCTGCTTGGCATCCATCAGCCGATTCATCAGTCGGCTGGGCGAGAAAGCTCTCCCCTTATACCAACTCATGAAGAAGACCACTTTTTCCGAGTGGAACCACAAGGCGGACGAAGCTTTTCTCTAGCTGAAAAAGATGCTGACTACTCCACCTGTTCTGGCGGCTCCGACTCCTAAGGAACCTATGCTCCTGTACATCGCCGCCGCCAACCGGGTATTCAGCACGATCATTTTAGTGGAACGCAAGGAGGAAGGCAAGGCACTACCTGTCCAGAG
This sequence comes from Triticum dicoccoides, assembly GCF_002162155.2. Taxonomy (NCBI): domain Eukaryota; kingdom Viridiplantae; phylum Streptophyta; class Magnoliopsida; order Poales; family Poaceae; genus Triticum; species Triticum dicoccoides. The sequence goes on along the minus strand of NC_041392.1, from coordinate 512,447,714 downwards.
ACCGGTATATTACCTGAGCGAAGTATTGTCGGCCTCCAAGCAGAACTACCCCCACTACCAGAAGATGTGCTATGGCGTACACTTTACCGCCAAGAAATTGAAGCCTTACTTTCAAGAGCATCCAATCACTATGGTCTGTACGGCCCCACTTGCCGAGATCATCAGAAGCCGAGATGCTTCTGACCGAGTGGCCAAGTGGGCCATAGAGCTGGCTCCCTACACCATTCACTACCAGCCCCGCACCACCATCAAGTCACAAGCACTGGCCGACTTTCTCGTCGACTGGGCCGAGACCCAGTACCTACCTCCAACGCCTGACTCCACCATTGGCGGATGCATTTCGACGGCTCCAAGACGCGCACCAGCTTGGGAGCCGGCGTCGTCCTCACTTCCCCTAAAGGCGACAAGCTCAAATATGCACTGCAAATCCATTTTGCCGCCTCCAACAACGTCGCCGAGTACGAGGCGCTCATTCATGGGCTCCGGCTTGCCAAAGAACTTGGCATTCGCCGGATCTTGAGTTATGGCGACTCGGACTTAGTGGTCCAACAGTCATCTGGCGACTGGGACGCCAAAGATTCAAACATGGCAAGTTACCGTTTCCTCGTGCAGCAACTCAGTGGGTATTTCGAGGGGTGCGAATTCCTCCATGTGCCAAGAAACGACAACGACCAAGCAGACGCCTTGGCACGAATCGGCTCTACCCGCCAAACAATATCATCCAGCGTCGCCCTTCAACACCTCCTCAAGGCGTCTGTCAATCCTTCACCAAAATCAGACTCCATCTTCGTGCCGGCTCCTCCCGAAGAAGTCGGATCCGACTCCAGAGCCCCGACAGACGGTACGGGGATTTCGGTAGATGGCCCCAGAGCTGCCACAATCAAAGCCGGCCCAGAGACTGCAGTACCCGGCCCGGGGACTACGGCGGCGGGCTCGAAGACTCCAGAACTCGGCCCAAGAGCCGCGCCAGTCGGCCCGGGGATTTCATTAACCCAGCAAGCGGTTGTTGACTCCAACCCGCTGCCTCCCAGCCCAACCGCCCTCGTCCAAGTCGCAGTTCTGGCAGTCGAAGAAATAGAAGCACCCTCATGGGCCCAACCCATCCTCAAATTCCTGGTGAGCAAAGAGCTGCCGACTGATGAGACCTCAGCTCGGCAAGTACAAGCCGAGCGGCAGCCTACACCATAGTCAACAGAGAGCTGGTCAGGCGCAGCATCACTAGTGTCTACCAGCGCTACGTAGAGCCAGAGCAAGGCCAACCAATTCTGAAAGACATCCCTCAAGGCGAGTGCGGCCACCATGCGGCTTCAAGAGCACTCGTCGCAAAAGCCTTTCGACACGGTTTCTTCTAGCCGACTGCCTTAGAAGAGGCCAAGGAATTGGTCCAAAAATGCAAAGGGTGCCAGAAGTTCAGCTCCAAGCCGCACCAGCCGGCTTCTGCACTCAAGACCATCCCCATTGCCTGGCCTTTCGCAGTTTGGGGTCTAGACATGGTGGGACCATTCAAGACGGCACGAGGTGGCTTAACTCACTTGTCGCAGTGGACAAGTTCACCAAGTGGATAGAAGCAAAGCCAATCAAGAAACTAAACGGTCCGACTGTCGTGACTTTCATCTCCGATATCACAATTCGGTACGGCATACCACACAACATCATCACTGACAACGGTACAAATTTTGTCAAAGGCGCCTTGGCCCATTTCTGCGCAACACAGGGCATCCGACTGGACCTAGTGTCCGTCACCCATCCACAGTCAAATGCCCAGGTGGAGCGAGCAAACGGCCTCATCCTGTCCGGCATCAAGCCCTGACTGGTCGAGCCTCTGGAGCGGTCGGCTGGCTGCTGGCTCGACGAGTTGCCAGCCATCCTGTGGAGTCTGCGCACGACTCCAAACAAGTCAACCGGCTTCACGCCTTTCTTCCTCGTCTACGGTGCTGAAGCTGTCATCCCAACACACATAGAGTTCGACTCCCCGCGAGTCACCATGTACACCGAGGAGGAAGCAGAAGAAGCACGTCAAGACGGCGTCGATCTGCTGGAAGAGGGCCGGCTGTTGGCACTCAGCCGGTCCAGCATCTACCAGCAGAGCCTGCGCCGATACTATAACAGGAAGGTCAAGCCGAGATCTTTCCAAGAAGGCAATCTTGTGCTCCGACTGATCCAGCGAACAGCCGACCAGCACAAGCTGTCAGCACCTTGGGAAGGCCCTTTCATCATCAGCAAAGTACTGGGCAACGACTCCTACTACTTGATTGACGCTCAGAAGCCCCGAGCATGCAAGAGGGATGACTCCAGCAAAGAGACGGAGCGGCCATGGAATGCAAATCTCCTCCCAAGATTTTACAGTTGATGCAGTATGTACCACGCTACCTTTTGTATTAAAGTACCAAGACTTCGGGCCCCCTGAGATGAGCTCGGGGACTGCCCTCTTTTGTCTATATGATAAAAGTTATGCCTACGAGTGTGTTACTCTTTGTTATGCCGCTTGGCACCGGGCTCGACAGGTCGGCCCGAGGACTTGCCTCCTTGCACTACGAAATGCTTCCTGCAGCCGGACAAGTAGTGTGTGACGCCTAAGCCGTCTCCTGTCAGAAGCCGTAGCTCGCAGAGCGACTGTACGGTGGGCAGGAGTAAGGTAGAATGGGTGTTCACATGAAAAATGGCTAAGCACTCAAAGCATAGAACATAGCCTAAAGCCGGCTTCCAGCCTTCCTTTTTTCTTTTCGCAAACCGACTATTAAGCAGTCGGCTCACCGCCTTCTATTCAACTTGCTAAAAAAACTCTAAAACGGCTAAGTACTTGCCTTCCCAAAGTAGCCAAGCATTTGATCCAACGGCAGTCCGCAGAGCGGCTGTCTGACTGGCAAGACAGGCAACTAAGGGAAAGCGGCAAAGGAAAAAAGCCAAAAGAGCAATGAGCAAGAAAAGATAGAATTCGGATAAATATTTACATAGCATAGGCCCTTGGCCGAATCTTCGAGCAGAAGTTCAAAATACACCCCGCGGGTGGAATTGTGCAAATTAACAAGTTCTTCAAGAGTACTAAAGCAGATAAAATAAAGATAAGGCGGCAGCTTAGGAAGCGGCAGACGGATTCGGGGGGTCGGAGGAGGCGGCAACGTCAGGCGTTGGGGCGGCCGGCTGGGCAGTCTCGGCTTGATCGCCTCCGGCGGCAGTCGGCTCGGTCGCACGCGGCTCATTGCTGGAGGCGCGGTCGAGCTGAGGCTGGCCGTCTGCCCCATCTTCTGGTGCTTCCGTCTCGCCTCTGTCCTTCGCCTCGCCTTCCTCCTCGACGCTGGAGCCGATCACCTCCGCCGAGTCCTCGCCGTAGTCTGGGTTCATCCGAAACCACTCCGGCGGTACCTCCTCGCCGTCTTCAGACCGCTCAGGGACGAAGATGCTGGTGTCGGTGTACTCGGCGATCGCCGTGGCATGCTTGACGAGGGTGTCTTCCGCGGCTGCCAGCTCCGGCTGGGCCTCTGACCGGAGTGTGGCCAGCCGGTCTAGATCCAGCCCCGGATACCATGCCTTGACGAACTCCAAGGCCCGGCGTGCTCCAGCTCGGGCCGAGGAACCCTTCCAGGCCTCAAGACGACCAGCCGCGACCTCTAGCTAGTCAGCAGTCAGGCTGGGGGTGCGCGGAGCCTGCATGTCCGGCCACAGGGCGGCAATCGCCTGGGCACCGACACGTTGAAGCCGGCGCAGCATCCGGTGAGTCGGCCGAAGGCGAGCCTCGATGCTCAGGATATGCTCATCAAGGGTTCGGGGAGCGTCGGCAGTGATCTCTGCACCTTCCGCCCTCCGACCTTCACGATCAGCCTCGATGGCTTGGATGGCGGCCTGCGAGTGCCCAGGGAAGAATTCTGCCAAGACGGAAGAAACGAAGAAACAAGTCAAAAATCAGGAGTCGGCACGATTTATAATCGGCAGCTCGAAGAAGGAAAAGTAAAGAAACTCACCATCAACAATGTCTTCAATCTCATGGCAGCCGGAGGCCAGCATTGCCTCTCTGTCAGTCCAGGAGGAGCGCTCGCTCGCGAACTCGGCCAGGAGGGCGGTTTCCGCCTCTTCCGCCTCCTTCTGCATCTTCGCAAGCAGCTCCCTCTGCTCTGCCAATTGAGTGGCCAGCAGATCGTATTCTGTGGCGAGCTTGATGCACTCCTCCCCCGTTGGCACGCAACGCGGAGTTGGCTTCGCTCGGCTACTATTGAAGAATAGCGTTGGCTTCTGAAGAGAAGGAAGAAAGAAGGCGTTAAGTCATCAATAAAGAAGGTCGCCGGGGAGATCCGGCCCGACTGCTCAGCAGTCGGCCCGAATCTCGGGGACTACAGCCCGCGGGTGCGCCAGCGCGCCCCGCAAGGAAGGAAAAGGACTCATTCCGGCTCTTTGACAGGTCGGCGGTCCGCTTGCCCAGCTCTTCAACGTTACGGTTGAAGGCAGTAACACGGAGGTTGTGGTAGTCCTGCGACAAATATTTCAGACAAAAGTTAGTACCCAGAGCTCACCCATTGGAGTTCCGGGCCGCCTGCTCAGCAGCCGGCCCAAAACTCGGGGACTACACCCAGTGGGTGCGCTGGCACGCCCCCACAGAGAGGAACAAGAAAGCAAGGATCAAAGAGAAAACATACCCGGATGGCTGCCCGCGATGCCAGGTACGCCTTGGTGCAGTTCTGGATGGCGTCGCCCTCAGCTCGAAGCTTCGTTTGGACGTCCAGAACCGCCTGGTTCAGCGGCCTTGTGCCGCCTCCTCGCACCCACCCAACGGGCGCAACGCTCGTCGCTTCGGCGTCTGGGATCGCCAAGCTGGCGGTGCCGGTCTCCAGGGGGCGTGGCGCCGAAGTCGCCTTCTCAAGACAACGATGCGTTGGCGAGCCGACTTGAAGGAGTAGCCTCGCCACGGCCTCGTCTTCAGTCGGCGGTACCAGCGGATCCGCCGGCTGCTCGCCTTGCGCGCTCCCAGACGGTGGCGGAGGTGGCGGCGGAATGATCACGTCCGGCGTGGAGGAGTCGCCGCCTTCCCTCTCCAGGATGGGGATCTCGCCGCGGGCTTCCCCAGCCTGCCACGTGAACTCCGGAGGCGGCGGCGCAGAGTTTAGCGGGGTGATGAACACCACCGATTGGCGGCGCGCTGCCTCCTCAGCCTGCCGCTTCGTCGCGGCGATGGCTTCGGCCTCCGCCAGTTTCTTCTTGGCGGAGGCCTCCGCCTTATCGGCCTCCACCTTCTCCAGGCAGGCGGCCTCTTCCTCGTTGCGCTTCTCCTGCGCATTCCGCTCCGTCGCCTCCTGAAGGTCGGCAGCGGGGTCAATCCGCCGAGTGGTGGCGGACATCTCCGCTGACCCCATGACGGAGGCGGCGGCAACTCTCTCAAGAGTGAGGGGAGCCCTGAAGCGAGGGAAGCAAGTAAAAGACTCAGACAAAGCTACAAGAAAGAATAAAGCGTCAAGACGGAATACTCACGCGGAGACCAGCGGCGACTTCTTCACTTCCTTGTGGAAGCGGATGGCCTTCGCGGCTGCCTCGTCCCGTTTGGTCGCCGCAGCCAAACTCTTGGGCTTCTTCGGCCGACTGCCGAACAAAGTCGGCACGGCCCGGCGCTTCTTCTCGTCGCCCGGAGCACCCGGCGCGGCAGAAGGGCCCGCACCAGGATGGCTGGCTCCTGGCCGGG
>NC_041392.1:512399535-512441744 GCF_002162155.2 Triticum dicoccoides | reverse complement strand
CTAGACTGGCCCCGAGCCGCGGGCCGCCTCCTCCCTCGGCGTTGTCTTCCAAAGCCGACGCCCCCAGATCGGGGTCGTCGACATCGCTCTCTGCCCGGTCGGCAAGGAACTCGCGGGCCGGCCCCGAGGTGCCGGCTGGTGGATGGAGGAGGGGATTCTGACCAAAGCCGACTGGTCAGGTCGCACAAAACAGACTCGGCAAGAAAGAAGACAACTCGAAGAAAGAAAGAAAGGGCAACTCACTATAGGTGGGGGGGGGGGTTGGCACGGGAGTATGGCTCCTTGCCAAACCGCCAGTCCTCCAGCAGCTTGCTGTCCGAGAGATAGTTCACCATGTAGGCCACCTCCTCGTGAGGCATGTCCTTGGTGCACATCCGACTCGGGTCACGGCGCCCGCTCATTTGTCATATCATGTGGGGGCGGCCTTGGAGTGGGAGAACTCGGCGCGCCACGAAGGCGGCCAACAGGTCCGGACCAGTCAGACCCTCCACCTGCGTCAGAACTCGGAGTCGTGTGACGGCGCCGGCTCCCGCAGGCGTCAGCGACTTGGCCCGGTACGACCAGTTGGGCAATCTCCCAGCCGGCGGGCCGGCTTTGAAAGCCGGCAGGTTGACCCAATCGCCCCCCGCGAAGACGCTCTTCATGTAGAAGTACGATCGCTGCCACATCTTCACCGACTTTATCAGCCTGATGGTGGGGAAGGGGTTGTCGGCCCCCAACCTCCGCACGGCGATGAATGCGCCGCACTGAGCCGGCACACCTGCAGCCTGGGTGCCGAGCTTGCAGAAGAAGAACTCCCCCCAGAGCTCGAGGGTGGGGAGGACTCCGAGGAAGCCTTCACACAAGGCCACGAAGGCGGACGGCAGCACCACCGTATTGGGCGTGAGGTGGTGCGGCTGGAGGCTGTAGAACTCCAGAAAGGAGCGGAAGAAGCTGCTCGCCGGCAGCCCCAATCCGCGCAGGCAATGCAAGCGGAAGATAACCCGCTCGCCCTCCTCCGGCACCAGAGAGATCTCCCCCTCGGCGCAAGACGCACCCGCGCGTAATCTTCGCCGGGGAGCCGACAAGTCTTGCGGAGGAACTCGATGTCGTCGTCGTGAACTTCTGAGCCGTCCCAGGTGCCGGAATGCACCGAGGGAGGTGCGGTGGCAGAAGAAGAACTCATCGCGAGCTGATCGCCGTGGCGTTCGGCAAAGCTTGGGCGCGCGGCAGAGCGAGGAAGAAGAAGAAGGAGAAGAGCAAGGAGTGGTAGGAAGGAGGGGCGCACGTGCTTTGTCGCCCCCTCCTCCCCCTACTTATAGCCTCATGGGCTGCGAAGCCGAGGGGGCGGTCATGGGATTTACTGCGCCCACGACCCCATGAACCCCACGTTTCCATGACAAAATTACTGCGCGCAGTAACTCCACGGGAATCCCAACTGTCCGCCTAGGCCACAGCGGATCTGCTCGGGCGCTGAGGCGCGGTAGTGGCGGGCCCCGCCTACGGGCCTGTCCCGTCACGCGCGTAGGCTGGCAGACTGGCCCGGCCACATGTCATCACGTGACAGGCCCGGAACGGGCGGCGGCCTGGAGGCTTAGCCAGCACACTACTTGGATCCCGCCGTGACGTTTGAAATATTGCGCGAGTCAGAGTTGGGCGAGTCCGACTCCTTCCAGCCGGCCCGGTGGATGTCAAGCAAGATCCATGTCTCAGGCACCCAGAAAGAGAAACTGCTGAGGCTCCTCGGCCGATCGTCCGCAGCACCTCATCAGCTTCGGGGACTACTGTCGGAGTAATGAGCCACGGGTAGGCTAACCCGAGTCCTAGAACCTTTCAAGGCATCGGGGCAGGCTTCGCCCCTCAAGACCCCAGGACAAAGAGCCGCCTTCTGAGGAGTCGGCGGCAAGGCCACCGACTCGCCACTCGCAGCCGAGTCCCAGGGACGACCTCGGGACAAACCGACTCCTGACTGACGACTTCCCAAGAAGCCGGCCTTGGGGAGTCGGCCCGTGGCTCCAGCAAAACCCCATGTCCTCATCAAGAGGGACAGGACAGGGGAGTGGCTATAGTGAAGACTGCTCCCACCCCTTTCCAACGGGAAGCATGGTCACAGTACGCCGTACTCGCAGAGATCTCCGTGCGGCGTGGCACTGGTGCCATGCTAGCCCTGACATGAGCACCGGAGGACCGAATCCTGCGCCCACGACGGCTTGTCTGTACGACCTTTGGGTGGCGGGTCCCACCGGCCAGCGAGATCCCAAAAGACGGCAAGTGCACCACAAGTCGGACCCGTCGGGAGTCGGCCCCCGAGAGTCGGCCGGCTCCTCCCCCGGGGCCCACGCGCCATTAACCAGATGTGACGGAGAGTGGCAATAGTGATCGCCCGCCAGGCGGCGGGGCTGTTGCCACGACTCCATGACGAAGCCCGCGTCATTAGAAGCACGGCTATAGTAATCAGCAGCCGGCAAGACCCGCCCGCGGCGGACGCGGCCTGTCGGCTCCGTACCGGGCCAGTCGGCGGGGCCCACCAATCGGCGGGCCCCAGCAGTCGGCGGAGAAGACGGAGGCCGGAGGCACTGATGGCTGGGCCTGCGTCCAGCCGGATTACCATTGTACCCCTGGGGGGGTAGGCCTATATAAACCCCCAGGGCACCCATGCAAAGGGTTGGAACCCATTAGCTCTAGACCAGATCATATAGGAGGGAGAGAGCTAGCCTTGCCCTCTCCTACCTCCAGAAAACAGCTCAAGGAGCAATCATGTAAACACTTTGCCGTAGTGATCATGCGGAGACCCCGCAGAGCAGCAGTAGGGGTGTTATCTCCCCGGAGAGCCCTGAAGCTGGGTAAGATTTGCCGGCGTGCATGTCTATGCCTCATCCCATTTCCAGGCACCGGCGACGTTCTACTCGCCCCCACCATGATAAGCCATCCTTTGGCATATGTCGCACCCAACCCCCGACAAACGCTCACTGTTCATCCAGAGGCAACATCGATAGGCTTCAGTTAGCAGCAGTAGCGAAGGAATCGCTCGATCGGGTTCAGTTAACAGCCATCGATCGATCGCTCGGGTTCAGTAACGCGTAGCCTGTAGTGCAATCGCTCGGGTTCGTGTAGCCCCCAAGGGCCGGCTCAGTAAGATAATACTGAGTTGGGACTTTGTATATAATTCATTGATAATAACCTCATATGATGTAATCTCCATCATGGGGCTTATACACACGTCCACAAGGTTAAGAGCTTTGTACTCTACCAACTGAGTAGTAAACCTTTCAATATAATGATTAAATCTTGTGTACCTTAAATTTTTTACAAGAGCAATTGATAGCCCCCAAGGGCCGGCTTATTATAATGTGATAAGTCGGTTCTTCAATAAAGTGAGTCAAAAATGACTTTGCATTATCCCTCAAGTGCCATGGTGCATGCTGGCAGTGACATGGGACTTGCCTATTTGAGTAATCTCAACTTGAATAATGTAGCCCCCAAGTGTCGGGTCGTAAGCTTGCAGCGACTCGGGACTATTCCTTCCATTGTAGAATATATCCATTGATAAAATAATAAACATTGCACCAAAGCGACTTTGAATATCTTATCTGTTGACAAGTAAATCCGGAGTTTAAATACCCGTCGGCTCTTGGCCGATGGCGATTTAATATGCCTCCATTGTAAGCCGGAATTTTTATAACCCGGCGGCTTATAGCCTTTTGAGAAAATCCAGAGCAGATAATCATTTTGAAGCATCGATTTTAATGATGAGGTTGGACTTAAGCATTTATATAAGTCATAGTTCTACAAATCCTTCACAGAGTTTAAACAACATATGCCCTAGCGACTTAACGTCAAAAGCCAGGGCGGGTAACAACCCAAACATAATATAGTCTTTATGCAATTATGGAAAAGACTAAAATTAAGGCCATTCAAGCCTAAGCATACTGGCGACTTAATGTCAAAGGCCAGGGCGGGTTATCAAACCTCGCATATTTATATAATCAGGAAAACATACCTATGGAATTGGCTCATAATGCCGGCTTACATTGCCGTATCCAATAAGGGCAATAATCCAATGATTGATAAGCGCATGATCCCAATGGCGCAATCCAAAATATACTGCTGACTTAAAGTCCATAGCCAGGGCCGGTTTAAACATAATCATGTATAAACAATATCATACCTGTGATATTGAATTTGTACTGCCGGTTTACATGACCTGTGCAGTAAGGGCGATAACCCAATTTTTTACAAGCCAAAACTTCCAAATGTTTATGATCGTCATATGCTGGCGACTTATCATCCAAAGTCGAGCTGGGTTAAATAGAAACCACACATATATGCTTCAGATATGAACAAAAAAAGTCTCAAGACAAACCCAAAGATTGTTTACAAAAAACTTAAGCCAAATAGAGAGAAAAAGCGAGGCTTGTGATTCGAATATGATCAGTAAGCCGGACCAAAAGGGGTTAAGCTAGGATTCGAATACGACCAGGGAGCCCCCTAGTGGTTTTGGCATTGCGCCGATCAAGAGGGTACTGACAGCTATGTTCTCTTTGGTTCGAATACGACCTATGTTTGAACAGGAAGCCCCCAAATGACCTTGAGTCTTTTTTAACGACTCGGGTTCAAATACGATAAAAGTCGAACCCAAAAGGGGTTAAGCTATGATTCGAATACGATCAAGACCCCCCTAGTGGGTTTGGCATTGCGCCGATCAAGAGGGTACCGACATCTATGTTCTCTTTGATTCGAATACGACATATGTTTGAATAGGAAGCCCCCAAGTGACCATAAGTTTTGGCATTGCGCCGATCAAGAGGGTACCGACAACTATGTTCTCTTTGGTGAATGCACATTTGTTTGAACAGGAAGCCCCCAATTAACCATTGAAGCAGGGTACTAATACGTCCATTTTGCATCATGCTCTTATATCGATATTTACTGCATTATGGGCTGTTATTACACATTATGTCACAATACTTATGCCTATTCTCTCTTATTTTACAAGGTTTACACGAAGAGGGGGAATGCCGGCAGCTGGAATTTTGGGCTGGAAAAGGAGCAAATATTAGAGACCTATTATGCACATCTCCAAAAGTCCTGAAACTTCACGGGAGCACGTTTCAGAATATATAAAAAATATTGAGCGCAAGAAGTACCAGAGGGGGGCCACCCACCAGCCACGAGGGTGGGGGCGCGCCCCCTGCCTCATGGGCCCCCTGGTGGCCCTCCGATGCCCATCTTCTGAGAAAAAAATCATAAGTAAGCTCACGGGATGAAACTCTGCCGCCATGAGGCGGAACCTTGGTGGAACCAATCTAGGGCTCCGGCAGAGCTGTTCTGCCGGGGAAACTTCCCTCCGGGAGGGGGAAATCATCACCATTGTCATCACCAACGATCCTCTCATCGGGAGGGGGTCAATCTCCATCAACATCTTCACCAGCACCATCTCATCTCTATAACACCCACAATGCGGCTATATCTCCCACGTGTTGGGGCACGACTTAGAGGCATAGCCGCATGGTACATTTGTCGCAAGAGGGGTAATCTTCACACATCCCATGTACTGAATAAGAAAGGGATAAAGAGTTGGCTTACAATCGCCAGTTCACACAAATACAAGTTAAACATACATCACCTAGAATACAATCAAGGCCCGACTACTGAACCGAAGTAAAAGAAGACAACCCCAAATGCTAGATCCTCGATCGACCCGACTGGGCTCCACTACTGATCAACAGGAAACGAAACAACACAACGAACAAGATCTTCATCGAGCTCCCATTGAAGCTGGGTTGCGTCATCTGCACTGGTATCATCAGCACCTGCAACTGTTTGGAAGTATATGTGAGCCACGAGAACTCAACAATCTCACACCCGCGAGATCAAGACTATTTAAGCTTATGGGTAGGAAAGGGTAGTAAGGTGGAGCTGCAGCAAGCACTAAGCATATATGGTGGCTAACATACGCAAATGAGAGCGAGAACAGAAGCAATGCGACGGTCGTGAACTAGAAGTGATCAAGAAGTGATCCTGAAACTACTTACGTTCAAGCATAACACAAGAACCGTGTTCACTTCCCGGTCTCCGCCGGAAAGAGACCATCATGGCTACACACGCGGTTGATGCATTTTAATTAAGTTAAGTTTCAAGTTCTCTACAACCGGATATTAACAAATTCCCATCTTCCCATAACCACGGGCATGGCTTTCGAAAGTTCAAACCCTGCAGGGGTGTCCCAACTTAGCCCGTCACAAGCTCTCACGGTCAACGAAGGATATTCCTTCTCTCGGGAAGACCCGATCAGTCTCAGAATCCCGGTTACAAGACATTTCAACAATGGTAAAACAAGACCAGCAAGACCGCCCGATGCGCCGATATCCTGACAGGAGCTGCACATATCTCGTTCTCAGGGCAACACCAGATGAGTGCTCCATACAACTAAAACCAGCCCTCATGTTTCCCAAGGTGGCACTATAAAGGACTCTAGTTCGGACCAACACTTAGACAAGCACTGGCCTGGGGGGGCTTAAAATAAAGATGACCCTCGGGAGTGCGACTCCCAAGGGAAAAGTAGGTGGTGGTGAGGCAAATGGTAAAACCAAGGTTGGGCCTTGCTGGAGGAGTTTTATTCAAAGCAAACTGTCAAGGGGTCCCCATAACACCCAACCGTGTAAGGAACGCAAAACCAAGGAACATAACACTGGTATGACCGGAACTAGGGCGACAAGAGTGGAACAAAACACCAGGCATAGGGCCGAGCCTTCCACCCTTTACCAAGTATATATATGCATTAATTAAATAAGAGATATTGTGATATCCCAACATATGCATGTTCCAAACATGGAACAAACTTAATCTTCAGCTGCAACTAGCAACGCTATAAGAGGGGCTGAGCAAAGCGGTAACATAGCCAAACAACGGTTTGCTAGGAAAGGTTGGTTAGAGGCTTGACATGGCAATATGGGAGGCATGATATAGCAAGTGGTAGGTATCGCGACATAGCAATAGAGCGAACAACTAGAAAGCAAAGATAGTAGTGATTTCGAGGGTATGGTCATCTTGCCTGAAATCCCACAAGGAAGAAGAACGAGTCCATGAAGAAGACAAATAGACGAAGTCGAACGGATCCTCACACACGCGACCTTATCGGAACTAACCCTAAGAAGCAACACCAGAAAGAAGCAAACAACATGGTAAACAACCGTCACATAAACATGGCATGATGCACAACCAAGTATGATGCATGTCTGGTTTAATGAGGCATGGCATGGCAAAATGCACAAACAATCCTACAAATTAAGTTGCATATTGACGAAACACCACGTCAATTATTTAGTTCCTCTTGTTTATGTCCCCAACAATATTAAATATTGATTAACATGGCAACGGGTGAAGCACAACAAAACTACCTATCTAGGCAAGTTTAAATGAGGCCGGAAACAACAAACATCAATTCCGGTAAATCCCCATAAGCATATTTTAGGTTTGGTACTTTTCTGCCCTATACACAAATTTAGAGTTATTAAACATGCAAAGAAAAGCCACCATGTTAAACTAGGCAATTTTTTTACCGCATTTACATATAAAGATTATTTAAATCTGAGCTACTTTTAATGAGTTATGAATTAAATCATTTTATCATGTTATTTAAGCAAAATAAAGCAAACATCATTTTAAACATTTTTAACATGGATGAAAGTTGCAAATTATTGATCTACACAAAATTCTAAGCATTTTACATATAAAGTTTATTGGGTTCCGATGCACGGGTGAAAAGTTATTATATGCATGATGTTGGAGGGTTTTTCTATAAAACTGTTGTCTCTGGAAAATAGAAAAAATGTTCTAAGTAAAAACACGAAATAGGCAGAAACAGAGGCCCAACAGTGCACAGGAGGGGGCTGGGCGCGTCCTCACCTCGCTTGGTCGGATCTGGCAGCGGCTAGGCTGCGCATGAGGGGGCTGCTTGGGCCTTGGGGCGCTGGAGGGGAGGTAGCCCAGGCGCTCGCTTGAGTGAGGCGCGGTCAACGGGGCGAGCGGGGCGGGTGAGTTGCTCTTCTCGTTCTGAAGGAAAGCGGCATCGACAGGTTCAGCGTGACGCAGGCGCCGGGGAGGTTCTGGCGATGGGGTCGACGGGAACCGGCGGGTATGCGTCGGAGATGGCCGGACCTGGTGTCCATTTGGGTCGGGGAGGCAAGGTGGCATCAGGCGAGCTCCTGCTCGTAGCAGGGGATGCAGGGGGCGGCAGGGACTTGGCACGCGGCGCCTCAACGCAGGAAGCAGAAGGCGAGCAGCGGAGGTCGACGCCGTCCTACGCGGCTGCTGCAGAGCCTTCGGCGGTGCTAGAAGTGACCGGAGGAAGCGGATCCGGGCAGCGGGGTCCTCGAGACCCACTGGACTGAGTCGGAGGGCAGGCAGAGGTAGCGGGCGAGGCGGAGCTCCTGCTGGATGGCGCCATCGCTCCTGCCTGGGTTCCTGACACATAGAGAGAGAGGAAATGAGAGAGGAGGGGAGCACGGGAAGGAGGAGGAAAGGACAGGGAGGAGGCCGGTCCGGATGGCTGGGTTCGCCGGCTGCGACGGTGCCATGGAGGGAGGGGCAAGCGGGAGGCGCTTGGCCGGATGTGGTTGGTTGGGAGAGAGGATCGGGAGGGATTGGCTGGAGTGTGAAAACAAGGAGGGGATGGATCCCGAGAGGGAGAGGGTAGGTAGGTGGCGGCGGGCAGGAGGGTGGATGGGACAGTTCCCTAGAATTTAGGGTTTTCCTATATTTGGACTAGGGGAATATATATAGGGAAAGGAAGGGGTTAATTGGATCATCCGATAAAAATCGAACGTTTCGAGAATAAAGAGCTTAGGAGAGTCCAACGAGGAACCAATGATGATTTAGGGATGTTTGGGGATGATCCGAATCCAACGGTGACGACTCCCCAGGTCGGGTCCGGGACTGCTCCGGACGTGCACTCGAGGGGGTCGATGCACTGTGCAAGGAGGGGTTAGGTGAACGAGGTCAAGTGTGTGGTTAGAGTGAGAGGAGAGAGGACGAATGCAACCTGGCAACCGTTTCTGGAGACCGGAAACTTCCGACGATAGACTGGCTATACTGCCGCTATAGTTATCCGTTAGGGCGTCAAACGGACTCCGAATGCGACGAAACTTGGCAGGAGGTCTACTGACAACAAAACAACACCTCACGCCAACTTTCAACCCATTCCGAGAACATTTTCCAGCCACTTATAAAATACTATTCCGGACATGTCGCGGGCGCGTGCAAGTGTGTCTGGGCTCGGAATGGACAACGGAGAGAACGAGGAGACCGGGACGAGTGCAAGTTCTGAAAACATGATGTTGCAATGCACATGATGACATGGCAAGATGCGACACGCAAGCAAATGACATGGCAACAGCAGCGAATAACTGGAAGACACCTGGTGCATCGGTCTCGGGGTGTCACAACACTCCACCACTACGAGAGGATCTCGTCCCAAGATCTAGGATGGCACATGAGAAAAACGGAAGAGGAAGAGAAAAGGTAAAACTAAGTTGCTTCTTTGACAAATGAGTGAAACCATGAACCATGCAGGGTTGAACAAGTTGAAACAAAAAAAGCAACAAAGACGAACAAAGTTGAAAACACTCCGTTAGAAAAGAGTAACAAGGAACATTACGAGAACCTTATAGGTCGAAAGAGATAAGAAAAATGTTACAATGGATAAGAAGTACATTTAAGCACTCCGGTAGAAACGAGATGTACAAGGAATGATAAAAATCAATTACGACAACACTCCGGTTGGAAAAGGAAGGCATATCATATGAAATTGGCAAAATGAAGGCACTTGGATGAGAGTCCGGTTAGAAGAGGAATGACAGACATAACACTCCGGTTAAAACAAGATAGAGAAGGGAAAAGAATGATATAATTTGGGCAGCACTCCAATTGTAAATGGCAGGATTGAACATGAACTTGGGAAGATTGGATGATACTTGATGAAATCAACAACACACTGCCTCCAGAACTATTGAAAGAATGGCACAAGGGGTAAGAAAGATTTCACACGACACTCCGGATGAGAAGGGAGGCAAAACTAGATAAGATGAGAGAGCTCGAATGAAAACACGACACTCCGATTAAATGGATAAGCAAAAGGAAAGAAAATGATCCTCACAATTCGAGATGAATATTGAAGAGAGAAACATCACAATGCTTCCGGAACAAAAGAATAGAAGCTAGATTGTTGGGATAAAAGGACGGAGAAGAAAATGACAACTTCTGCCACAAATGAGCTTGAAAAAGCATCTTTAGGAGAAGGGCCGAACGGAGTTGTTGGAAAATTAACAACAAAAGATATGATTTCCAATGGTCTTAAGGAAAAACATCCCCAAATTATGAGGTGAAGACCAGCCACTAATGAAATCAATCAGCTGGATTGAGATCAACAAGGAGATGAAAACTCCTTCATCGAGATGAGAAGCGGAAATTGGATCATAGATAAGCACCATAATGGCAACATTCCCAATGGAAGGCTTTAGGTGAAATCTATCCCAAGATAACTCTAATGAAGAGATTGATGGATTTAAGATATCTCATTCCTAAGAACTTGTGAATCATGAAACACAAAGAAATTATCAAAAATGACATAACACCACCTCAAAGATGAGATATGAAAGAATTGCACTTCGGAATGCAAGATGAAGAATGCTTGAACTACTCAAAACAAGACATGTGTTAAACACCATGTTCATTTTAGAGTACAACTTGGCGGATCATAACTTCAAAAGAAATCTTGAAGATCAATTGAAGAATGAAAAAAAATCCTTAACGAACCACCATGTAACCTCCATGAAGAAACTCCGGATAGGAAATGATAACATAAAAGAATTGAAAGGTTTGAAGTGAACTAGATTGAAGTCTTATAATGATCAGATGGAGCTTCGCGATGATATAAACGAGAAAACTTGGAACTCCAGAAAAGAAAGATGAAACAATTGAAACCGAGAACTGAATCATCGTGAACAAACTCCGGAAGAATGAATCCATCAATAGAATGAAGCAAGAATACGAATTATGTTATGCGTATCCTTCACCAATTTAAATTGACGACAAGCAACGGATTTGGCATACTACTTATTCTCGTAGAAAGGATTAAGATAGATATAGCACGAACTTGAGAAGGTCTTCGACGAACCACCGGAAGGATTGAAACAACGAATGAATTGGTATAATAACAACGAAAGAGAAATCTTGAACGAACCACCATAAGAATTGAAAATGAATGAAGAAAAGATAAGGAAACACTGGGAAAAATTAGAAAGCGAATGAAGATACTTGAGGGAATTTGATACATGAGAACTAATAGATCACGAACTGATTAGAGAATATTTGAATGATGCACCAGTAAGATTTGGAGAACGAGAGCTGAAAGGTGGAATGAATAATCCTGAGATGATGGACTACGGAGAATCAAACTGAAAAGACTCGTGAATTGCTCTGGATGGGCGAAAAAGAAATCTCACAATCGAAAACAATTATGAGAGGATGGTATCAAGCTTGAACTACACATCTCTGAGAGAACGGATAAGATTTGGAGGAAAAACTCTTCTTTAGTCTTCAAATGTTGAGAATGACAAGAAGAAACACCACCATGAATTGTTGAGATACTCTGGGATGAATAATAGAAAGGTTGACCAACGTTGAAAAAATTTGAAAGATCTTGGAGAAATACATTTGACTAATGACAATTCATTCTTACATCAAACTTTGAAATGAATTTGAAAATAACTTCGGAAAAATTAGGAGAGTCAGGTAAGATCCTGGGAAAAGACATGTGGGTTAGGGCCCACTCAAAAGAAACACCATTGAAATGATTTAAAAGAGAGATCGCGCCGGTTGAATTAAAATAGCTTGAATGAGATAACAACCTCGAGATATCTTGAACGGATTGATAATGGAGACACAAATCTTCTAAGATATCTTCAGCACCCCGGATACAAAAATAGCAAGAGGTGGATGATTATGAGGTGCACCGGCATGATAAAGCATTTGAACCGAGGAAATGATATGATCGACAAAGCTTGAATTGAATCCACCGGAGAAGAAAAAGAATGAAGAATGACGAACTTGAAGCTCCGTTAGTATCTTCCTGAGAATCACCGGATAAGAATATTGACGGAAAAGAATGGAGAGACTTCACATCAATAAGATGGATACTTGATTAAGAAATCTGGGTCCTCGAAGAAAAATAAAAAGGGTGGGAGGGAGGGAAAACAAAGGCAATTTGGGACGGATGAAACAAACAACATTGAGAAGACTTGAGTTGATCTTGCGGATGTTGAAAAAGACCGGATCCACTTGAAGAGAGACACACTGGTTCAGAAGAAATTGAGATGGAAAACTCTAAGATCAAGAGGGATTTGTATTCACATAGGGATATGAGAACACCGCTTAGGAATGGTATGGAATCAACATTTGACTCCGAAGCAACTCGAATACCACAACTGAAAAACAAAACAAAGGATTGGCTTGCAGAATAAGCCGAAACAAACATATGATAGACCCCATATCGTATCATGTGTCTGTTGGAAAGATATCCTACGATATACTTGAATTCCCACTTATAAACTCCCGAAACTTTCTGGTTATGCAATCAGGTGTTGGGGATACAGGGGAAGCATAATATCTCAACCAAAACTAGCAAATCCTACATCCAGCTGTATCTATCCTTCAACACATAACCAAGAAACCTCCGGAAATCATTTACCTCAACCATCGAAAAGCATCCGTTATACGAGTTATGGCAATACTCCTGAACTCCCGCCCCAGTACTGGGTGGCGTCGGGGTTATCTCACCAACAACTGCATAAAAGAGATTTTCGACATCGGCAAACTCAGGTATTCCAGAACTGCAATGATAAAATTGTGACGACAACACCTCGAAGCTCAACTCCCCGGGACACTGCCACAACCCCAAAATGTCAGGAGGCACCAAGAACAATGTTCTCGTCACAAAACCATCGGAATGATTCCAAGATACCCGCATGATCCTAAAAAAATTCGTGAAATTTGACGAGAGAAGAGTCAAAACTTCTACGTCATGAGACTCACCAGAGCGACGAAGGGACTGAGGAGTAAAAGTAATCCTACTCTCCGATATCTATAATCCTAAGACTCAAAACATTTTTGCTAGACTCAACAACGTCAGTGATTCGATCAAGCAGGGGGCTCCTAAGTCAGGGAAGGCTCTGATTACAAACTTATAACACCCACAATGCGGCTATATCTCCCATGTGTCGGGGCACGACTTAGAGGCATAGCGGCATGGTAGGTTTGTCCCAAGAGGGGTAATCTTCACACATCCCATGTACTGAATAAGAAAGGGATAAAGAGTTGGCTTACAATCGCCACTTCACACAAATATAAGTTAAACATACATCACCCAGAATACAATCAAGGTCCGACTATGGAACCAAAGTAAAAGAAGACAACCCCAAATGCTAGATCCCCGATCGACCCGACTGGGCTCCACTACTGATCAACATGAAACGAAACAACACAATGAACAATATCTTCATCGAGCTCCCACTGAAGCTGGGTTGCATCGTCTGCACTGGTATCATCTGCACCTGCAACTGTTTGGAAGTATCTGTGAGCCATGAGGACTCAACCATCTCACACCCGCGAGATCAAGACTACTTAAGCTTATGGGTAGGAAAGGGTAGTGAGGTGGAGCTGCAGCAAGCACTAAGCATCTATGGTGGCTAACATACGCAAATGAGAGCAAGAAGAGAAGCAACGCGACAGTCATGAACTAGAAGTGATCAAGAAGTGATCCTGAAACTACTTACGTTCAAGCATAACACAAGAACCATGTTCACTTCCCGGCCTCCGCCGGAAATAGACCATCACAGCTACACACACGGTTGATGCATTTTAATTAAGTTAAGTTTCAAGTTCTCTACAATCGGATATTAACAAATTCCCATCTGCCCATAACCGCAGGCATGGCTTTCGAAAGTTCAAACCCTGCAGGGGTGTCCCAACTTAGCCCATCACAAGCTCTCACGATCAACGAAGGATATTCCTTCTCCCGAGAAGACCCGATCAGTCTCGGAATCCCGGTTACAAGACATTTCGATAATGGTAAAACAAGACCAGCAAGACCGCCCGATGCGCTGACATCCCGATAGGAGCTGCACATATCTCGTTCTCAGGGCAACACCGGATGAGCACTCCGTACAACTAAAACCAGCCCTCAAGTTTTCCCAAGGTGGCGCTACAAAGGACTCTAGTTCGGACCAACACTTAGACAAGCACTGGCCCAGGGGGGCTTAAAATAAAGATGACCCTCGGGAGCGCGACTCCCAAGGGAAAAGTAGGTGGTGGTGAGGCTAATGGTAAAACCAAGGTTGGGCATTGCTGGAGGAGTTTTATTCAAAGTGAACTGTCAAGGGGTCCCCATAACACCCAACCGTGCAAGGAACGCAAAATCAAGGAACATAACACCGGTATGACGGAAACTAGGGCGGCAAGAGTGGAACAAAACACCAGGCATAGGGCCAAGCCTTCCACCCTTTACCAAGTATATAGATGCATTAATTAAATAAGAGATATTGTGATATCCCAACATATCCATGTTCCAAACATGGAACAAACTTAATCTTCACCTGCAACTAGCAACGCTATAAGACGGGCTGAGCAAAACGGTAACATAGCCAAACAACGGTTTGCTAGGAAAGGTGGGTTAGATGCTTGACATGGCAATATGGGAGGCATGATATAGCAAGTGGTAGGTATCACGGCATAGCAATAGAGCGAACAACTAGCAAGAAAAGATAGTAGTGATTTCGAGGGTATGGTCATCTTGCCTGAAATCCCGCAAGGAAGAAGAACGAGTCCATGAAGAAGACAAACGGACGAAGTCGAACGGATCCTCACACACGCGACGTTATCGAAACTAACCCGAAGAAGCAACACCGGAAAAATCAAACAACATGGTAAATAACCGTCACATAAACATGGCATGATGCACAACCAAGTATGATGCATGTCCGGTTTAATGAGGCATGGCATGGAAAAATGCACAAACAATCCTACTAATTAAGTGGAGCTCAATATGCAACTCCGTTGCATATTGACGAAACACCATGTCAATTATTTAGTTCCTCTTGTTTATGTACCCGACAATATTAAATATTGATTAACATGGCAAGGGGTGAAGCACAACAAAACTACCTATCTAGGCAAGTTTAAATGTGGCCGGAAACAACAAACAACAATTCTGGTAAATCCCCATATGCATATTTTCGGTTTGGTACTTTTCTGCCCTATACACAATTTTAGAGTTATAAAACATGCAAAGAAAATCCACCATGTTAAAATAGGCAATTTTCTACCCCATTTACATATAAAGATTATTTAAATCCGAGCTACGGTTAATTAGTTATGAATTAAATCATTTTAGCATGTTATTTAAGCAAAATAAAGCAAACATCATTTTAAACATTTTTAACATGGATGAAAGTTGCAAATTATTGATCTACACAAAATTCTAAGCATTTTACATATAAAGTTTATTGGGTTCCGATGCACAGGTGAAAAGTTATTATATGCATGATGTTGGAGGGTTTTTCTGTAAAACCGCAGTCTCTGGAAAATAGAAAAAACGTTCTAAGGAAAAAACACGAAACGGGCTGAAACAGAGGCCTAACAGTGCATAGGAGGGGGCTGGGCGCGTCCTCACCTCGCTGGGCCGGATCTGGCCAGCGGCTAGGCTGCGCACGTGGGGGCTGCTTGGGCCTTGGGGTGCTGGAGGGGAGGTAGCCCAGGCACTCACTTGAGCGAGGCACGGTCAACGGGGCGAGTAGGGCGAGCGAGCTGCTCTTCTCGTTCTGAAGGCAAGTGGCAGCGACAGGTTCAGCGTGACGCAGGCGCCGGGGAGGTTCTGGCGATGGGGTCAACGGGAACCGGCGGGTATGCATCGGAGATGGTCGGACCTGGTGTCCATTTGGGTCGGGGAGGCGAGGTGGCATCGGGCGAGGTCTTGCTCGTAGCAGGGGATGCAGGGGGCGACAGGGACTTGGCGGGCGGCGCCTCAACGCAGGAAGCAGAAGGTGAGCAGCGAAGGTCGACGCCGTCCTGTGCGGCTTCTGTAGAGCCTCCGGCGGCGCTGGAAGTGACTGGAGGAAGGGGATCCGGGCAGTGGGGTCCTCGAGACCCACCGGATCGAGTCGGAGGGCAGGCAGAGGTAGCAGGCGAGGCGGAGCTCCTACTGGATGGCGCCATGGCTGCTGCCTGGGTTCCTGACACAGAGAGAGAGAGGAAATGAGAGAGGAGGGGGAGCACGGGAAGGAGGAGGAAAGGACAGGGAGGAGGCCGGTCTGGATGGCTGGGTTCGCTGGCTGCGACGGTGCCATGGAGGGAGGGGCAAGCGGGAGGCGCTTGGCCGGATGTGGTTGGTTGGGAGAGAGGATCGGGAGGGATTGGCTGGAGTGTGAAAACAAGGAGGGGATGGATCCCGAGAGGGAGAGGGTAGGTAGGTGGCGGCGAGCAGGAGGATGGATGGGACAGTTTCCTAGAATTTAGGGTTTTCCTATATTTGGACTAGGGGAATATATATAGGGAAAGGAAGGGGTTAATTGGATCATCCGATAAAAATCGAACGTTCCGAGAATAAAGAGCTTAGGAGAGTCCAATGAGAAACCAATGATGATTTAGGGATGTTTGGGGATGATCCGAATCCAACGGTGACGACTCCCCGGGTCGGGTCCGGGACAGCTCCGCACGTGCACTCGAGGGGGTCAATGCACTGTGCAAGGAGGGGTTAGGCAAACAAGGTCAAGTGTGTGGTTAGACTGAGAGGAGAGATGAGGAATGCAACCAAGCAACCGTTTCCGGAGACCAGAAACGTCCGACAATAGACCGGCTATTCTGCCACTATAGTTATCCGTTGGGGCGTCAAATGGACTCCGAATGCGACGAAACTTGGCAGGTGGTCTACTGACAACAAAACAACACTGCACGCCAACTTTCAACCCATTCCGAGAACATTTTCCAGCCACTTATAAAATACTATTTCGGACATGCCGCGGGCGCGTGCAAGTGTGTCTGGGCTCAGAACGGAAAATGAAGAGAACGAGGAGACCGGGACGGATGCAAGTTTTGAAAACATGATGATGCAATGCACATGATGACATGCCAAGATGCGACACGCAAGCAAATGACATGGCAACAACAGCGAATAACTGGAAGACACCTGTCGCGTCGGTCTCGGGTCAAGCTCGGGGCGTCACAATCTCAAACCCTAGTTCATCTCTTGTATCCAATCTTTGTATCCAAACCTCAGATTTTTACCTGTGGGTTGCTAGTAGTGTTGATTACTCCTTGTAGTTGATACTAGTTGGTTTACTTGGTGGAAGATCATATGTTAGATCCATTATGCATATTAATACCCCTCTGATTATGAACATGAATATGCTTTGTGAGTAGTTACGTTTGTTCCTGAGGACATGGGAGAAGTCTTGCTATTAGTAGTCATGTGAATTTGGTATTCGTTCGATATTTTTATGAGATCTATGTTGTCATCCCTCTAGTGGTGTCATGTGAACATCGACTACACGAAACTTCACCATTGTTTGGGCCTAGAGGGAGGCATTGGGAAGTAATAAGTAGATGATGGGTTGCTAGAGTGACAGAAGCTTAAACCCTAGTCTATGGGTTCCTTCGTAAGGGGCTGATTTGGATCCATATGTTTCATGCTATGGTTAGATTTACCTTAATACTTCTATTGTAGTTGCGGATGCTTGCAATGGGGGTTAATCATAAGTGGGATACTTGTCCAAGTAAGGACAGCACCCAAGCACCGGTCCACCCACATATCAAATTATCAAAGTACCAAACGCGAATCATATGATCGTGATGAAAACTAGCTTGACGATAATTCCCATGTGTCCTCGGGAACATTTTCCTTCATATAAGAGCTTGTCCAGACTTGTCCTTTGCTACAAAAAGAATTGGGCCATCTTGTTGCACCTTATTTGCTTTTATTACTTGCTACTCGTTACAAATTACCTTATCACAAAACTATCTGTTACCGATAACTTCAGTGCTTGCAGAGAATACCTTATTGAAAACTGCTTATCATTTCCTTCTGCTCCTCGTTGGGTTCGACACTCTTACTTATCGAAAAGCTACGATAGATCCCCTACACTTGTGGGTCATCAAGACTCTTTTCTGGTGCCGTTGCTGGGGAGTGAAGCGCCTTTGGTAGGTGGAATTCGGTAAGGAAAAATTTATATAGTGTGCTGAAATTTGCTGTCACTTGTTACTATGGAACATAATCCTTTGAGGGGCTTGTTCGGGGTATCTTCGCCCCGACCAGTAGAGCAAAGAGTTTCTCCTCAACCTACTGAACCTACTGAAAATGTTTACTTTGAAATTCCTTCGAGTATGATAGAGAAACTTCTAGCTAATCCTTTTGCAGGCGATGGAACATTGCATCCCGATTTACACTTAATCTATGTGGATGAAGTTTGTGGATTATTTAAGCTTGTAGGTATGCCCGATGATGTTATCAAGAAGAAGGTATTCCCTTTATCTTTTAAGGGAGATGCATTGACATGGTATAGGCTATGTGATGATATGGGATCATGGGACTACAAGCGATTGAAATTGGAATTTCAACAGAATTTTTATCCTATGCATCCTATTCATCGTGATCGTAATTATATATATAATTTTTGGCCTCGCGAAGGAGAAAGCATCGCTCAAACTTGGGGGAGGCTTAAGTTCAGTTTTATATTCATGCCCCAATCATGAGCTCTCAAGAGAAATGATTATTCAAAAAAATTATGCTCGGCTTTCTCTCAGTAATCGCTCCATGCTCGATACTTCTTGTACTGGATCTTTTATGATGAAGACTATTGAATTCAAATGGGATTTATTGGAAAGAATTAAATGCAACTCTAAAGATTGGGACCTTGACGAAGGTAAGGAGTCAGGTATAACACCTAAGTTTGATTGTGTTAAATCTTTTATGCATACCGATGCTTTCCGTGAATTTAGCACTAACTATGGACTTGACTCTGAGATAGTAGTTTCCTTTTGTGAATCCTTTGCTACTCATGTTTATCTCCCAAAGGAGAAGTGGTTTAAATATAATCCTCCCATTGAATTAAAAGTAGTTGCACCTATTAAAGTTGAAGAAAAGACTGACACTTATAATGATCCTATTGTTCCTAGTGCTTATGTTGAGAAACCACCTTTTCCTGTTAGAATAAAGGATCATGCTAAAGCTTCAACTGTGGTTAACAAAAGTAATATTAGGACACACAAACCCCCTGAGAAAGTTAAAATTGAACCTAATATTGCTATGGTTAAAGATCTCTTAGCTGCTAATATTGATGGGCATGTTATTTACTTCTGTGATGAGACTGCTAGAATTGCTAGACCTGATACTAAAAATAAACATAGACCTGTTGTAGGCATGCCTGTTATTTCTGTTAAACTAGGAGATCATTGCTATCATGGCTTATGTGATATGGGTGCTAGTGCAAGTGCAATACCTCATTCTTTATACAAAGAAATTATGCATGATATTGCACCTGCTGAGATAGAAGATATAGATGTTACCATTAAGCTTGCCAATAGAGATACTATTTCACCAATTGGGATTGTTAGAGATGTTGAAGTCTTGTGTGGGAAGGTTAAATATCCTGATGATTTTCTTGTTCTTGGTTCCCCACAAGATAGCTTTTGTCCCATTATATTTGGTAGACCCTTCTTGAATACTGTTAATGCTAAGATAGACTGCAATAAGGATATTGTTTCCGTTGGTTTAGGGGATATGTCTCATGAATTTAATTTTGCTAAGTTTCGTAGACAACCCCGTGATGAGGAATTGCCTAGTAAAGATGAAACTATTGGTCTTGCTTCTATTGTCGTGCCTCCCACTGATCCTTTAGGACAATATTTACTAGACCATGAAAATGATATGCTCATGAATGAAAGAAGGGAAATAGTTGAAGTATTCTTTAAACATGGACCTATTCTGAAACACAACTTGCCTATTGAAATCTTAAGGGATCCTCCTCCACCCAAGGGCGATCCCGTGTTTGAGCTTAAACCATTGCCCGATACTCTTAAACATGCTTTTCTTGATGAAAAGAAGATATATCCTATTATTATTAGTGCTAACCTTTCAGAGAAGGAGGAAGAGAAATTATTGAAAACTTTGAAGAAGCACCGTACCGCTATTGGATATACTCTTGATGATCTTAAGGGCATTAGTCCCACTCTATGTCAACACAAAATAAATTTGGAGAAAGACGCCAAACCAGTTATTGATCACCAACGACGGCTAAACCCTAAGATGAAAGAAGTGGTAAGAAAGGAAATATTAAAGCTCCTTGAGGCAGGTATAATTTATCCCGTTGCTGATAGTCAGTGGGTAAGTCCTGTCCATTGTGTCCCTAAGAAGGGAGGTATTACTGTCGTTCCTAATGATAAAGATGAATTGATTCCACAAAGAATTATTACAGGTTATAGGATGGTAATTGATTTCCGCAAATTAAATAAAGCTACTAAAAAGATCATTACCCTTTGCCTTTTATTGATCAAATGCTAGAAATACTATCCAAACATACACATTTTTGCTTTCTAGATGGTTACTTTGGCTTCTCTCAAATACTTGTGTCAGCTGATGATCAAGCAAAGACCACTTTTACTTGCCCTTTTGGTACTTTTTCTTATAGACATATGCCTTTTGGTTTATGTAATGCACCTTCTACCTTTCGAAGATGCATGATGGATATATTCTCTGACTTTTGTGAAAAGATTTGTGAGGTTTTCATGGACGATTTCTCCATTTATGAATCCTCTTTTGATGATTTCTTGAGCAACCTTGATCGAGTTTTGCAAAGATGTGAAGAAACTAATCTTGTCTTGAACTGGGAGAAGTGCCACTTTATGGTTAATGAAGGTATTGTCTTGGGGCATAAAATTTCTGAAAGAGGTATTGAAGTTGATAAATCTAAAGTTGATGCTATTGAAAAGATGTCGTGTCCCAAGGACATCAAAGGTATAAGAAGTTTCCTTGGTCATGACGGTTTTTATAGGATGTTCATTAAGGACTTCTCAAAAATTTCTCGGCCTCTGACTAACCTATTACAAAAAGATATTCCTTTTGTCTTTGATGATGATTGTGTAGAAGCATTTGAAATACTTAAGAAAGCTTTGGTTTCTGCACCTATTGTTCAACCTCCTGATTGGAATTTACCATTTGAAATTATGTGTGATGCTAGTGATTATGCTGTAGGGGTTGTTCTAGGACAAAGACTTGATAAGAAATTAAATGTTATCCAATATGCTAGTAAAACTATAGACAATGCCCAGAGAAATTGTGCTACTACTGAAAAGGAATTTTTAGCAGTTGTATTTGCTTGTGATAAGTTCAGACCTTATATTGTTGATCTAAAGTAACTATTCACACTGATCATGCTGCTATTAAATATCTTATGGAAAAGAAAGATGCTAAACCTAGACTTATTAGATGGGTTCTCCGGCTACAAGAATTTGATTTTCATATTATTGATAGAAAGGGAGCTGAGAATCCCGTTGCAGACAACTTGTCTAGGTTAGAGAATGTTCTTGATGACCCACTACCTATTGATGATAGCTTTCCTGATGAACAACTAAATGTCATAAATGCTTCTCACACTGCTCCATGGTATGCTCATTATGCTAATTATATTGTTGCTAAATTTATACCACCTAGTTTCACATACCAGCAAAAGAAAAAGTTCCTCTATGATTTAAGACATTACTTTTGGGATGACCCACATCTTTATAAAGAAGGAGTAGATGGTGTTATTATACGTTGTGTACCTGAGCATCAACAGGAATAGATCCTACGCAAGTGTCACTCCGAAGCCTATGGAGGACACTGTCGGTGTCAAAATCGGCGGATCTCGGGTAGGGGGTCCCGAACTGTGTGTCTAAGGCGGATGGTAACAGGAGGCAGGGGACACGATGTTTACCCAGGTTCGGGCCCTCTTGATGGAGGTAATACCCTACGTCCTACTGGATTGTTCTTGATAATATGAGTAATACAAGAGTTGATCTACCACGAGATCAGAGAGGCTAAACCCTAGAAGCTAGCCTATGGTATGATTGTTGTTCTTGGTCCTACGGACTAAACCCTCTGGTTTATATAGACACCGGAGGGGGCTAGGGTTACACAGAGTCGGTTACAAGGAAGGAGATCTACATATCTGTATTGCCAAGCTTGCCTTCCACGCCAAGGAGAGTGCCATCCGGACACGGGAGGAAGTCTTCAATCTTGTATCTTCATAGTCCAACAGTCCGGCCAAAGGATATAGTCCGTCTGTCCGGATACCCCCTAATCCAGGACTCCCTCAGTAGCCCCTGAACCAGGCTTCAATGACGATGAGTCCGGCGCGCAGATTGTCTTCGACATTGCAAGGCAGGTTCCTCCTCCGGATACTTCATAGAAGATTTTGAACACGAGGATCGTGTCCGGCTCTGCAAAACGAGTTCCACATACCACCGTAGAGAGAATAATATTTCCACAAATCTAATCTGCTGACGTACCCCATAGTGTGACATCACACCACAACCAGGTCTTTATTCGAATCGTTTTTCATAACCCATCTCAGCGTGTTTCGCGAGGCGGTTTCCTTGGCATGTCTTGTCGAAGGAGAGATCGTGTCCCCTTTATCACGGGATTCTCATCAATACGGACGTGGGTAATCCAACCGTGCCTATGGGTAGGACTCCTAGATCTTAGGCAAGTCCCAAATGGCCACGAGGAGGACGCTTGATATTCACCCTCTTTATAAAGGGGACAAGGCTTTTTCCTCTTGATCTTAATCGAATCCGCCTCCGGCCTCGAGTTCCAACACCCAAAGCTTAGGTTTAGGCACTTCGGACCTTCAACCATGTCCGGATCCAACCTTCATGGTCGGTGGATGCCTTCCTCCGTCACGGAGGAGGACATCAAGAAGTTGAGAGAGGCCAGATATCTGACCACCAAAATTTTGCATCGGCTGCCTGCCCGAGGGCAAGTCGTCCCTACTCCCGAACCCAACGAGAGTGTCGTGTTTGTCTCCCACTTCCTCCGAGGACTAGGCCTCACTCTGGATCCCTTTGTTAGGGGTCTTATGTTCTATTATGGGCTAGGTTTTCACGATCTGGCCCCGGATTCCCTTCTTCACATTTTGTCATTTATTGTCGTATGTGAGGCCTTCCTCCGCATTACCCCTCACTTCGGCCTATGGATCAAGACCTTCGATGTGAAGCCGAAGATGATCGAGGGGCAGCACGCAGCGTGCGGAGGCGCTTAAATAAGCAAAATCGCTGACGCTCCATGGCCTAAGGGTAGCTTCCTAGAGGTGTCCGGATTGTGGCAGCGGGAGTGGTTCTACCTCACAGCTCCCTGAAGTGCCAAGTGGGTAGCTGCCCACCTTTCGCTCAGGCCCCCCACCACAACTGATGTCATGGATCAGAGGGGCTGAGCTGGGGTCCAGCCAAGGACGTGCCAATACTGCAAAGCCGTATCCGAGATCTCTTTGAGAGAGATTTCAGTCTGGTTATGGTAGTGCAAGTTATGCTAGTTCGTCGAGTCCAGCCTTGCAAACGCCGTCCCCTCCGCATGTGGGAGTTCAACCCGGAGGGACCGCGAGCTATCCAACACTTCCTCGGCATGACGCCCGAGGAGATGTACACATTGTTCTTCGGACCACAAATAATGTGTCCGGACATTACTGAGGATGCAGGTCTGAGCTCCAATCGCCCGGATACCCAAGTAAGTAGCCCTGCATCCGAACACACTGCCCATTTATTTATCGCAACGTCGCCCTAAAAAAGCCGCTCTTTGACCAGGATTGGATAGCGAAGGCAAAGTTGATCAGGTGTCCGGCCCCCCTCCCTGAGACCTCACCAAATCCCGTGCTAACCAGGATGCTGGAGTTCGCGCCTTATCAAGCGCCCTTAGAAGAAGATAAAGGGGGGTACAAGGAGGCTAGCGCCTCCGCGAAGGAGGTTAGCCGGGGAAGAGGGACTGAAACTTCCTCTCCCCAGGGAAGGAAGAGGACCGCCTCCGAGGACCCGAAGACAATGGTCTCCAAATGTGGGAAGAAATCTTCGCCGGAGGGTCCTGCCCCGGGGGCTACCCCGGCCGCACTATGCCCTCAAGGGGATCGGCCCTCCACCGAGCTGTAAGTAAAAGGGTACTTAATAGTGAAAATACCTCGCTTTACTTCTGAGGAAAATAACCGAAGCATTTATCTTACAGTTCGGATCTTAGCCCTTCTCAGCAGAGCTCGTCTTCAGGGGATCTTCTTCCACAGATGATGGAGAGCGAAACGCCTCCCCCTGCCATACCGCCTCATGAGGCGGGCGACCCTGAGGTGTCGTCGCGAAGGGTTTCTCCTGATCCGGCAAGGCCAGAAGGAAATCCTATGGCCACCCAAAGTCCTTAGTATCCAGCTCTTGAAGAGAGCAACCGAAAGAGTCTGGTACCGTCTGGTGTGCGGTCGGACATACTGAGGGATCTGCTAGAGCGAGCGGCTATCTCAGAAGAGCACCGCACGTTGATGGGTACAGTGATTGAAAGGATTTCGTCCGCCGAAAGCGGGTTGCATGAAGCCTTTATGAGTCTACTGACGGGTTTTGAGGTACGCGAAATGATGTACATTTTTGACAGTACCGCACATTTTTAGATGTGCCCTGTGTAGATAGTAGCCCCTGAGACATTGGGTGCTGTCGAAGATGACGACGCACAGAGGATCATAGTCCCAAGAATAATCATGCCGCCTTAATATGCAGGTGCCGGAGGGTCCGGTGGCCAGCCAGACTGATGAGTTTGCCGAGCTAAAGCGGCAACTTGACGTGGCAAATGATGACATCATACTTGTCAACAAGGGGCTTGACGAGGCATAGGGTATGTGATTCCTCCGGCGACACGTGGAAGAGGAGCATGATGCCAGTATCTATAACATGTGTGTGAATCACTACAAAAAAATACACTTCCGTGATGATACGTGTTTGTCACAGTAGGTCGCTTTTTTGTCATGCATGTACATCCATGACAAATTTATGACAGAATCAAGATAGTCATACATGTGCTGTCGTAGAAGTGTTCCATGACATTACCAAAATTATCATCATGGAAGTGTCCACTTCCATGACGATAAATCGTGCGTCACATAAGTGCTTTCGTCAAGGGTGACCGACACATGGCATCCACCGTAACGGAACGCCGTTAAGCTATCGGGTCGGGTTTTGGATCCGATAACCCGTTAACAGCCCCGACCAATGGGGATTTTCCACGTGTAAAATCATCATTGGCTAGAGGAAACACGTGTCGGCTCATTGTCGGGACAGATGTCATCCACTCACTGGACAGAAGGCGCCTATGATACGTCGACACGTGGCACGACCCAACAAGTTTAAATGGGCTGGCCCAACTAAAGGCCCACAAGATTTTGCGGACCATAATGGGCCGGCCCAGCTAAAGGCCCACGAGATTTTGCGGACCATAATGGGCTGGCCCAGCTAAAGGCCCACAAGATTTCACGGGCCATAATGGGCCGGCCCAGGTAAAGGCCCACAAGATTTTTGTGTGCCATAATAGGCCGACTCAGGTAAAGGCCCACAAAATTCTTGTGGATCATAATGGGCCGGCCCAGCTAAAGGCTTACGAGATTTCGCCGACATTAATGGGCCGGCCTAGCTATAGGCCCACAAGATTTTGAGGACCCTAGTAGGCCGGCCCGTTAACCGGCTGCCATGTTTTGGGCCAAATGTCGGCCCATATTTGATACGGTCTATTAATGGCCTGCTACGCTCCGGGCCTAATAGTCGCCCATATGAGATCCGGCCCGTTAAAAGCCTACCACGTTCTGGGCCAAATTATGGCCTAGATCAGGTCTGGCCCTTTAAGAGGTTTTGGGCCTAATTATGGCCCATATCAGATTCTGCCCGTCAACTGGACACTATGCTTTTGGGCCCACTTGCTAAAGGCCCACTTAGTAATTCGGCTTGATATTAGTTTTGGCCTGTTAAGGGCCCGTTTAACATTTCGGCCCTATATTAATTTTAGCCTGTTAAAAGCCCGTCATATAGTTGGGCCTAACTACGGCCCGGTTTGCATCAGGCATGCTCGCAGCCGATATCTGATTGGGCCAAACAAAGAACGAGACAATTTTTTGGCCTGTTAAAAGCCCGTGATTTGATTCGCACAATCATGGGCCGGGGTTCATTTCGGGCTGCTACCGTCCCGTGAGCTGATCGACACGTTTCAGGCCCAACCTACATCGTGATTGCATGACGGCCCGATTATGTACCGTAATTTTACGGTTTGGCCGCTTTACTACGAAGACAGGATATATATACAGTAAAATAACTGTAGCATCGTGAATAAGAAAAAACCTATACTATACAATAAAGAAATTACGGCATATTACATCCACTGGGCATCAAAGTTCGCCACTATGATAATAAAGCACAAGCAGACAGCAGATTACATACACTGGGCATCAAAGATCGCCACCAGTGCAAATAAACACGCCGACAAAATAATATAAAAAACAGACATCACTTCAATAGAGTTCAAGAAAGGTTAGCCCTGCTGGGGAGCTGCAGCGCAAGCAGCTGAGCAAGATGATGAGACTGCGCTTATTCAACAATTATATCTTCCTCACTCTGAAAGATAAACAAGCAAACAAATGACATGTTTTGCACATAAAAGTATCAGTGCTGACAATTCATCACATTTCTTACTCACGAATAAAGTGACACAGTTTAAATTTGCATTAACACAATATGGTATTGTTCAGGTCAAGACATGGCAGGAAATAACATTGTGAAGGAGTTGGCAGCTTCACGACACCACTTGATTACAGATCAAGAACTCATAAGTATCAATGGTTAGTGTGCTGTCAATTTATACCATTTCAGATTGGCAAATAAAGAGACGGTTTAAATAATAGTAGAATGATATGACATTTTTCATAGTTAAGACATTACAGAATATGACATTGTGCTGTAGTGGGTAGGTTCACCACACCACTGGATTACAGATGAAGAACAGAAGCATACATGCAGTGCAAAAGAAGATCACTTGCTCTGTATAGTTTAATTTAGATGGTATGAAGAAGGAACTTGGTTGTACAACTGAAAACTTAAATTGAGAAAGGACAAACTTTTGTTTATGAACTACATATAATAAACTTTAAACAAGCAATTTGATGCAAACACCAAAAATAAACAGCTGTTGCAGTCATGCCTAACCAAATATATACAAAAAAGTTTGAAGGCTTGAGATGGACAAACTTACATTATTGGTGAAGACATGCTCTATAAAGGCCTTGTCCATGCTGATGGGAGGGCAATTCAAGAAGTTTACCACATAATCTTCTTCAAAAGCATTGCCTTTATTCTACATTTTGTTAAGAGTAAATATAGATGTGATAATATACGAAAAAATGGAGAATATTTAAGATAAGATGAAGAGTGATGCTACATAACCAGGTAGCTATAAATGTAAGTGCAGCGAAATAGGCAAAAGGTATAGCCAAGAGCAATGCACAGCTAAACTTCTTCAGTACCAACCTTATGGTAAGAGTAAATATAGATCTGATGTGTAGAAAATGGAGGGCAAAGGAAAATAAGCTGCAGAGTGATGGTACATGAACAACTACCTGTCATTATAAGTACACTGATAAAGGACATCATGTACTTACAAGAACAATGCAGAGCTAAAAAAGTTGGCATTGGATATATTCTACACTAATGTAACCATTCATACAGATCAGATAATTTGGAGCGAACAATTGATAAGCAAGCTATCATGCATACTGCAGTCACATAATGAACCAGGTATGTATGCATGTACAGTGATACAGGACAACAGGTACTAACAAGAGCAAAGCAGCGGGCAACATATTTGCGATATCCTGTCGTTCTTGTCAAACCAGAATTCTTCTTCGAGCAGATTTCCTGCAAAAAAGATCCGTAAGGCACATGCGGAAAAGTAGAAGTTCAAATTGTCATGTGATTTCATAGACAGTACCTCATCCTGGGAATGAAACCAGTGCATAACAAGGCTTTTCCATTCAATGTCTTCTAAATTTAGCACAAGAGACTTCACCAGAAATTCGTTTATAGACTTGCCATCAAAGTGTGATTTCCTCAGGTAACACCAATACTGCTGCAATGCTTCCTTGAAAAGCACAAGCAAGCTTTGCTTGTCATGACTATCCAGATTGACCCTCGCCTAGTTACAACAATGTAATGTAAATCATTGATGTGTTCAATCAGCAGAAAATAGGAAAATAATAGCCATGAATAATAGCACTTACACGTAAGTTGGACATGAAGATGTGAAAATGGTGTTTGTCTTCACAATAATCTTCCCATGATGGGAATATATGCATGTAGTCCCTAACAACATTGAAAGCATTGTCTTTTAAACTGGGAATAAATGGAATGGGGTTCCAATCTGCAGGAATTGGCCGTCTCTGCAGTTGGGATAGGTCTTCGGCCAGTGGACTTGCTGTACTTTTTGCTGGAGTGGGATTTTTCTGTGGTACAGCTGGTGCTATGGCAAATGAAATCGGTATACCTTTTGCTAGAGTGCAGGTCCTGTGTGGTGGGGCTAGTGGTGTGGCCAGTGAAGTATGGGTACAGTCTGCTGGAGTCAGTCCTACGTTTTGTGTCACTGGTTGTACAACCAATATAAGTGGGGTGTTGTCTGATTTCTTCGGCACCACCACGTTTTTCAAGGACTTTGCTGGTGCTCCTTCAGGTTCAGCAATCACCCTCTTCCTTTTTGATGTCTGATGCACAGGAATAGCATTTGAGTGGAAAAACATGGTATGATGACAGATGGAATATGTATTGATAATGGATGGGCATGGCATATCGACATATATGATGAGTAAACTAAGCAGATGGTGGTGCAACAAAGTAGAAGAAATGCAAGACAACATACGCAAGATACCCGCAATCAATAAAACATTGCCAAATTAGAATAGGCACCTTGATGGGTGAACAGGACAGGCCATCTGCCTTTGACTCCTCGAGGTTAGAATAGTCATTAGGATCATATTCTGAACAAGAATCAACAGGTGGGGAGCGTATGAGTTTCATTGCATCCAGAATGGCACTCAATGCCTTGGTCAATTTTGTAAGTCGTTGCAGTGTTTAGCTTCAAGAGTGGACTACTGCTAGTGTGACACAAAGCAGCTACACAGATCATAGTGTAGATATAACGGGAAAACCTTAAGCATCAGAGTAAAATCAGCAAAGTGAAACTTGCTGGAATATATGTGCTAGTATTGCCGGTATGGCTAGAAAGGCTTCGGATACCAGCTCTCTTCAAGTGAAGGTGCGGTACTGTTAATATCAATGTAACTCTCAAAGGCGACACAGCTCCGCGCATTTCCTTGCTATTCTTATAGGATTCAAGTGGGCAGGCCACTACAAATCCTATTCCTATGTTTACAAGATCCTACGAATCAAAGAGGCTCAAAGTGTCCATCACAACCGACCGTATAGACCTCTACACTGCAAATGTCCCTGCTCATCTTCAGTACAAGGAACATACTGTACTACTATCATACTCCCTTCGTTCCAAAATATAAGTCTTGGTAGAGATTTCCACTATGGATCACATACAGATGTATCCAGGTACATTTTAGAGTGTAGATTCACTCATTTTGCTCCATATGTAGTCCATGGTGGAATCTATACAAAGACTTGTATTTAGGAACGGAGAGAGTACATATTAAAGAAGAACGGAAGAGGAACATGGTAAAGAAGAGCAAGCAGATTTTGGATAATAAAATGTTGGTTGCGCAGTGCCCACACATTATGAACCAGAGCGCATTAAGAATGCAACTCCTAGCTGTCTCTCGACCATTTCAGGCGGTTGGATGAAGATCCTACGTCTCCTAACCCTTCTTCTTCCTCGTCTCTGATTCTTCCCATACAGAACACCGCACGGGCTGCCGGCCGGACCACCGGCCCCCACCGCCTATGTTCCTCCGCCACCTCCACCCCCCACCCCCACCCCAACCCCCACCCGCATTGAGTTTTCTTCGTTCGGCGAGGCCCCACAACCACCCGAGCCCCTTCGATCGCACCGGCGAACTCCGGTGAGCTCTGAAAAATCGACTGACCCAATTTTGAAATTTAGTCTACTGTGATTTAACTAGTGTGGAATATAAAAGGGGAAAACCATAAGCATTGCGAGTATGGTGTTGAGCGTGCCATGGCGGATCTGAAGGTGCAAACCGGACAAAGGCAACTTCACAACCAAGACAAGAAATCAGAGTAAAGCAGTAGCGATCTATTTTCTTACTGCGATAAATAAGTTGAGCAAATACGAAAGAGTACCGCCTCTGGTGCGGCGCCGTGTACGCATCTGCTGAGAATTTGACGGTGCTGGGGTAGCAATGGCTGTCGGCGGCGTGGAAGCAAATCTAGAAGGGTAGACGGTGGCGGCAGGGCATGGTGGATGAGACGGTCGTAGGAGCGGCGCCGACAAGGTGGACGACAGCGGGGATGAAGCGAGAGGACGGGATGCAAGGATCCCGGTCCGAAGCCGTGGATGAGAGAGGTCGATCTCTTGTAATGGACGGCGGCATCGGGGTATCAGCTCCAGCATGGTGGAGGAGGACGGTGGTGGATGGGGTGGCGGACGATGGCGGACGTAGGAGGGTGGGGTGGAGAGGGTGTTTTGGCGCCCATGGAGTACGAATGGGGAAAAGGGAGGTAGAGAGGAAGGGGGGAACCATGTATTCAGGGCGCGCTTTTCTCAAATGCGAGGAAATTTACAAACTTAGCCCCCGTTTCAAATTTCTACTACATCACAGCAACACTAGTCGGTTGGGGATAGGACGGTAATCTCGCATACACCGAATTTTTGCCGATGATAGTTTGTTTTTGGCGCCCACCGTGTATGAATATGAATCGGGGAGGGAGTCGATTTCGGCCGAGGACACACTGTGTTTGGCGCCCACCGTGTATGAATCCGGGTGAGAGGCGGGTACGTCACGTTTGGGTGAAATTACAAACCTACCCCGATCGAAACCTATAGAAATCTAGCATATAGGCTTTGTGTGGCAAGGATAGGCAGTAGTGATTTCCATCTCGCAGATTTTGGATTCAGGCGGTTACTGCGACTTTCCCCGCTTCGTTCAAATTTTGCAGAGTGCATGTTTACCATGCCAACTCAATTTGAATCCCATTCGCATTCTATTTTTTTCCGGGCGGGATCCATTTTCAATTGGAATTACATTCTATATACATCATTTTTTGTATATATACTTTCAAAAGCACAACAAAGAATTCTGCTCCTTTATATGTATAATATGATTTACAAATACAACTATCTCGAAATCTTAAGTTTGAATTCGAAAAAATTTAACCAAATTATGTTCTACTAAAATGTATGGATCAGTAATATCTACATATTAAATAACATAGATGTGCGTGAATTCATATGAGTATGCATGTTTGATAGATCAATTTTGGTTCGAGTATGGATTACATGTATCATCATCTCGAATTCAAATATTTGAATCCTTTTTTGTTCACTCCTTTCACGCCCATCTCTCTCGCATGCATGCTCCTTCAGGTAGCTATCACTATCTTTTCTCCAGCTCACCCGCACGCTCACTTCATGTTGCTCCTATCCTCGCAAACATGGTCTCTCGACATCTCCCTTGAGAAGTGTCACACTCTCCCTATCATTATAAATTACACGGTTTTCATTATCTCTCCCATCTCTACCGTTCTCTGGTATCACTCGGTACCTAAGCTTTCTTTTTCACCGCCAAACACACAGTCTCCACTCGTCTTTCACTTTGTCTTTCTCTCTATGGGATTCTCTCACACACCCTATATGTCTCTACATATGACTCATACCACTAAAATTACTCTCTCTATCTCTCCTGTAGACACAACATTTGTTGCGGTCTCCTTTTCGTCTCCATCCTAGTCTGACATTATTCATTTGTTTACCAATCATACAACCCCGACTACCGTCTCCTCTCTCTCTCTCACAGACACACACGCACAACTCCTACCACTAAAATGTGAATGGAAAATGAGATTTTGTTATACCCAAACAAAAAAGAACTGTAGGGAGTGATTGCTCTGACACGGACGCGACCTCTCATAGCGCAGACATTGAACCGGCGCGCCGGCCAAGAGGGCCGCACTCGCTGCAGGCCCGGGTGAGCACGCCTCCTCGCCGCGTGCAACCAGCTTAAGACTGCCCCGCCTGCCTTCATTGAATCCACGCGTGTGCCGGCAACACGTCCTTCCGCGAGCTGGCAGACATTTTAGAACACAAAAAATGACTAAAAAATAATTAATTTACGCATGGTCTTGACTTGTTGTGCTCGCACTGGTAGCAGGAACTAGTAGAGGATTTTCTTTATTTATAACTCTCCTCACATTTTTTTGGCTTTGAAGTGAATCATGGTTGTGGACATTATGTATGAATGTGCAGATATCCGTGAACATGGGTTTGATGTGGAAGTTGAACTTGGAATGTCGGGCTTGCGCGTGAACTATACCATGTCCAATGCTTCGTCTGTTATTGTTTGGAAAGTAATTGCTGTTATTACATGACCCAAAAAAACATTTTGTGCCACATCAGTAGATGCACGGACATCACAACGGGCATGCTGACTGGATAAACATTTGAACCTAGCTATTATGAAGGAAATTTTGTATTGACAACCGTTTTAGATAGCAGGAGACGCCTAGCCTGCTCTTCCTCTACTAGCTTATTTCTGGCTTCTTCCATCTCTTATTTGGCTTGGGTGAAGAGAGCATCTGATTGCTCTTTTCGCTTCTTCAGGAACTCAGCTACATTCTCAAGGGCTGCTGCACACTTTCTTTCAGCCTTTACTAATGCCACGAGGACACGAACAGCTGACGACTCCACCTGGCTTGTGTGTAATCTAGCATCATCTGGGAATTTGCACCTTATGTCTAATCTAGCATCATTAGGGAACTGGCACCTTGTGTGTAATCCAGCCTCATTTTGGAAACATGATCTCGAGGTTGACCATACTTCCCTCCTCGTAGGAACTGCACCCTGACATGAAGTTACTTCTTTTTTAGATCAATACTCAGAGCAACCTAGATCCATTTAGTAGAAGCCAGATAAACAGAACTTGGAGAAGTGAATTCAAAAGGAAAAAATAAATAAAAACAGACTACAAGGTGAGAACACCCACTTCCTACATCAAGCTAAAAACGAAAGCATTAGGACGATTAAGACTCTTCTTATTACACATCGAAGAACACCACACTTACGAGAAACAGAAACTACAACATATACACATCGAAGAACACGAGGCTACACGAAAGTAATTGAAAGGGTGTTACTTACCAAAGCTCGTTTTACAGGTTCGGTGCAGCTCCTCTTTAACTTGCCACGCTCCTTGAAGATGTCCCAAATATCCCATGTTTGATCTTCATTGCTCCTCTGCATGTTCGCACTTGTGGTTTTAAAATCTCAACATGGCAAGAAAAATATACTACTAGTAATACTCGCGCATCTTGTGGGCAACATTAAAGCACTCGTCTGCCATGTTAGAGCATCTCCAACAAGATAAACTACTCATACAAATGCATCTTGATGCGTGCACCGCATGGGCATTTTGCTAGTTCTAAAAACCTTTCCATCATTTGCCACACTACTGGTTGCAGATGAAAAACCTACCCAAGCACAGCGCGATACAGGAGCGACGCACAATTACAAGCTGATATTCTGTTGGACAATGGAGGCTATAACCAATTACTTTTACGGGAACAATAGCACCCAGGAAATTTGAAGGGTAGGTATGAACAAAATTGGAACTGCACATGTACTGCTAAGTGATTCAATACACACATTACCAATCGAGGAGGAGAACGATGGTCGCGGCGGCCTCTGTGAGTCATGGTCGGCAATGGGAGTCAGTTCATTGTCCACGACGGTGGTACTTCTGCGCTTGGCGTCGGCTTCCGGGAAGCAGATACGAGACCGTGGAAGACGATGCCGGGGAAGAGGCTTCGTGTACGACGACGACGGTGGACCGGCTCCAGTGCGGTGTACGAGGTCGTCAATGAGGTAGATGCACTGCGGTGGATGAGTGCGCCGATGTAAAGGGGAGGAGCATGAAGGCTGCGGTGCCGTGGAGAAGTCTATTTTGCGGTGGGGATAGAAATTGGGGAGTATTCAGGTGTACTACTCTGGGTGCCGGGGTGGGGTTGGCTGGGTAGGGTGAACCTGAAGTTACGAAAACAGCTCCCTACCAAGCGCCATCTGTAGGCCTGTTCCAA
The DNA here is from genome assembly GCF_002162155.2 of Triticum dicoccoides. NCBI lineage: Eukaryota > Viridiplantae > Streptophyta > Magnoliopsida > Poales > Poaceae > Triticum > Triticum dicoccoides. The sequence continues at coordinate 512,407,415 of NC_041392.1, read as the reverse complement.
AGGCTATGATTGTAACTTCCCACTGCTCGAATCAGGGTCGCGGGAGATTTTCCCGCCGACCTCAGAATTTTGTGACACTGGACTCCTCGTGTGGCGTGTTGAGTGATTCGTCTAAGCAACTAGCGAGTAGTAGTAGTAAACTCTATATTAGGTTTGACCGAAGTCAAACTTCCTAAAGTTTGACCAAGTTTATAGAAAAATATAAACATTTACCATAACAAATATGTATGATGTGAAAGTACATTCAATAATGAATCTAATGGTATTTATTTGTTATTGTATATGTTAATATTTTTTGTTATAAGCTTTCTGAGAGTTTACAAAACTTGACTTTGACCAATGCTAATACGCGGACTTAAATAAAAATGGAGGGAGTACACATTTGTTTTCTTAGTTTGTAGTGAACTAATCATCTATTGAAATTGTGAAATAAATATATTAGGCTATTGACTTCGAATGTAATGGTCTATACAATTCAATAGTTACAATCATTGTCAAATCCCAAGATGTATACAAGGTCTATAGTCATTCACAACATGCTCAAACTCACATAATCCCAGTCAAATGAGAATCTAAATGCATTTCATAGTTATTACTTTGTAGGATGCAACAAGAACAACCATAACTCTACATCAGCCATTATAGAAGCAACATTTTGACATATCCCAATGTGTGAATGAAACGTGCAGACAGAGCTTTTGAAGATGGAGCAGATATGGCGGGAAAGATTGTATGTATGTGGACGAGAGAGTAGGAGACAAACCAAACGAGACAGAGAGAGAGATAGAGAGAGAAAGAGAGAGGAAGAAGTTAGGTCTGTGAGAAAGATGCATACATGTAATATACATGAGATGCATGTGCATCTGGATTCTGTATACGTGGAAGGAGAAGAGACAACGTGGAAGGAGAGATGGTTGTTGTGTTACGGATGCTCCTCTCTCTGTCTCTCTCTCTCACACGCACACACACACACAAGTAAACTAGAAGACCGTTCTCTCATGTATACACAATGTATCGGCATCTGTCTATGTCTCACTCATGCACGATCATTTGCACATTCACACCTCTCTATGTGTATCACACGCACACCGTCTCCACATTGCCCTTCCGCCACAACACACATATGGACACATACACATGTTCTCTCTCAGTCACACACACAAAATCAATATTAAAAAACTAGGGCGCACCTAAAATGCCCAAATCCAAATAAACACGAACTGGAGCTAAATTCAAATATACGGAAATATTGCAGCGTCAAGAACTTTCACAGGAAAAAAAGTTGAGTAATATTCAAGGATTGTTTTCACACACACAAAAAGGTTCAGTGGATGTCCTTCGAGCGCGACACGGTGACGCACCGTTCGATCGAAGGCGCGGCCGCGATTCACGCGCTTGCACAGGATTTTGTATTGTGGCCGTGGTACTAAGGCTGGTCACAATGGGAAGAACATAAGCTAGTAACTAATAAAAGCGCTGCCTAAGTCTAATGTTTACGTGTACTTGTACGGTTTTCTTTTAAGTTTGACCAACCTTATATATAAAACTAAAGTAAGCTCCCACACGCGCACTCACAATATGCCGCCGCCGCCGTTGCACATGCCGGCGCCCGCCTACTCCGGCCAACAATTTCTCGCCCATCACCGCCGTGTCGCCGCCATCCCTGTGCCATGAAGCCGAAGGCTCGCCCGCTCACGTCGTCTGCAGTCCCTCCTCGCGATGCCGCCCTGCTGCCAAGCACGTGAGCAGCTGGTTGAGCCACGTCTATGCATGCAGCGTACGAAGAGGAGGACGAGCGCGTGCTCCAGCACGCCGGTGAGGAGCAACTAGCGTGTCATTGTCGTCTCCGCCCATGCGGAGGAGGCGCGCATGGTGGCTGTCGTGGCGGAAGCCAGTCGCGCGTGCGTCGAGCCCGCAAACCGGGTGCGGACGCGGAATCTACCTTCGAGACCTTGAATGCCACGTGGATCCTGCAATCTGAAGGAGCAATTTGGATCAGTCGACTCATGTGAGCCGTTTGATGCAACATGGATGGCTAGAAGGGCTTCCTCCACCTCTTCTGTCATCTTCTTCCTTCACTCCATCGAACTTCTTTCACAAATCGACTAACCCAAATTATACTACTAGTATGAACGTATTAAGTATAGTAGGAACACGAAGATACGAGCAGTAGTACCAACTGCAAGAAGAACAGTAGTAAGACATAGTACTAGTACTACTGTACGTACTAAAGAGTTCAAATAACGAGAGAGAACATAAACATAGTTCTGCTGGGGCCTCAACACAACACACCCTTGAAAATAAACTAATAAGCAACTAGTCCGCTTGACACTGCAGTAGAACCAGCATGAGCGACGACACTACCACCTACTTGGAGTCCGAGTCCATGTCCTCGACTTCGTCCTCGTCCCTCTTCATCTTCCTCTTCGCCGACGCTTCTTTGCTTGAGCCAGACACTGGGCTCTGCTTCTTCATCCAACCCTTGTAGATATTTAAACAAAGGTAGGCATCCATTGCTGCGTACAGGATGTGATCTTCATCTAATGTCTTTGACTCCCATGCATGATGAAACTCGTGATGAGGTTTCTTCAGTTTAGCGTACGAAGGTCAATCATGGCTACTGCCAGGGTCAGCATTGAAGGTTGAGAGGAGGACACCAGGCTTGCCTTCTGGAGATCGAAGGGCTGGCCTACAACGAGACCTATTCGACGCAAGACGTCACTGTCGTTCTTAAAGCCTACAGTAACGAATTTCACTCTTTTTGTCCTTGAGGAAGTTCTTAAAATCCTGGCACTCAACGTCGGCATGGCATATGTGGTAGACCAAGCAAACGCTATGTACGCAAACCTGGATCACAGCGGGCTTCTTCCTCTCTTCGTCCTTTAGATCCTTCTCTCGTCCCAGGACTGTGGTGTACTCAACATCTAGCCCAGCGACCCACTCATCCGTTGAACTGTTGAACATGCGTAGGAAGCGAGCAAGCCATGCTTTCACCGTCTCGGATCCACATGTGTAGATGACGATGAACTGATCGCCAGTGATGTCTCTAACCTGGTACTCAGCGGCGACCATGGAGATTTGGGAGGCCATGGATTTTGGAGGAGGGTTAGGAGAAGTTGAACTGTTGTACCCCGCAAAAAAAACTGGGAGCGAACTAATGTGAAAGGACGGGACGACTGGGAGCGAACTGTTGTAAGGTAGAAGACGGGGACGAGTAGGGCGTGCGAATGGCGTGGGGTTGCTGGCTTGCCCGATGGATAAATGGCTGCAAGCCCCCAAAGATTTCCCGAGAACTATGCGGGACCCACTAGATGTCATGTCTACTAGACCCATATCGTAGGCCTGACGGTATAGCTTCTGCCTGTTCACACGCCATGCCGGCGCGTGGATGTAACTTCACTTAATTCTGTCAAATGTCGCGCCTCCCACGACCTTCGCCTCCCTCGCGCGGTCGCGCCCTTTGAGACTTCGACCGGCTATAAATGAGCAATTTTTTTGCCTTTTTTAGACAAGCAATTTTTTTTGCCTACTCCGCATGCATGATACTCCCTCTGGTCCTTTTTACTCCCGTCAACCATTTGCAAAGTGTTTGACCAAATTTATACTTTTTTTGAACACCACCTTATATTAATTAACCAGCCACACCAATACACTCATTCGATACAATATTCACCACACAGGGCGGTACGTTATTTACAAGAATACCATCTAATCTATTGTCAAAGCTATACTTAGCGATTAAGTGTGCCACCTTATTGGCCGAATGCCTAATCTTTGACAATTGAAGATTGTTGATCAACCTCGAGATGCTCAACGCTTTCATCTTCAGGTCACGCATAGCAGACCTGTCAACACTTTGACAGGCACCAATGAAATCCCACGACCAAATTTATACTAAAAATATCAATATCTACAATACTCCCAAAACACTTAGGCGCGATGCATTAACTTCTACCTCATTTCTTGTTTCTTGACATATCAACCAGAGATGTGGGTGTGCATGCTTTTAATGACTTGAGACTACCAAACACGACATGCAGTGGTTAGTTCATTGCATGCAATGCTATTAATTAGCAAATAAACATTAAGATCTCTCGTTTTCCCCTCCTCCTTAGTCACAGTGCACAATCTAAGATGACTTGCTCACCTAGACGGAGGGAGTACTGATTATAATGAGTACTCCCTCCTTCCATCTATATAGGGCCTAATGCGTTTTTCAAGACCGCCTTTGACTATTGATAAAATTAATACTACATGACATGCATAATGTGAAAATTATATCATTGAAAGCTTCTTTCACATACGAATGATGTGCTTTGTGTAAGTTTCATGTCATATATTATTGCTCTAACATTTGGTCAAAGTTAGCCTCGAAAAACGCATTAGGCCCTATATAGATGGAAGGAGGGAGTATAAGAGCTACGTTTTATAATGAGTGTAAAAATATTGATTTGACATTGTGAATGGTGACACATTGTGGAATAGTTTTTGAAGTCTGTAAAAGTACTCAACTAGTGCTGTCGTTCTCCACAAAAAAATGTGTTTACCAATGCATGCATGAACTCTAGTTACTCTAACCCCCCTCTTGTAACGCCCTCGATGCGGCTATAGCTCCCACGTGTCGAGGCACGACTTAGAGGCATAACCGCATTGAAAGCAATGTCGCAAGTTAGGCAATCTTCACAACATCCCATGTAATATAGATAATAAAAGGGGAGATACATAGTTGGCTTACACTCGCCACGTCAATCAAAGTACATAAATAGCATTACATCAATCAAACACTCATGGCCCGACTACGGCGCCAAAATAAAAGATAAACCCAACATGCGACATGGTCCCGATCACCCCAACTGGGCACCACTACTGATCATCAGGGAAAGACACGTAGTAACGGCGTGAGTCCTCGTCGAACTCCCACTTGAGCTCAAGCGCGTCATCTGGAACGGAATCATCAGGCCCTGCATCTGGTTTGGAAGTAATCTGTGAGCCACAGGGACTCAGCAATCTCGCACCCTCGCGATAAGACTATTTAAGCTTATGGGTAAGGCAAGGTAAATATGTGGAGCTGCAGCAAGCGACTAGCATATATGGTGGCTAACCTGTTCGCAAAAGAGAGCGAGAAGAGGAGGCAAAGCGTGAACGAATAACTAGGGGGCAACCTGCGGCAAGCATTACTCCAACACCGTGTTCACTTTCCGGACTCCGCCGAGAAGAGAGCATCACGGTAACTCACACTGTTGATTCATTTTAATTAAGTTAAGGTTCAAGTTATCTACAACCGGACATTAACAAATTCCCATTTGCCCATAACCGCGGGCACGGCTTTCGAAAGTTCAAATCCCTGCAGGGGTCCCAACTTAGCCCATGACAAGCTCTCACGGTCAACGAAGGAATAGACCTTCTCCCGAGACATTCCGATCAGACTCGGTATCCCGGTTCTACAAGACACTTCGACGGGTTAAAACAAATCCAGCAACACCGCCCGAATGTGCCGACAAATCCCGATAGGAGCTGCACATATCTCGTTCTCAGGGCACACTCAAATTGTCTTAACTTCCGGTAGGCCAGCCCAGAGTTGCACCTGGTGGCCACCGGCGGCTGACGAGTTGGACCAACACTCAGAGGAGCACTGCCCCAGGTGGGTTTAAAATAAGATGACCCTCGGGCTCCGGAAACCCAAGGGAAAAACAGACTAGGTGGCAAATGGTAAAACCAAGGTTGGGCATTGCTGGAAAAGCTTTAATCAAGGCGAACTATCAAGGGGTTCCCATTATCACCCAACCGCGTAAGGAATGCAAAATCCGGGAACATAACACCGATATGACGAAAACTAGGGCGGCAAGAGTGGAACAAAACACTAGGCGAGAGGCCGAGCCTTCCACCCTTTACCAAGTATATAGATGCATTAAGATAACATTGCAATATAATGATATCCCAACAAGTAAATAATGTTCCAACAAGGAACGGTCTCCAATCTTCACCTGCAACTAGCAACGCTATAAGAGGGGCTGAGCAAAGCATTAACATAGACAATCAACGGTTTGCTAGGACATGGTGGGTTAGAGGTTGAACATGGAAATTTGGGAGGCATGATAAGAAAGTAGTGGGCATCGTAGCATAGGCATAGCAAAAGAGCGAGCATCTAGCAAAGCAAAGATAGTAGTGATTTCGAGGGTATGATCATCTTGCCTGCAAAGTTGTCAGAGTTAACTGGATCCTCGAAAGCAAACTCAACAGGCTCCTCATTAGCGAACTCGTCTCCCGGCTCTACCCAAACAAGACAAACAAGCAACAAGGACACAATCAACCATGTGCAAACTCAAACAACATGATGCAAAGATGGTATGCTATGCAGGATGCAATATGTGATGCATATGCAAGATTTGACAGGGAATGCATGAACCTGGCCTCAACTTGGAAAACCAAGTGTGCCACTGGAAAAGTGAGGTGAAACCGCTTGAAAACGATATAAAGAACGCCGGAATCGGAGTTACGGTTTGGAAATGGCAAGCAATTCAAATATGACCACGTTCTGCGATTTACAGCAAGTAGCCAACTAAATGCAACAAGATGAACATGATAGAGCACTCAAACATGGCATCAAAATACATGGCAGGGATCCATTCATGATGCTTAACAAAAGACTAGCACTGAGCTACGGCCAAATCATCCATTAACAGGTTCAAACAAGCATGGCAAAAATGCATTTGGTAAACAGATTTCAGACTTAGTGAAATTAACACTTGCCTGGAATTTCAGATCATGTAGCCCACTTTGGAGCATGAAAACTATATGCTACAGGACATGAACATGGCAAATTAAAGCATGGCATAGAGCTACTCAAAGAGCTTAACAAAAGTCCCTTAGTGACCTTGAGCCAAAAGGGATCAGAAAATACATTTGCAAGCATGTGAACATGGCAAAAACATAACCAGTTCTCAGACTTAGTGAAAACTGGAGCATGCTGAAACAGATATCAAGTAGGCATGTTTACGAGCTCGATGCACTCACTACAGAGCATGTCATGACAATCCAAGCATACACCCATCAAGAATACACAAAATACAAGCTAGACATGGAAAGAACAATAACATAGCATGCACGGATCAACTACAACATCCTCGGCAAAATTGCTAACAAGTAGACAATCTGCCCAGATTCACAAAATGACAAAAGTAGAGCTCGTTTGACTCAAGCTAGGGTGCTCCATAAATGCACACAAAGACATGGATGGATATAGCACTACAAGATTAACAAAACATCCTCACTGATCATCCTCACAAGAGGCACGGATCACTAGGAAACAACATGAACATATGGCATATTGAGATAAATAGATAAAGGACTTAGTGGAAATGCTAAGTCCCCGAAATCAGCATTAACGAATGCTCCACTTTGCAAGCTTGTGCTAGTCACCACACACATCACAAAAATACCTGGGTTGCACCTATGGATAGATGGCAAAACATATAACAAAAGTCATGTAGAACTCCTGGGCATATCATGCACACAATAATCATGGCAAAAATGACAAATATCTAATTGGAGCAGCAGATCTGCCAATTATCTCAAATAGCACTCTTCTAATAGCATTTCAGGCATCAAGATGAACTCAAATGAAAATGATGCAATGAGATGAAATGACGTACTCTCTGAGATGAACATTTTGATATGCTATATGCCTAAAACGGAGCTACAGATGCAAAGTTACGATGCGATGAACATTGCCAAAATATTAGGGTTTGAGGCAAAAAGTCAACCCGAGACGAATCTCAGATCTAGATCCGACCGGCACGCTTTACGAGGATCGCCGGAAATAATGCCGGAGACGGGGACGACGCTGGAGGAGGTCGCCGGAGTGGCGCGGACGCCGAGGA
>NC_041392.1:512389108-512398835 GCF_002162155.2 Triticum dicoccoides | reverse complement strand
GGGGTGCAGCGTTCCCGGCGGGCGCGGATGGCGACGGGGGCCCGCCGGAGCGGCGAGGTGGCGCGGGCAGTCGCCGACGCCAGCGAGGGGCGCGGCGGCCGGCGCGGCAGGCGGTGAGGCGGCGCTCGGGCACGGGGGAGCCAGGCGGTTGGCGGCGCAGCGCGGGCCTTGGGGGCCCTCCCCGGGCCGAGCGGGCCGGCGAAGTGGGGCGGCTCGGCGGGCGAGTGGCGGAGCGCCAAGTGGAAGCGGCTGGGCGGACCGGACACGTCCGTCGGTGGCGATTGTGTCTGCCGGTGGCAGAGGATGGATCTAGGGTTTTCAGGGGAAGGAGAAGGAGATTTTTGTGGGTGTCTTTAAATAGGCATAGAGGGAGTTAGGAGAGTCCAAATGAGGTGCGGTTTTCGGCCACGCGATCATGATCGAACGCTCTAGATGATGGAGAGGGTTTTGGTGGGTTATGGGTTAAATTGGAGGGGTGTTGGGCTGCAACACACACGAGGCCTTTTCGGTCCCTCGGTTAACCATTGGAGCATCAAACGAAATCCAAATGGTACGAAACTTGACAGGCGGTCTACCGGTAGTAAACCAAGGCCGCTTGGCAAGTCTTGGTCCAATCCAGAAATGTTTAATCCCCACACACAAAAGAAAGGTAGAATTGACCACTGGAGGAGAACGAAGCGCCGGAATGCAAAACGGACAACGGGAAAAATGCTCGAATGCATGAGATGAACACGTATGCAAATGCAATGCACATGATGACATGATATGAGATGCATGACAATGATAACAACACACGGAGACAAAAACCCGAACCCGAGAAAATAAAATAACTTAACGCCGGAAATGGCAAGAGTTGGAGTACATATTGGGAAAATCATATCCGGGGTGTTACAACACTCCACCACTACGAAAGGATCTCGTCCCGAGATCTAGGACTGAAAGAACGCTGGGTATTCAGAACGGAGGTGATCCTCGCGTTCCCAGGTAGCTTCACGGTCGGAATGGTGTGACCACTTGACTTTGTGGAATTTGATTGACTTGTTGCGAGTCTTGCGTTCAGTCTCTTCAAGAATAGCAACGGGGTGCTCACGATAAGAGAGATCTTCTTGGAGCTCAATGTCCTCGAAGTTGACGGTGCGGTCAGGAGTCTTGAAGCACTTTCGGAGCTGAGAGACATGGAACACATCATGAACATTTGCAAAGTTTGAAGGAAGCTCAAGTTGATAGGCGAGATCGCCTCTCTTGCTGACGATCTTGAAAGGTCCCATGTATCTGGGGGCAAGCTTCCCTTTGATACCGAAGCGACGAGTACCTTTCATAGGAGAGACGCGGAGGTAAACATGATCTCCGATCTCGAAAGACAAATCTCGGTGCTTACTATCATAGTAGCTCTTCTGGCGGGATTGTGCTGCTTTGAGGTTATCTCGAATGACTTTGCACATTTCCTCTGCCTCTGTGATTAAGTCATTTCCTAGAAGCTGATGTTAACCGGTTTCAGACCAGTTGAGAGGGGTACGGCACTTCCTGCCATACAGAATTTCAAATGGGGCCTTGCCCGAACTTGCTTGAAAACTGTTGTTGTAGGAGAATTCAGCATAAGGAAGACAATCCTCCCACTTCATGCCGAAGGAGATCACACAAGCCCTGAGCATATCTTCAAGAATCTGATTGACACGCTCGACTTGACCGCTAGTTTGAGGATGGAAAGCTGTGCTGAAGCGGATGTTGGTGCCCATGGCCTTCTGAAAAGAATCCCAAAACTTGGAGGTAAATATGTTGCCACGGTCTGAAGAGATCACCTATGGAATACCGTGCAGAGAGACAATTCGAGAGGTATAGAGCTCTGCCAATTGAGCTGCAGTGATTGACTCTTTGATAGGCAGAAAGTGAGCCACTTTAGTGAGTTTGTCGATGACAACGAATATAGCATCATTGCCACGCTTGGACTTTGGAAACCCAGTCACGAAGTCCATCTCAATGTGGTCAAACTTCCATTCTGGAATGGCAAGAGTTGGAGGAGACTAGCTGGCCTTTGGTGTTCTACCTTCACTCTTCTGCAGACATCACACTCATTCACGAATTGAGCAATATCGCGCTTCATTCGAGTCCACCAATAAGCCTGCTTGAGGTCCTGATACATCTTCGTGCTCCCAGGGTGGATGGAGAGAAGAGAATTGTGAGCCTCGTTCATGATCACTTTACGGAGGTCACCTTTGGGCACAACAATACGATCCTCGAAGAAGAGAGTGTCCTTGTCATCAAGGCGGTAGCACTTGTACTTGGGTTGACTCTTGGCAATCCCAATCTTCACCTTTTTAACCATAGCATCAAGAAGCTGGGCTTGACGAATCTGGTCTTCCAAGGTAGGAGAGACTTGAAGGTTGGCGAGGAAACCTTGAGGAACAACTTGCAGATTAAGTTTGCGGAAAGCTTCACAAAGCTCGGGTTGATAAGGCTTGAGAATCAGACTGTTGCAATAAGCCTTCCTGCTCAATGCATCAGCAATCACATTGGCCTTGCCTGGAGTATACTCGATACTCGGATTATACTCTTGAATCATTTCGACCCATCGAGTCTACCTGAGGTTGAGATTAGGATGAGTGAAGATGTACTTGAGACTCTTGTGATCAGTGAAAATGTCCACTTTTCTTCCCAATAAGAGATGTCTCCAAGTCAAAAGAGCATGCACAACTGCCGCCAACTCAAGGTCATGAGTGGGGTAGTTCTTCTCGTTGGGCTTCAACTGGCGAGAGGTATAAGCCACAACTTTCTTCTCTTGCATCAATACTGCGCCAAGACCTTGGAGCGAGGCATCACAAGAGACCTCGTACGGCTTGGATTCATCAGGCGGAGTCAGAACTGGAGCAGTGACCAATTTCTCTTTCAAAGTGTTGAAAGCAAAGTCACACTCCGGAGACCAAACGTACTTGATGTGCTTCTAGAGAAGATTTGAGAGAGGCTTCGCGATCTTAGAAAAGTTTTCAACGAATCTTTGACAGTAGCTTGCGAGACCGAGGAAGCTACGGAGTTGCTTCACGTTCTGAGGTGGTTCCCAATTCACAATTGCAGACACCTTCTCAGGATTCACTGCAATGCCCTTGGTAGAGATAATATGACCAAGATAAAGAACCTCACCGAGCCAAAATTCGCAGTTGGAGAACTTGGCGTAGAACTTGTGTTCCCAGAGCTTATCGAGTACCAAACGCAAGTGCTTGGCATGATCTTCCTTGTTCTTCGAAAAGACCAGAATGTCATCGAGATAGACCAAAACAAAGTCATTGGTGTAGGCGTTGAAGATGAAATTCATCATGCGAGAGAAAGTCGGAGGAGCGTTGACGAGGCCAAAAGACATGATAGTGTATTCATATGAACCAAAGCTTGTCCTGAAAGCCGTCTTGGGAATATCTTGCTCACGGATTCGAATCTGATGATAACCCATACGGAGATCAAGCTTGGAGAATACTTGGGCACCTTTGAGTTGTTCGAACAGCTCGTTGATGTTGGGCAGTGGGTATTTGTTCTTGATGGTCTTCTTGTTCAATGGACGGTACTCAACACAAAGTCGGTCCGTTCCATCCTTCTTCTTCACAAAAAGAACACCACAACCCCACGGAGAAGAACTAGGTCGGATGAGGCCCATTCTCTCTTGAACATCGAGTTGCTTCTTCAGCTCCTTCAACTCTTCAGGTCCGAGCTTGTAAGGACGCTTGCACACAGGTTCCGTGCTGGGCTCAAGATCAATGACGAATTCAACTGGCCGGTGTGGAGGCATTCCTGGAAGCTCTTCTGGAAAGATGTCTTGATATTCGCAAACGACTGGAATTTGCGAGATAGCATCCAGTTCACCCTTCTCATTGAGAGAAAATAGACGAATGGTATTATCCCGAGCGGCAAAGACAATTACATTCTCAGACAAATGAGTCAATTGAATCTGCCTGGCTGCACAATCAAGCTGAGCCTTGTGCTTAGATAGCCAATCCATCCCGAGAATAAGATCAATATCCGAGTTACCAAGGATCATTGGAGAAGCCAGAAACTTGAAATCACCCAACGAAATAGAAATATCTGGAACCTCATAGTTAGCGAGCAAACATCTACCTGGAGAGACAACTGCTAACGGTTTATGCATAACTTGAGAAAACCACCCATGCTTAGATGCAAAAGGTATCGAGATAAAACAATGCGATGCACCAGTGTCAAAAAGAACTTTTGCAGGAACATCGTTAACAGGAAGGTTACCCATGATGACATCTGACGAGTCCTCTGCCTGAGCTGCATTCATCAAGTTGACCTTGGCGGACATGGTGTTATGCTTGACCATAGCTGTATTTGTCGATCTCACAGGAGGAGGAGGAGGAAGAGGCCTCTGATTGAAGCATTTGTTGGCATAGTGACCCTTCTGTTGGCACTTGTTGCACGTGACCTCTGAAAGCGGACGGTGATACGGAGCACTCGATCTTGGAGCTTGAGACGAAGTCTTGTTCTGAAAGCCAGGTTTGGGTGGGTGGGAAGATCCACTGCCACCTTTGCTCTTCTGATACGACTGACCAAATGGAGGAGGAGGAAGCCAATACTTCTGCTGCTTGGCCACTTGAGTAGAGGAAGAAGGAGTAGTGTCTCTGACTCGCTTCTTGGAAGCATCACACCTCAGTTGAGCAGCCTCTTGCTTCAATGCCATGTTGTAGAACTCATCGTACCTCAAGGGCTCAAAGAGAACAAGAGCTAGCTGAATTTCTTCTCTGAGACCACCCCTAAACTAGTATATCATGCTCTTCTCGTCTCGGACGTCCTGCTTAGCAAAGCGGGCGAGCTTCTGAAACAACTTGTTGTAGTCATAGACAGACAAAGAGCCTTGCTTCAGGTTGCGGAATTCCTCACGCTTGCTTTCAACCACGCTCTGAGGAATATGATGAGCTTTGAAGTCTTGACAGAATTCATCCCAAGTAATCACATGCCCACCTCTGGAATCCTTGTACTGCTGGAACCATTCTGCAGCTTGGTCTTTGAGTTGGAAGGAAGCGAACTTGACGAAGTCCTCAGGCCTGACGTTACTGCACTCGAAATGCTTGCACAGATCCACAAGCCAATCGTCAGCATCAGTTGCCTCAACACAATTGCTGAAAGTCTTTGGCCCATTAGCAAGGAACTGGTTGAGTGTAGCAAAGTGATTCTGATTCTTGCCTTGGTTGCCTTGGTTCGCTTGATTGCGCTCTTGAAGAATTTGCATGATCAACTGTGTGTTTGCATTGGTTGCGGCCATCACAACTTGCCATGCCTCCGGAGGAGGAGGAGGTGGTGGCGGATCCTGATTCTGATTTTGATTGGTGCTCTTAGCGGGAGCCATCCTGAAGAGGGTGACAACCGTTAGCACATTGACAGACAAAATGAAGCTGAATCAAACGGTTTGAAATTGCAACATATAGTCTTCACATCCGAACATAAGAACGAATGCATTCCACTTGAAATGGTCACATATCCATAAATTGAGAAGCCACTTAGAATTTAGGTAGAGGAATAAATCAACAAGGTACGGATCAAGAACAAATACTCGGTAAGAAATCCCAATCTCAAACCAAATATCCGTGGAAGAAGAACTAGAGCTACAAGAATTCCCACCTATGAAACTCCCGAACCTTTCCAGTTATGCAATCAGGTGTTGGGGATACAGGGGAAGCATAATATCTCACCCAAATCTAGCAATTCCTACATCCAGCTGTATCCATCCTTCAACACATAACCGAGAAAAACTTCGGAAACCATCTACCTCAACCTTCGAAAAGCATCCGTTATACAAGTTATGGCGATACTCCCGAACTCCCGCCCCAGTACTGGGTGGCGTCGAGGTTATCTCACCAAGGAACTGCATAAAAGAGATTTTCGATGTCGGCGTGCTAAACTCAGGTATTCCAGAACTGCAATGATAAAATTGTGACGACAACACCTCGGAGCTCAACTCCCCGGGACACTGCCACAACCCCTAAAGACAGGAGGCACCAAGAACAATGTTCTCATCACAAAACCATCGGAACGATTCCAAGATACCCGCGTGATCCTAAATTTTTTTTAGTGAAATTTGAGAAGAGAAGAGTCAAAACTCTACATCAGGATGCCTTACCAAAGCGATGAGGAGACTGGGGAGTAAAAAGAATTCCTAAACTCTCCGATATATAATTCCTAAATGACTCAAAACATTTTTTTTCTAGACACAACTCGGCCGCTAATAACGATGGGGCTCCTAGGGTCGGGGAAGGCTCTGATTACCAACTTGTAACGCCCTCGATGTGGCTATAGCTCCCACGTGTCGAGGCACGACTTAGAGGCATAACCGCATTGAAAGCAATGTCGCAAGTTAGGCAATCTTCACAACATCCCATGTAATATAGATAATAAAAGGGGAGATACATAGTTGGCTTACACTCGCCACGTCAATCAAAGTACATACATAGCATTACATCAATCAAACACTCATGGCCCGACTACGGCGCCAAAATAAAAGATAAACCCAACATGCGACATGGTCCCGATCACCCCAACTGGGCACCACTACTGATCATCAGGGAAAGACACGTAGTAACGGCGTGAGTCCTCGTCGAACTCCCACTTGAGCTCAAGCGCGTCATCTGGAACGGAATCATCAGGCCCTGCATCTGGTTTGGAAGTAATCTCTGAGCCACAGGGACTCAGCAATCTCGCACCCTCGCGATAAGACTATTTAAGCTTATGGGTAAGGCAAGGTAAATATGTGGAGCTGCAGCAAGCGACTAGCATATATGGTGGCTAACCTGTTCGCAAAAGAGAGCGAGAAGAGGAGGCAAAGCGTGAACGAATAACTAGGGGGCAACCTGCGGCAAGCATTACTCCAACACCGTGTTCACTTTCCGGACTCCGCCGAGAAGAGACCATCATGGTAACTCACACTGTTGATTCATTTTAATTAAGTTAAGGTTCAAGTTATCTACAACCGGACATTAACAAATTCCCATCTGCCCATAACCGCGGGCACGGCTTTCGAAAGTTCAAATCCCTGCAGGGGTCCCAACTTAGCCCATGACAAGCTCTCACGGTCAACGAAGGAATAGACCTTCTCCCGAGACATTCCGATCAGACTCGGTATCCCGGTTCTACAAGACACTTCGACGGGTTAAAACAAATCCAGCAACACCGCCCGAATGTGCCGACAAATCCCGATAGGAGCTGCACATATCTCGTTCTCAGGGCACACTCAAATTGTCTTAACTTCCGGTAGGCCAGCCCAGAGTTGCACCTGGTGGCCACCGGCGGCTGACGAGTTGGACCAACACTCAGAGGAGCACTGCCCCAGGTGGGTTTAAAATAAGATGACCCTCGGGCTCCGGAAACCCAAGGGAAAAACAGGCTAGGTGGCAAATGGTAAAACCAAGGTTGGGCATTGCTGGAAAAGCTTTAGTCAAGGCGAACTATCAAGGGGTTCCCATTATCACCCAACCGCGTAAGGAATGCAAAATCCGGGAACATAACACTGATATGACGAAAACTAGGGCGGCAAGAGTGGAACAAAACACTAGGCGAGAGGCCGAGCCTTCCACCCTTTACCAAGTATATAGATGCATTAAGATAACATGGCAATATAATGATATACCAACAAGTAAATAATGTTCCAACAAGGAACGGTCTCCAATCTTCACCTGCAACTAGCAACGCTATAAGAAGGGCTGAGCAAAGCGGTAACATAGCCAATCAACGGTTTGCTAGGACATGGTGGGTTAGAGGTTTAACATGACAATTTGGGAGGCATGATAAGCAAGTGATAGGCATCGTAGCATAGGCATAGCAAAAGAGCGAGCATCTAGCAAATCAAAGATAGTAGTGATTTCGAGAGTATGATCATCTTGCCTGCAAAGTTGTCAAAGTTGACTGGATTCTCAAAAGCAAACTCAACGGGCTCCTTGTTAGCGAACTCATCTCCCGGCTCTACCCAAACAAGACAAACAAGCAACAAGGACACAATCAACTACGTGCAAACTCAAAAAACATGATGCAAAGATGGTATGCTATGCAGGATGCAATATGTGATGCATATGCAAGATTTGAAAAAGAATGCATGAACCTGGCCTCAACTTGGAAATACAAGTGTGCCACTGGAAAGGTGAGGTGAAACCGCTTGAAAACGATATAAAGAACGACGGAATCGGAGTTACGGTTTGGAAATGGCAAGCAATTCAAATATGACCACGTTCTGCGATTTACAGCAAGTAGCCAACTAAATGCAACAAGATGAACATGATACAACAGTCAAACATGGCATCAAAATACATGGCAGGGATCCATTCATGATGCTTAACAAAAGACTAGCACTGAGCTACGGCCAAATCATCCATTAACAGGTTCAAACAAGCATGGCAAAAATGCATTTGGTAAACAGATTTCAAACTTTATGAAATTAACACTTGCCTGGAATTTCAGATCATGTAGCCCACTTTGGAGCATGAAAACTATATGCTACAGGACATGAACATTGCAAAGTAAAGCATGGCATGGAGCTACTCAAAGAGCTTAACAAAAGTCCCTTAGTGACCTTGAGCCAAAAGGGATCAGAAAATACATTTGCAAGCATGTGAACATGGCAAAAACATAATCAGTTCTCAGACTTAGTGAAAACTGGAGCATGCTGAAACAGATATCAAGTAGGCATGTTTACGAGCTCGATGCACTCACTACAGAGCATGTCATGACAATCTAAGCATACACCCATCAAGAATACACAAAATACAAGCTAGACATGGCAAGAACAATAACATAGCATGCACGGATCAAGTACAACATCCTCGGCAAAATTGCTAACAAGTAGACAATCTGCCCAGATTCACGAAATGACAAAAGTAGAGCTCGACTGACTCAAGCTAGGGTGCTCCATAAATGCACACAAAGACATGGATGGATAGAGAACTACAAGATTACCAAAACATCCTTACTGATCATCCTCACAAGAGGCACGGATCACTAGGAAACAACATGAACATATGGCATATTGAGATAAATAGATAAAGGACTTAGTGGAAATGCTAAGTCCCCGAAATCAGCATTAACGAATGCTCCACTTTACAAGCTTGTGCTAGTCACCACACACATCACAAAAATACATGGGTTGCACCTATGGATAGATGGCAAAACATATAACAAAACTCATGTAGAACTCCTGGGCATATCATGCACACAATAATCATGGCAAAAATGACAAATATCTAATTGGAGCAGCAGATCTGCCAATTATCTCAAATAGCACTCTTTTAACAGCATTTCAGGCATCAAGATGAACTCAAATGAAAATGATGCAATGAGATGAAATTATGTACTCTCTGAGATGAACATTTTGATATGCTATATGCCTAAAACGGAGCTACGGATGCAAAGTTACGATGTGATGAACATTGCCAAAATATTAGGGTTTGAGGCAAAAAGTCAACCCGAGACGAATCTCAGATCTAGATCCGACCGGCGCGCTTTATGAGGATCGCCGGAAATCACGCCGGAGACGGGGACAACGCCAGAGGAGGTCGCCGGAGTGGCGCGGACACCGAGGAGGTGGTCGGAGACGCGGTGGTGCGGCCGCGGCGGGGTGCGGCGTTCCCGGCGGGCGCGGATGGCAACGGGGGCCCGCCGGAGCGGCGAGGTGGCGGGCGGTCACCGACGCCGGTGAGGGGCGCGGCGGCCGGTGCGGCAGGCGGCGAGGCGGCGCACGGGCGCGGGC
>NC_041392.1:512238887-512388601 GCF_002162155.2 Triticum dicoccoides | reverse complement strand
GCGGTTGGCGGCGCAGCGCGGGCCTCGGGGGCCCTCCCCGGGCCGAGCGGGCCGGCGAAGTGGGGCGGCTCGGCGAGCGAGTGGCGGAACGCCACGTGGCAGTGACGGGGCGGACCGGACACGTCCGTCAGTGGCGATTGTGTCCGCCGGCGGCAGAGGATGGATCTAGGGTTTTCGGGGGAAGGGGAAGGAGATTTTTGTGGGTGTCTTTAAATAGGCATAGAGGGTGCTAGGAGAGTCCAAATGAGGTGCGGTTTTCGGCCACGCGATCATGGTCGAACGCTCTAGATGATGGAGAGGGTTTTGGTGGGTTATGGGCAAAATTGGAGGGGTGTTGGGCTGCAACACACACGAGGCCTTTTCGATCCCTCGGTTAACCGTTGGAGCATCAAACGAAGTCCAAATGGTACGAAACTTGACAGGAGGTCTACCGGTAGTAAACCAAGGCTGCTTGGCAAGTCTTGGTCCAATCCGGAAATGTTTAATCCCCACACACGAAAGAAAGGTAGAATTAACCACTGGAGGAGAACGAAGCGCCCGAATGCAAAGCAGACAACGGGAAAAATGCTCGAATGCATGAGATGAACACGTATGCAAATGCAATGCACATGATGACATGATATGAGATGCATGACGACGATAACAACACACGGAGACAAAAACCCGAACCCGAGAAAATAAAATAACTTAACGCCGGAAATGGCAAGAGTTGGAGTACATATTGGGAAAATCATATCCGGGGTTTTACACCTCTCTTCTTTAATTCTTTGCCACATCAGCATGTTTGCTATTCCCGTGTGCATGATACCAGCTAAGATACCACCATTATGGCCAGCCTTAATCATCGCATGCCATAATTTAGTGCAGCTTGAAATATGAACATGTGTGGGGCGTGTTTGTTTTTAATGACTTGAGACTATACCTAGCCCGGCATGCAAGATGACTTATTATGCACCATATCCCATACCTGCAGGAAGCCCGTTCGTCTCCAAATTTTTTCCTCTCCATGTGTGGAAACAATATGCCTGCCAAACTCTCCTTCTCCCTCCGGCGGTCCCACCACTCCACCTCGTGTGAAAAAATCTGCATGCATGGCTGTCCTCCCCCACGCTCGTCCAATCCGTTGTGACCAGCAATATTTCCACCCCTTCGCTCCCCCGTAATTTATTCCAACAAATATGCCCATGTAGCTGTTACTTAACTGCAGGTGCATTCGGTCACTGACATATGGGCCCAACAGGGGTCTGGCCCAAATGTAAGTGACGCAACTGGACCGGCAGTTAAATCAATGCAGCTTAGTCCATATCTTACGTAGGTGTGCCATTGCTCGCTATAAATACTGCGCCTCCCATGACATTGCTATCTCCTCCCCCTCACGTTCACGTTCATCGCTATCTCCTCCCCTCCCTCTCATGTCGACCACCATGGCATCGCCCCTCCCAAGCCCTAGGAGCCCCTCGCTGCACCGCGCGGACGGTCATTCGTCGCCGTTCCGTTCCTCGCCACCACTAGTCGAGGAGGATGCGTCGATGTTCCGCTCCTCGCCGCTACGCGACGCATCGCTGTTCCGTTCCTCGCCGCCACTAGTCGAGGAGGACGCGTCGGTGTTCCGCTCCTCGCCGCGACGCGTCGAGGTGGACGAGTTGGCATTCCCAATCTCGCCAGCACGCGCGCCGGAGGACGCGTCGGCTCCCCGCTATGAGGAGAACGCCGCGCCGCCCGCCGAGCCCCCCAGCCTTAAGGAGCTTTGGAAAGAAATGGATGTCGCCTTGTGGGAGGCTTTGCCTCCAGCAGAGCGTGCCAAAATAGAGGCGGAGAAGAAGGCCAAGGGAGAGAAGCGCACCGCGGAACAAGCTCCCTGGGAGGCCTATGTCGCGTCCGAGAGAGTCAGGCAATTGGTTCTTTGGCAGAAGGCTCGTGCGAGGGCCGTGAGGGTGGCAGAGGACGCCCGCGCCGACGGCCTGAGTGCAGTCGGGCCCAAGCGCCTCATCTACGCTTGGCGGTACGTGGACCGGGTGCATGCTTCCAGCGAGGAGGACTACCTGTTGGCGCTGGATCACCACACCAGTGAGATCGCGCTTGCCTGCCGGCAAGCCGCCAATCAGCACCTCGCGAGTTGCGAGGCTGAGGAAGAGGCGGTGTGTCGGTGCGCTGGGAAACGGCCGCGCACCAGGGCACTCGTGGCGCGCCGCAAGCGCTCCTGCGAGCACCGTGGCTTTTAGGAGGAGTATAATTTTTGTTTTGTAAGGCGATCTCATTAGTTTTGGGACGCAAATGATAAATCCCAAACGTTCAGGAATTTTTAGCGTCCTTAATTAAGTATGTAAAAGGGAAAGTTTGGAAACCTTGTATATTCGTACGCATTTTGCAAGTACGTGCATATAGCACAAACTTTACTATATACTATCGCAGGAAAAGAATTCTATGAGACCAGGTCTCACGCGAGACCCATCCTGATGGGTGACACGTGGCATTCACAAATCACAAAGCATCCCCCACCCCCACTTAAAATCAGGGGGGAGAGATTAGATGCTTTGTGATTTCTGAATGCCACGTGTCATCCATCAGGTTGGGTCTCACCTACAAACCGTGAGACCTGGTCTCATATAATTTTTTTCCACTATCGCACTACACGTCTCTCTCGATATATGCTTGCAGACTGTGCTACTCCCTCCGGCCAGGTCAATAAGTCATCTTCGGTTGTGCACCGTGACCAAGAAGGAGGGAAGGCTTATACACCTAGATGGAGGGAGTACTACTATTACTTATGTACGTGCAAATGCACGTTTTAACATTACGATGCGGTTTTTGTAAAAGTAGAAAAACATCACTAGTCAAGCTTGTGAAACGATTCAATGCAAAACAAATGCAAAAATGCTCGTTTGATTGTTTACTTTTAGCTTCCTTCTCTATGGTTATTTCTCTGTCGTACTTTGTACGGAGTATCTCACTGGTTGGAAAGGCATGCAAATTCCCAAACCGCTTCCTACACCCTGTATCTCACTGGTTGCCGACGTTGACGTTGTCGCCCATGTCATCGAGGATGAGGTTGCCGAGGTCGGGGAAGAAGTCGTCGTTCACAAGTAATCATGTGGACTAGCATAGTAGTAGGATACAGAGTCGAAACATGAATTTTACCACGATTTCGAACAGGAAGGACAGAAACACATACGATGCAACGGGAGCAGCACCGTTGGCGTTGAGGTTGTCGCCCATGTCCAAACACCACGTAGACACGGTCTTTGAGCATGGTTCGTAGTCGTTCCACGCTCGGGCATTGAAGTTTGTAACTATTTTAGATTAGAATATACTACTCCTCCGGTGCTAGTAGTAGAGCAGAGTCCTACTCTACTACTCTACTCAAGCAAGTTAGGGCATAGCATTGTAGGGAGTACCAGTACTGTGATCACTCAAGCAAGTTGTCTAGCATCGACAAGACCCTACGTTGCTGGTATGTGTCTCGTAAGTCAAGCAGCGTGCTGTAGTCATCATCACCTATCCACTTCCCGCAGCACATATTCGCTTCTCCATCTTTGTCTGCACATAATCTCGTCCAATCTTCCATCCCCGCTAAGGCGCCTCCCCCCCTTGTCCGAAACCCAAGCACTAACAATGGCAGAACCGAGCAGCGTCCGCCGAAAGAGTGGCTGGAATTCGCTCCCCATAGAGGTAATCAAGCTCATTGTTTCACGTGTGGACAATCTCAATACCATGCCGCTCGCCGCATGCTCGTCGGGGCTGTACCATTTACTCAAAGCCCTCGGGACGGAGCTTTTTAAGCCAGCTCCTTGCTTGCTGATGCCGCCTGATCTTCAGAAACGGCGTGTCACGCAGCATAACGATCGTAGGGTGGCGAGCATCAACCCCCTTGACTGCGATCCGATCCCCGTCAGCCTCAACTACATTAACGGTATGTACTAGGTCGGCATGAACACGTCTTGGATGGTGCTCGTCGACGGTCACGGCAGCTGGATGCTCGTGGAGGTGTACACCCGGCGATTGATCCCCCTTCCTTCGATTAACACTGCACTGCTTTGGCACCGCGGCCCAAAATACTCGGAATCTTACAGTAGCCAACATGATACCAAGTTTGATTTGCTCAAGGTTGTAACCTGCCAAGTGCCCACAAGTTCTGCGAATTATAAAGACTTCAGGCTAATTGCGTTCTTCAACCGCGGTCTCGCCTATCTGACAGGTCACTGCGGTAAGTGCATAAATCTGCACGTCCATCACAGGATCATACATCCTCCATGGTTCTCTGATGCCATTGAACACAAGGGCTTCATTTACGCTGTCGACTCCTTCTATGGCTGGACGTATTGCTGGCCTACTCCAGTCATCGCTACAAACGGCTGTTACAGCAGTATGTTACGTTCCTATGATATTATGATGGCTTGCTTATATTACTGTCAACATTTGCTGAAAAAATATTCATGCTCATAACATGTTGTTCTTAAGATTGACTAAACCAAGAGCCCTTTTTTATTTGACTCCAACTTGATATGATATTGTAGGCCGCCTGGTGTCCCTACCCTTCCTAATCCCAGAACCTTTCAAAGAAAAGCGGCATGGCAGTTGCAGGTGGTTCCTGGCTCGATTAAAGGACGGCAAAAGATTGATGATCGTTCGCACGTACCGGACGTGTTGTTTCGGGGAATACAATCACAGTCACTGCAAGGTCTTTGAGCAGGATCCCAACTTCTCTGGGCCTTCAGGAATTTTTGACTGGAGGCTGGTAAGTAGCCTTGGTACATGCTCTCTGTTTGTCGGACTGAATTATCCGATTAACCAGGAGATAACCGACAGCAAGGATCATGATGGCAGTGCGGTTTCGTTCATCAGGAAAAACTGTGTGTACATAGCGTACCATGCATCTCTGCATGCACCATACCCTGATATGTGCCGCCATGCTCTGCAGCCCAAAGTAGGAGAGAGGGTCGCAAGTATCAGGCTTCGACCTGCTGGCTGGAGTTTCCCCCGTCAGGCACCCATCTGGTTCAAGCCATCAGCCAATCTCCACAGCTTAATAAATAGTAACGTCTAACTGAGCGAGTTAGTTAGATGCGTACACTTGGTGTAGTAGGATCTTTATTTAGTTTGATGCATACACTTGTTCTTTTTTGGTAGCCCTTTTGTAATGATGGCTGGTGTTTGGTTTGGAAGAGAGAGCTATGTCTTCACTCTTCTGGCCTGCTTACTACTTCTGTTGCACCCCCAGCCCTGGTTGCTGCTGCTGCTGTTTTCAATGTACAATCAGTAGTATATTTCGTCTGTTGGTTGAATAAATGTGTTGTTAGAACGACAAACACAATGTTTTGGAAGTCGTTGCATGGTTCGATCCTTTAGTGCCCCGTACTCTACGTAGCGCATACTATTTATCGTACGGAACACATTTTTTTTGAAACTCGGAACACATTTTCCACTTGTTGATAACATGCAGCCCACTGATGAAGGCCCAATAGAGAAACCCATAATTAACTGGAAGGGAGGCTCTCACATGAATTCGGCCCAGGTACATGCTCATGGTCCCCTAAACATAAATAAGTAAATAAATAAATAAATAAAGCTAAATGCTCATGCACAGTTCTTTGGGAAAATAGGTAGCCCAGTATTTCTTTTTGAAGCATATCCAAGCTAGGCCTATTTGTTTTCTCCGAATTACTGGGCTGCAAATCTTTCAAGACGAGGAGGGATGCATTCCGGCCTAGCTTAAGAGTATGGTCAATGTCTGTTAAAAGTAATATCAAAAGGGGTTGAAAATTCCAAAAAATTTATAGCAAATGGGATATAAGTTTCTTTTTTTTGTTTTTGTTCTTCACTGATATCTTATACGTATTTCATTGGATTTAACATGACACAGTACTAATTTATTTTTAAATTTGTTTTAGTATGGCTATTAATTTTTGGATTAAGAATATTTCGTTCCCCAGTAAAAATTTGCGAATTTTCAAAATTTCCCACATATTTAGTTAATTTTTGACCCTGGTACTGACCAGAAAATGGCCAGCAAGTCTAAAAATGGAAAACGGGCTGCAATAAATTCCATATGAATTAGAAAATAAGTAAAAATGATAAAAAGAATAGCAAATGGGCTGTACACGCCACAGATTTCGAGGCTGACTTGCTTACGCAAGGCTTTGTCAGTGAACACACGATTCTAGCAGCAGTTAGTGTTGGATGTCCATCCAACGGCCGACGTGCTTCTTCAATCTCTGATCTTCCTGCTCCAGCCACCTAAACTAGCGCCGGCGGGACTGCCTGCTCCCTCCTCTTATGGCCCGCTGTGATGCCGCGCAGGCTTCCCCGGCCCACCCTACTCCCTCCGCTGGCCTGGACGCACGCAATCAACTGCCTCCTTATTACGCGAAAGAAATGATTCCTCCCATTGACATCTAGGGCGCACCGGTTGGGAGGCTGACCTGTGGGCCTACTAAGTTGACGCGTATGTAGGGCTTGTCAACTTAGTCAACAAATGATTCTAGCAGCAGTAACCGTTGGATTTGAATCGAACGGTCCTGTTGCTTCTTCAGTCGCTGCTCTTCTTGCACCAGCCGCCCAAACCAGCGCCGGGGAGACCGCCTGCTCCTGCATCCAGTGGCCGGCTGTGCTGCCAATGAGGCCTCATCGCCCCTACTACTCCCACCGCTAGCTAGGCCCTACGGCGACGGCAGCCTCACACCGCAGCCGAACCAGTGAACCCTCGTACTCCTCTCCGCGTGGGCATCCACTGCCGCGTCTTCCCCGGCTCCGCGTCGTCCCCTTCCTAGGCCTCACCGTCATCCACCGCCTTGGTGCTCTCGGCGCGGCGTGGTCAACGTGGTCAACAACATTCCATCGGAAGAGTACTGTATGTGGAGAGGCTGACAGCTGGGTCCATGGCCACAACCCAGTTTTTTTGTGATTTGCCAAGTAAGTCGCTTTGTCAGGCCTGTTGGGCTGCAAATCTTTAAAGATGAGGAGAGCTTTCATTCGGCTGGCCGAGAAAATGGCCCATCAGTAATGCTAACAAAAATAATATGGGCTCCAAAAAAACCTTAATAATTAGCAAATGGGCTGTAGATTATTAGAAATAATGGCAGATGGGTTGTATGCTGTTTTCCATAGATTTGAGGCTTTCCTAAAAAAGGTTGACGCACAAGTAGTGACTGTTGGATGGCCATCCAACGGCGATCATGCTTCTTCAATCGCTGCTCTTCCTGCTCCAGCCGCTCAAACAGGCGCCGGCGGGACTGCCTGCTCCCTCCTCCCCGCGGCCGGCTCTGCTGCCGCGCAGGCCTCACCGCCCCACCATACTCCCATCGCTGACCTAGTCATCCCTCTACTCACCCACACCTGCTGTTATTCTCCGGCGATGGCAGATGACCAAGTAAACCCTCGTACAGTCGTACTCCCCTCCGCGTGGGAAACAACTGCCGAGTCTTCCCTGCCTCCGTGTCGTTCCCTTCCTAGGCCTCGTCGTCGTCCACCGCCCTGGTGCTCTTGGTGTGGCCTGGTCAACGTGGTCAATGATCGACATGCATCTGAAGTGGACTTTACGTGGAGAGGCCGACAGCTGGCTCCACGGCTGCACGCAAGGAAATGCCTCCTTATTACGCGCAAAATAATGATTCCTCCACCTGACATCAGGGACCCATCAAAAGGGCCTCTGTATTTCATGAAAAAAGGTTACCGCCGCTGACAGCTCGGACCCACCAGCTATATCTTCGCACGCAAGGAAGTGCCTCCTTATTACGCAGAAAAAAATGAATACCCCCTGTTATCTGGGACCCAGTATAGTGGCAGGCTGACTTGTGGGCCTACTAAATTGACGGGGACGGAGGGCTTTGTCAACTTAGTCAATATGCATGATTCTAGCTCCAGTGACCGTACGATGTCCATCCAATGGCCGTAGTGCTTCTTCAACCTCTGGTCTTCTTGCTCCAGCCGCCCAAACCAGCGCCGGTCGTGCCTCATGCTCCTGCCTCCCGTGGTCGGCTGCGATGCGGCGCAGGCCTCACCGCCCCTACTACTCCCACCGCTGGCCAGGCCATCCCTCTACTCACCCACACCCCCTGTTATTCTGCGGCGACGGCAGCCTCACACTGCAGCGAACCAGTGAACCCTCGTACTCCTCTAGGCGTGGGCATCCACTGCCGCGTCTTCCCCGGCTCCGCGTCGTCCCCTTCCTAGGCCTCGCCGTCGCCCACCGCCCTAGTGCTCTCGGCGCGGCGTGGTCAACATGGACAAGGAACGGCTTCCATCGGACGTGGACTGTACATGGAGAGGCTGACAGCTGGGTCCACGACCGTAGCAAGGAAGTGACTCCTTATTACATGCAAAATAATTATTCATCCACCTGATAGCAGGACCCACCGGACGGGCCACCGTATTTCACGAAAAAAACGTTTCCCCCTGACTGCTAGGACCCACTAGCTACATCTTCGCATGCAAGGAAGTGCGTCCGGGCAAAAAAACGATTCGCCCCTGACTGCTGGGACCCACCAGCTACATCTTCGCAGGAAAGGAAGTGCTTGACAGTCAGGACCCACCTGGTCGAAGCGTGCGTAGTGTTGTCATTCTGGCCGCGAACGTGTACGTACATACTGGTCGATGTAGAGGCGCGCACGTGTCGTAGTAGAGGTGCGCACGTAGCATTTACACGTATGTACAGCGGCCAGTGTGCAAGAAAGAAAATACGGCCACATATGTGTACATACGGGCGGGGTCTCGAACGCCTACTCGCGCATACATACGGCCATGGCTCATGTACATGGCTGGGTCGGAACGGAGAAACAGCGTCGTCGTCGTGTTCATGGGGAGGCAACGGAATGCGTCGTGTTCATGGGGAGGCAACAGAATGCATCGTGTTCATCGGGAGGGCTTGGACGGAACAGGCGATGGAAACGAGGCCTGGCGTACCACAGAATGGAGGAAACAGCCTAGTGTTCGACCGACCACATTCGAAACGGGATCCTGTTCATCGGGAGGGGTCTGGCGTACCACAAAACGGAGGAAACGGGCGTCCTACGGTCGAAATAGGGGTCATGTTGATCGGGAGGGGTGTGGCGTACCGCAAAACGGAGGAAACGGACTTGTGTTGGAGTGCTACGGTCAAAACGGGGGTCCTGTTCATCGGGAGGGGTGTGGCGTACCGCAAAACGGGACTCCACGGGATACTGTTCATCTCCACCGTCGACCCCCTCCAGCCTCCACGAGCTACTGTTCATCCACCGTCGACCTCCTCCAGCCTCCACCTGCGACTGTTCATCCACGGGCTCCTGTTCATCCAGCCTCCACCGCGCGCTACTCCACCGGCTACTGTTCAACCGGCCCTCTCCACGGGCTCCTGTTCAACCACCCCTCCACGGGCTACTGTTCATCCTGCCCTCCACCATCTACTGTTCATCCTGCCCTCCATGGGGTGGTCCTATTCATCCAGCCCTCCACGGGGTCTTGTTCACCCAGCCCCAACCGGCCCGATCGACCGGAGTCCTGTTCATCCAGAGGCAACACCACTGGGTCCTGTTCATCCACCCCCATCGGGAACTGTTCATCCACCCCCATCGGGAACTGTTCATCCAAACCTCCCCTCTCGCAACACTCACTGTTCATCCAAAGGCAGCATCGATCAGCTTCAGTTAGCGGCAGTAGCGAAGGAATCGCTCGATCGGGTTCAGTTAACAGCCATCGATCGATCGCTCGGGTTCTGTAACGCGTAGCCTGCAGTGCAATCACTCGGGTTCAGTTAGAGCCCAACGCCTCGCTCGGTTCAGTTAGATCCAACGCCTCTCACACGCGCGTACGTGTACGAGAGAAACGCGCATCGCTCGGCCCCGACCTCCCACCGTAACCGGGAACTCCCCGAAATTTTCCTCGCCCTCGCTTCTACCATGGTTTTTTCCGTCATGGACGGCCCAAAGAATGTCATGTAGCTGCGTCTCCGGCCCGCCCAGGATGAAATACCATTTTATGTCATGATTTTTTCTCATAGAAGTAGGAGCCGACCACATCTATGATGATATCGGGGTTTGTCACAATTATCGTCATAGAAGTGTCATATGTATGACAGAAAAATTTTCGTTCGGCCCAAAATGTCACGGATGTGTCTTTTTTTGTAGTGAATGCAGATGGAGCTGCGGCCGTGGAGAACCTTCGGGCGAAACATGCCTGAGCCAAAGAACAAACCAGGAAAAGCGATGCGGCTGCCCTAAAGGCAGTTAAGGAGCTGAAAGCCGAACAGGCTGCTCTCTGCCAAAGCAAGGAGGAGATAGCCAGGATGGATGTGGAATTGAAGAATGCCACTGACCGTTATGAGCTTCTTGAAAAGAAGATTGAGCGAAGAGCACAGACCTGGAGAAGGCCACGATGGTGACCAAAGACACCCGCTCTGCAATGAGAGAGATGAAGGAGGAGCTGCATCAAGCCGGGGATATGGTGGCTGGGAAGCCCTTTATGCTACGGATGAAGTTCGGAGATCCTAGGTACGCCCCTTTGGACCGTCTGTGGAGTTCTGCGGACGCATATATGGACTTAGCGGCGAGTGCTGCCGATGCGGCCGAATACTTCCGAGATCAAAAAGATCACGAAGTGGAAAAGCTATTCTGGTCACAATTTAACGTTCCAGAGCGTCCGCTTCCATTGACTGATCAGTTGGCCGAATGGGCCGAGCTGAATAGGTTGTCCGGACTCGCCATGAGGTCTATTGTGGATCATCTATGGCCGGAAAGGCCAAAGCTGAATAGTTATTTTAGTTTGGTGTAGCAGTTCCTTGGTGCAGTGCCGCACATCAACGCGATGAAGAGGTCGGCGTGCGTAGAGGGTGCGTGGATGGCCCTTGCCCGTGTGAAGACATACTGGGCGGAGATGGAGGCCACCGCCATTGCAGCCCAAGATTCAAACGAGAGCCGAGTACCAGCCGAGGACTACTTTCGAGAAGTTCTTGAGGGCGCTCGTTTAACAGAAGCGCAGTGCTCGAAGAATATTATGTTCTAATGACATGTATTCCCATTGAAAAACAATGTTTTACTGAATTGTAAAGGCTATTTTATACTTGTGCCTTAAAGAAATATAATACCTCCTGTGCGGCCATTTATGTATATATGTATATAACCTGAAAGATGGCAGTCGTCGGCTTTAGCCCCCACGCATATAATGCGGGGGTGCTCGCAGAAGACGCATGTTCACACTTGATCCAACGTCTTGGTCCATTAAGGAGGTGATAGTGCAGCGAACTAGGCAATCGGACTATAATGCTTTAACACTTTCACTTACCCAGAGGAGTTTGACAGTGGGGCTACTATATAGCCCCTGGTGGCTCCGCACTCATCCGAATTCAGGGCACGTACATGCCTGGCCGGGAAATGGCCCTTCGTTAAGGCAGAGGAATCCCGAAGATTCTGCTAGGTCATCGAGTGGTTGACCAGTCTCACGCTATATCATGACAGTCAGGTTTCGGCTTTCTCTACTGAGGTGCTCGTCCGGATGAACCAGGGCACAATCGCAGTAGTTCTCCTGGTGCCGCCTTAGCCAATAGAGCGGAATGTAAGGCAGCAAAACACAGGAGCCAGGCAAACCCAACATTTGACCAAATACATGATTCGGAGCTGATACATATAAGGCCAAACTCGCGATGCCGAACACTCCCTAAGGTATTCGGTATTTATGATGTAAACCGGGCTAAACAGTGCCCTTTGTAATAAGCCCTTGGTGTCCAGGTATGTGCAATATTCTGATGTGGCCACATGCCAATACGTCAGCATCCTTCTCAATTGTACTAAGAATCCGGGGGATGTGTATCAACAAGAGACAGTAAAAAAGGTTTACGTAGGGTCTTAATCTAAAAAGAATCCTTGGAACGGGTCCCTGCTGCACGTCTGCACCTGTTTCTCCGTTGTGCCGTATCCTGGACGGGTGTAGCACGATGGTCATCTGTAAAAGAGAGGAACTTAGCTGAAAAGTTGTCGTGCAAAAGGTAGGTTATACTAAATAAACCATGTACAGTTCAAGATGAGTAAAGTTGAGCCTAATTGTCACTTGTTTACACGCGTTGAGCCCCTTGTATTGTTATAGGGGTATAGCCATCAAACCTGTATCAATTATATATAGCTACACCGGACTCGTCTAACCGCGTTCGTGGTCTTAACGACCTGTCAGATGCTCTAGTTGGTGAGGCCGTTTAGTGTGCGGCTGCCAAGGTAGCCGCACGGTCTTTCGTGTGCAAGGAGCGCTCAATATTTCCATTTACTGTAATGATGCCATGTGGACCGGGCATCTTAAGCATGAGGGAAGCGTAATGCGGTATTGCGTTAAAGCGAGCAAAAGCTTCGCGTCCGAGTAGTGCTTGATAGCCACTTTGGAACGAAGCAATGTGGAAGGTTAACTTTTCGCTACGGAAGTTATCAGGAAAGCCAAATATAACCTCTAGTAGCAGGGAGCCTGTGCAATGGGCTTCTGGGCCTGGCGTTACTCCTTTAAAGGTAGTATTGCTATGGCTGATTTTTGTTGGGTCTATCCCCATTTTGCGGACTGTGTCCGAATATATCAGGTTTAAACTACTGCCGCCGTCCATCAGGACTCGTGTGAAGTGGTATCCGTCAATTATCGGGTCTAACACCAAGGCAGCCCATCCTGCATGCCGGATACTTGCTGAGTAATCCCGATGGTCAAAGGTGATCGGTTGGGACAACCTGTGGCAGAACTCCGCGGTGATAGGCCCTGGGGCATGTGTCTATAGGAGTGCCGCTTTGTCTCTCCCCTTCATCACGTGTAACACGTTTACTATTTTGACTTCTGGTGGGAATTTCTTCTATTCCCCAGTGCTTTGCTTGCGAGGCTCGTCCTCGTCTTCGCTTGGTGTATCCTGCCCCTTGTGTTCGGCGTTGAGCTTGCCGGACTGCTTGAAGACCCAACATTCTCTACGGGGATGATTTGCAGGTTTATCGGGGGTGCTGTGGGTCTGACATATTTTGTCCAGAATCTTGTTTAGGCTGGACAGTTCATCTCTGTTGCCTTTGGAGGGCAGCTTTTGCTGACCTGGCCGAGAGCTTCTGAATCCGGCGTTTACCGCCGTGCTTTTCGGGCTGTCTTCTTTATTCCGGCGATTGTTTTTGCTACGTCGTGGCTTCCCGTTTCCGTCCCTGACTTCGGATGTAATTGGGTCGCTAGTGCTACATCGGGCTAGCCAGCTGTCCTCGCCCGCGCAAAAGCGGGTCATGAGGCTTGTTAATGCTGCCATTGTTCTCGACTTTTCTTGGTCGAGGTGTCTGGCAAGCCATTCATCTCAAACGTTGTGCTTGAAAGCTGCTAAGGCTTCGGCGTCCGGACAGTCGACTATTTGGTTCTTTTTAGTGAGAAACTTGTTCCAAAGCTTTCGGGCTGACTCTCCCGGCTGTTGAGTTATGTGACTTAAATCGTCTGCATCCGGTGGTCAGACATAGGTCCCTTGAAAATTTGCCCGAAAAGCATCCTCGAGCTCTTCCCAACTTCCAATGGAGTTTTCGGGGAGGCTTTTAAGCCAGTGTCGAGCTGGTCCTTTGAGCTTGAGGGGTAAGTACTTGATGGCATGGAGATCGTCTCCTCGAGCCATGTGGATATGGAGGATGTAGTCCTCAATCCAGACCCAGGTTCTGTCATTCCGTCGTATGCCTCTATGTTTACGGGTTTGAATCCCTCTGGAGATCCATGGTCCAGCACCTCATCGGTGAAACATAGGGGGTGTGAGGCACCCCTGTATTTGGGTGTACTGTGGTGTTCGGATTTTTGTTGTGTTGCATTGCTTGCTGGAGCGTGCTTGCTTGGCCCGTAGATGGATCTGGTTGCGCCATCCTTTTGATGCGCGTCCTCACGTGGATCGCTTACTGGCTTGTATGCAGCGTCGTTTGCCGCTCTATGTTGGCCACGAGGTCGTCTATCCGACCGGATGGCTATTTTTGTTTTTTGATTGCGGGGGCTCTAAGGCCTCATCATCAAATTCAGGTAGCAGCTTTCGCTTCGGGTAGCTCGTTCTGTGGCGACTGCCGCCGTACTTTGCTGCGGTGTTGAGTACTTTACTCCATCTAATTCTGAGTATGTCTTGTGCAGCCATGAGCCTTTGCTTCTGCTTTTTCAGACTCCTTGCAGTGGCAACAAGCCTTTGATGGGGATTCTGTTGCTCTGGGTGCCTGTCCAATGTGATGTCATCCGGACTGCTATCTTCGCCAGAGACGGGTTGTTCGGTTTGATTCTCCGTGTTGCCATGGTCGGACGGTGGTTCAATGCCGTGTTCGTCGTCCGCTGGCTCACCCTGCTCTATCGCTGGGTCTATATGATCGATGTTTCTACCGAGGCGGGATTTGGAGCGGCGCTTACGCCACCACTTTGACTGCTTCTCGAGGGATCGATCCTTCGCTGCGTCCTTCCGTTCCTTGTCGTCATTTTCTTTGGGTGTCTCCACCATGTATACATCATATGATGAAGTGGGCGTCCAGTGCCCTGTGGGCAGTGGCTCCTGTTCGTCTCCTGCATCGTCGTCCATACCGTCGATGTCTTCAGAGTCGAAGTCGAGCATGTCGGTCAAATCGTCGATAGTGTCTACTAAGTGGGTGGTGGGTGGGCGGCGAATTTCTTCGTCATCCGCATCCCAATCCTGCCGGACATAGTTTGATCAGCACTCTCCTGACAAGGAGAGAGACTTTAATGAATTCAACATGTTGCCGAAGGGCGAGTGCTGAAAGATATCCGCGGAGGTGAACTCCATGATCGGCGCCCAGTCAAATTCGATAGGCACGGGCGCAGGCGGTTCAGAGTCCGTGGTCGAGGAAGAGTCCGGCAGTTCGGCGTCACGGCTCCTGTGAAGGGTAAGGTCGGTATTTGGCTCGATCGCCGCTGGAGATGCGGCCTCCATGACGGGGTCTATCCACCCGTCCTTGGATGGCCCAATGGGCTCCGAATTGAGGGTCGGAACAGTCGCCGGTGCGATCTCTCGAACACTGTCCGATGGTAGAGCTAAATCATGCTCATCATGACCGTGCGGCGCACTCAGCAAGGGCTCGAATCTGCCGAAGATCAAGTCTCCGTGGATGTAGGCCGTGTGGTTTATGCTTCCAAACCTCACCTGGTGGCCAGAGGCGTAACTCTCGATCTGCTCTAGATGGCCAAGCGAGTTGGCCCACAGCGCGGAGCCGCCGAATACAAAGATTTGTCCGGGGAGGAAAGTCTCACCCTGGACTACATCGCTATCGATGATTGAAGGGGCCATCTAGCCTAACGATGATGACACAGAGGAACTCTCAGTGAAAGCACCAATGTCGGTGTCAAAACCGGCGGATCTCGGGTAGGGGGTCCCGAACTGTGCATCTAAGGCGGATGGTAACAGGAGGCAGGGGACACGATGTTTACCCAGGTTCGGGCCCTCTTGATGGAGGTAATACCCTACGTCCTGCTTGATTGTTCTTGATAATATGAGTAATACAAGAGTTGATCTACCACGAGATGAGAGAGGCTAAACCCTAGAAGCTAGCCTATGGTATGATTGTTGTTCGTGGTCCTACGGACTAAACCCTCCAGTTTATATAGACACTGGAGGGGGCTAGGGTTACACAGAGTCGGTTACAAGGAAGGAGATCTACATATCCGTATTTCCAAGCTTGCCTTGCACGCCAAGGAGAGTCCCATCCGGACACGAGACGAAGTCTTCAATCTTGTATCTTCATAGTCCAATAGTCCGGCCAAAGGATATAGTCCGGCTGTCCGGATACCCCCTAATCCAGGACTCCCTCAGACACCATGCTAGAGATAGAACTGCACATAAGGTATTGCAATCCG
The DNA here is from genome assembly GCF_002162155.2 of Triticum dicoccoides. NCBI lineage: Eukaryota > Viridiplantae > Streptophyta > Magnoliopsida > Poales > Poaceae > Triticum > Triticum dicoccoides. Next base: position 512,372,821 of record NC_041392.1, on the reverse strand, counting down.
GTTTTTATTGGCCTACTCTCTTGAAGGATGCCTGTAAGTTTGTCTTGTCTTGTGATGAATGTCAAAGAATTGGTAATATTAGTAGACGTCAACAAATGCCTATGAATTATTCACTTGTTATTGAACCATTTGATGTTTGGGGCTTTGATTATATGGGACCTTTTCCTTCCTCTAATGGGTATACACATATTTTAGTTACTGTTGATTATGTTACTAAGTGGGTAGAAGCTATTCCAACTAGTAGTGCTGATCATAACACCTCTATTAAGATGCTTAAAGAAGTTATTTTTCTGAGGTTTGGAGTCCCTAGATATTTAATGACTGGTGGTGGTTCACATTTTATTCATGGTGCCTTTCGTAAAATGCTTGCTAAGTATGATGTTAATCATAGAATTGCATCTCCTTATCACCCACAGTCTAGTGGTCAAGTAGAGTTGAGTGATAGAGAGCTCAAATTAATTTTGCAAAAGACTATTAATAGATCTAGAAAGAATTGGTCCAAGAAACTTGATGATGCATTATGGGCCTATAGAACTGCATATAAAAATCCTATGAGTATGTCTCCGTATAAAATGGTTTATGGAAAAGCATGTCACTTACCTCTTGAACTAGAACATAATGCATATTGGGCTATTAAAGAGCTCAATTATGATTTCAAACTTGCCGGTGAGAAGAGGTTATTTGACATTAGCTCACTTGATGAATGGAGAACCCAGGCTTATGAAAATGCCAAGCTGTTTAAAGAAAAAGTTAAAAGATGGCATGATAAAAGGATACAAAAGCGTGAGTTTAATGTAGGTGATTATGTATTGTTATACAACTCTCGTTTAAGATTTTTTGCAGTCGAACTTCTCTCTAAATGGGAAGGTCCTTACGTTATCGAGGAGGTCTCTCATTCTGGTGCCATATAAATCAACAACTTCGAAGGCACAAATCCGAGGGTGGTGAACGGTCAAAGAATCAAACATTATATCTTAGGTAATCCCATAAATGTTGAAACCAATATTATTGAAACCGTAACCCCAGAGGAATACATAAGGGACACTTTCTGGAACGTTTCAGACTCCGAAAAGGAATAGGTACGTGGTACGGTAAGTAAACCGACTCCAAAACAGTTCTAATGGCAATATTTCTCCGTTTTGGAATATATAAAAAATAGGAAAATAAGAAGCAGATCGGAAAGGACACGGGGCTTCCACGAGGGTGGAGGGCGTGCCCTACCCCATGGGCACGCCCCCTGCCTCGTGGGCACCTCATGTGCTCTCTGGACTCCGTTTTCTTGCACGATACTTCTTTTTGTCGATAAAAATTCATTATAAAATCTCCCGAAGGTTTTGACCACTGTATCACACAAATATCTCATGTCTTTGTTTCGAGCTGTTTTTTGACAGATCTAGATCGCCATGGCATCTTCAAGTGCCCCCAAGGACAAGTTCTGTGAGAAGGTCATCACCCTACCTCACGGAGGTGCTGCAACACCCTCAAACCATTGAGATGCGTGAGGGGTTGTTGCACATCCGCGATGTGGAGGGACCAAGGAGGACCGGAAGCGTGGAGACAACGCTCGAGGCGATGGAGCAACAAGTTTTCAAGTGTCAGGAGATGGTGGAGCGTGGACTCGACTCCAATCACATAATGATCACGGAGTTCACCTACAACCACAAGCTGGACGCCAGGGACATTGGGGAGGCCATCTTCAAGCTTCATGAGAAAATCGAGCGCCTCCAAGCCCAGATCTATGACCTGCAAAACCAAAACTGTGAGTATGAATATAGATTCAAGAGGATGAGTTTGGCTGCAGATTTGAGGATTTCGGAGACTCGATCATCATTCTATGATGGTGAGCCTATGCCTTGGAAGATGGATGACAAGCCTACATCATCAACAACTCCTTCATCACCACCTCCGAGGAAGGAAACATAAACACACAGGTATGGGCACTCCCCTTGGCAACTGCCAAGCTTGGGGGAGTGCCCCGGTATCGTATCCCCATCACTTTTATCTTTACTGTTTTTCTTAGTTCGATCCTTTTGATAATATCTTGATCTAGTAGAATAAAGTTTTAGTATGATCTAGTTGTGAGTTTTGCTTTATGATCTTCCTATGTAATCGAGTCCGTGAGCTATATATAATAAAGATTAGTGTTGAGTCAAGGGCTTGATTATCTTGCTATGATCTAGAGGGAATAAAATAAAAGAGAAAGAATAAAAAGAAATAAAGAGATCATATGGATCTTATGGAGAGTAATGAGCTCACATATAAAGAGTACGATGAATAAAAGTTGTAGAGAGTTGACAAACATAGTTTTGGTCATTGTTGCAATTAATAGGAAGTAATAAAGAAAGAGATGTCTTCACATATAAATACACTATCTTGGACATCTTTTATGATTGTGAGCACTCATTAAAGTATTATATGCTAAAGAGTTAACGTTGGACAAGGAAGAAAACGTAATGGGTTATGTTTTCTTTCATTTGAGATAAATTATATTGTCATGGATCATCCAACATGTTGAGCTTGCCTTTCCCTCTAATACTAGCCAATTTCTTTGCACCAAGTAGAGATACTACTTGTGCTTCCAAATATCCCTAAACCCATTTTTGCCATGAGAGTCCACCATACCTACCTATGTTTTGAGTAAGATCCTTCAAGTAAGTTGTCATCGGTGCAAGCAATAAAAATTGCTCTCTAAATATGTATGAATTATTAATGTGGAGAAAATAAGCTTTATACGATATTGTGATGTGGAAGAAATAAAAGAGACATACTACATAATAAAGTTCCATATCACAAGTGGCAATACAAAGTGATGTTCTTTTGCATTAAGATTTTGTGCATCCAACCATAAAAGCGCATGACAACCTCTGCTTCCCTCTGCGAAGGGCTTATCTTTTACTTTTATCTTCTACCTTACATAAGAGTCATGCTGATCTTCACCTTTCCTTTTTACATTTTATCCTTTGGCAAGCACAATGTGTTGGAAAGATCCAGATACATATAGCTAATTGGATGTGAGTCTGCATGAACTATTGTTGTTGACATGACCCTTGAGGTAAAACGTTGGGAGGCAAAACTATAAGCCCCTATCTTTCTCTGTGTCTGATTAAAACTCCATACCCATAAATATTGTGTGAGTGTTAGCAATTGTGAAAGACTAAATGATAGTTGAGTATGTGGACTTGCTGAAAAGCTCTTATATTGACTCTTTCCTATGTTATGATAAATTGCAATTGCCTCAATGACCGAGATTATAGTTTGTTAGTTTTCAATGAAGTGTATGACTCATACTTGAAATTGTGATTGAATTGTTACTTTAGCATAAGAGATCATATGACGAAGATAAAGATGCCCTCATGTCCGTATTTTATTTTTGTCGAGACCTCTATCCCAAACATGTGGACATATTTATCAATTTCGGTTTTTGCTTGAGGACAAGCGAGGTCTAAGCTTGGGGGAGTTGATACGTCCATTTTGCATCATGCTTTTATATCGATATTTATTGCATTATGGGCTGTTATTACACATTCTGTCACAATACTTATGCCTATTCTCTCTTATTTTACAAGGTTTACATGAAGAGGGGGAATGCCGGCAGCTGGAATTCTGGGCTGGAAAAGGAGCAAATACTAGAGACCTATTCTAGACATCTCCAAAAGTCCTGAAACTTCATGGGAGCACGTTTCAGAATATATGAAAAATATTGAGCGCAAGAAGTACCCCTGCCTCATGGGGGCACCCACCAGCCACGAGGGTGGGGGCGCGCCCTACCCCCCTAGGCGTGCCCCTGCCTCGTGGGCCCCCTGGTGGCCCTCTGATGCCCATCTTCTGCTATATGAGGTCTTTCGTCTGAGAAAAATCATAAGTAAGCTCACGGGACGAAACTCCGCCGCCACGAGGCGGAACCTTGGCGGAACCAATCTAGGGCTCTGGCAGAGCTGTTCTGCTGGGGAAACTTCCCTCCGGGAGGGGGAAATCATCACCATTGTCATCAACAACGATCCTCTCATCGGGAGGGGGTCAATATCCATCAACATCTTCACCAGCACCATCTCATCTCAAACCCTAGTTCATCTCTTGTATCCAATCTTTGTATCCAAACCTCAGATTGGTACCTGTGGGTTGCTAGTAGTGTTGATTACTCCTTATAGTTGATACTAGTTGGTTTACTTGGTGGAAGATCATATGTTCAGATCCATTATGCATATTAATACCCCTCTGATTATGAACATGAATATTCTTTGTGAGTAGTTACGTTTGTTCCTGAGGACATGGGAGAAGTCTTGCTATTAGTAGTCATGTGAATTTGGTATTCGTTCGATATTTTGATGAGATGTATGTTGTCATCCCTCTAGTGGTGTCATGTGAACGTCGACTACATGACACTTCACCAATGTTTGGGCCTAGAGGGAGGCTTGGGAAGTAATAAGTAGATGATGGATTGCTAGAGTGACAGAAGCTTCAACCCTAGTTTATGTGTTGCTTCGTAAGGGGCTGGTTTGGATCCATATTTCATGCTATGGTTAGGTTTACCTTAATACTTCTGTTGTAGTTGCGGATGCTTGCAATGGGGGTTAATCATAAGTGGGATGCTTGTCCAAGTAAGGACAACACCCAAGCACCGGTCCACCCACATATCAAATTATCAAAGTACCGAACGCGAATCATATGATCGTGATGAAAACTAGCTTGACGATAATTCCCATGTGTCCTCGGGAGCGTTTTCCTTCATATAAGAGTCTGTCTAGGTGAGGGAGTCCTGGATTAGGGGGTGTCCGGATGGCCGGAATATACCTTCAGCCGGACTCCTGGACTATGAAGATACAAGATTGAAGACTTCGTCCCGTGTCCGGGAGGGACTATCCTTGGCGTGGAAGGCAAGCTTGGCGATACAGATATGTAGATCTCCTACCATTGTAACCGACTTTCTGTAACCCTAACCCTCTCCGGTGTCTATATAAACCGGAGGGTTTTAGTCCGTAGGACAACATACAGAACAACAATCATACCATAGGCTAGCTTCTAGGGTTTAGCCTCTCCGATCTCATGGTAGATCTACTCTTGTACTACCCATATCATCAATATTAATCAAGTAGGATGTAGGGTTTTACCTCCATCAAGAGGGCCCGAACCTGGGTAAAACTTCGTGTCCCTTGCCTCCTGTTACCATCCGGCCTAGACGCACAGTTCGGGACCCCCTACCCGAGATCCGCCGGTTTTGACACCGACATTGGTGCTTTCATTGAGAGTTCCTCTGTGTCGTCGCCATTAGGCTTGATGGCTCCTATGATCATCAATAGAGATGCAGTCCAGGGTGAGACCTTCCTCCCCGGACAGATCTTCGTCTTCGGCGGCTTCACACTGCGGGCCAATTCACTTGGCCATCTGGAGCAGATCGAAAGCTATGCCCCTGGCCGTCAGGTCAGATTTGGAAGTTTAAACTACACGACTGACATCCACGGGGACTTGATCCTCGACGGATTCGAGGCACTGCCGAGCGCGGCACACTATCACGACGAGCATGATCTAGCTCCGCCGCCGAACAGTGCCCTGGAGGCCGCACCCGCATTGGCTTCGACCCTTAATTCGGAGCCAACTGCGCCGATCGGGGATGGGTGGTTGGACCCCGCCTCGGGGGCTGTGATCCCAACGGTGATCGAGCCGAACACCAGCCCCGCACTCCGCGAGACTCGTGACTCCAAGGAGCCAGACTCCTTTCCGGACTCCGAACCCTCCGCGCCCCTGCCGATCGAATCCGGTTGGGCGCCGATCATGGAGTTTACTGCCGCGGACATCTTTCAGCACTCGCCTTTCGGCGATATTCTGAAGACACTAAAGTCTCTCTCTTTATCAGGAGAGCCCTGGCCGGACTACGGTCAGCAAGGTTGGGATACGGACGATGAAGAAATTCAAAGCCCACCCACCACCCACTTTGTATCCACTGTCGACGATTTAACCGACATGCTCGACTTCGACTCCGAAGACATCGACGGTATGGACACCGATGCAGGAGACGATGAAGAACCAGCGCCTATTGGGCCCTGGAAAGCCACCTCGTCGTATGAAATATACATGGTGGACACCCCAAAAGAAGGAGATGGCGATGGAACAGTGGAGGATGACCCCTCCAAGAAACAGCCTAAGCGCCGGCGTCAGCGGCGCCGCTCAAAATCCCGCCAAAGCAAATACGGTGATTCCAGCACGGGAGATAATAATACTCCGGAGAGTGCCGAAGAAAACCCCTTCTAGCAAGATTCAGCACAGGAGGACGGAGAAGCCAGCCCTCATGAGAGAGCGGCAGACAGAGAGGTCGAGGACGATGATTATATGCCTCCCTCCGAAGATGAGGCAAGCCTCGACGACGAAGAATTCGTCGTGCCAGAGGATCCCGTCGAGCAAGAGCGTTTTCAACACAGGCTAATGGCCATGGCAAGAAGCCTCAAGAAAAAACAGCAACATCTTAGAGCTGATCAAGATTTGCTAGTCGACAGATGGACCGAAGTCCTTGCGGCCGAAGAGCATAAACTCGAACGCCCCTCCAAGAGCTACCCAAAGCGCAGGTTGCTACCCCGATTAGAGGAGGAAGCACTTAAACCTACATCACCAGCACTTGATACGGCCGACCGGCCACCTCGTGGCCGCGACAGAGAGGCCTCTCGGCCCTCCACTCAAGCCGCACCCCGTAGCAAGGCACGGGAAAATGTGCCAGACCTGCGAGATATGTTGGAGGATAAGGCAAGGCAAACAAGATCGATCTACGGATTGCGTGGGCACCCCACGACTCGAGACGGTAACCGTCACGCCGGACACAAATCCGGTAGGGCCGAACACAGTAGACAAAGCTCATTGGAGCTACGTCGTGATATAGCCCAGTACAGAGGCGCCGCACACCCACTATGCTTCACAGACGAAGTAATGGATCATCAAATCCCCGAGGGTTTCAAACCCGTAAACATCAAATCATATGATGGCACAACAGATCCTGAGGTATGGATCGAGGATTATCTCCTTCATATCCACATGGCCCGCGGCGATGATCTCCACGCCATCAAATACCTCCCACTCAAGCTTAAAGGACCAGCTCGGCATTGGCTTAACAGCTTGCCAGCAGGATCAATTGGTTGTTGGGAGGATCTGGAAGCCGCATTCCTCGACAATTTCCAGGGCACTTATGTGCAAACACCAGACGCCGATGACCTAAGCCACGTAATTCAGCAGCCAGAGGAATCGGCCAGGCAATTCTGGACATGGTTCCTAACAAAGAAAAATCAAATAGTCAACTGTCCGGACGCAGAGGCCCTAGCAGCCTTCAAGCACAATATCCGTGACGAGTGGCTTGCCCGGCACCTTCGACAGGAAAAGCCAAAATCTATGGCAGCACTCACGACACTCATGACCCGCTTTTGCACGGGAGAAGACAGCTGGCTTGCTCGTAGAAACAATATGACCTAGACCCCTGGTAATTCAGATACTAGGGACAATAGTGGCAGGTCGCGTCGCAACAAGCAGAAGCGCCGCATTAACGGCGACAATGCTGAGGATACGGCAGTTAATGCCGGATTCAGAGGCTATAAATTCGGTCAGCGGAAAAAGCCATTCAAAAGAAAACCTAGGGGCCCGTCCAGTTTGGACCGAATACTCGACCGCTTGTGACAGATACATGGCACCCCCGAAAAGCCGGCCAATCACACCAACAGGGATTGTTGGGTGTTCAAGCAGGCAGGCAAGTTAAATGCCGAAAATAAAGACACGGGGCTGCATAACAATGACGATGAAGAGCCCCGGCCGCCGAACAATAGTGGACAGAAGGGTTTTCCCCCACAAGTGCGGACCGCGAACATGATATACGCAACCCACATCCCCAAGAGGGAGCAGAAGCATGCGTTAAGGGACGTATACGCGGTAGAGCCAGTCACCCCAAAGTTCAACCCATGGTCCTCCTGCCTGATCACCTTTGATCGAAGGGACCATCCCACTAGCACCCGTCATGGCGGATTCGCCGCATTGGTTCTAGACCCAATCATTGACGGATTTCATCTCACTAGAGTCCTTATGGACAGCGGCAGCAGCCTGAACCTGCTTTACTAGGATACAGTGCGGAAAATGGGCATAGATCCCTCGAGGATTAAGCCCACCAAAATGACCTTTAAAGGCGTAATACCAGGTGTAGAGGCCAACTGTACAGGCTCAGTCACACTTGAAGTGGTCTTCGGATCTCCGGATAATTTCCGAAGCGAGGAGTTAATCTTCGACATAGTCCCATTCCGCAGTGGCTATCACGCACTGCTCGGGCGAACCGCATTCGCCAAGTTCAATGCGGTACCGCACTACGCATACCTTAAGCTCAAGATGCCAGGCCCTCGAGGAGTAATTACGGTCAATGGAAACACCGAACGCTCTCTCCGAATGGAGGAGCACACGGCGGCCCTTGCAGCGGAAGTACAAAGCAGCCTCTCTAGGCAGTTCTCCAGTCCGGCCATTAAACGTCCGGACACCGTCAAGCGCGCCCGGAGTAACCTACAACAAGACCGTCTGGCACGTTCCGAGCAGGCGTAGCAATGCGGCCCCAACCCCAGCCCTCGCAAAAATGCGACACCAGTACTTCACGTACATAACTACGCTCTAGAAATACCATGGGTACAGGGGGAGGGGCAACATCACGGCACGCCCGAAACACGGCTTAAACCGCACCAGGGGCTGCCGATTTTTTAATTTTCTCTTACTTTCAGGACTCCACTCTTCAGAAGGCCCGTTCTGCAGTTCAATTGCCGCACGAACGATGCAAGAACCAGGGAAGCAGACAAGCCATGCCGCATTACGGAACTCCCAGGTGGTCTCTATCACAAGCAGTATACCTGTTTCGCATACCATTCCGCAGCCTGCCCCTGGAACGGACATGTTAAATAGTCCAACCTTTTGCTTATCGCATTATTTGTATCGTTCTGATTTGATCGCAGCCCTTTTTAATAAACAATGCATAGCTTTTGTCTCTCTTTGCATTACTCTTTTTTTTACAAATATATGTTCCTTAACGACATGTTGCACCCGTACACTTTGGTACGGCCAAAATACGCCAGGGGCTTTAGTACCCCTCAATATGGTGTGAGAAGTCCGAACACTTTAACAAGTGTGGCACCCCGGACTTATAGCATTATATGCATCGGCTCCGAATCATGTCTTGGATCAATAGTTGGGTTTGTCCGGCTCCTATGTTTTGGTGCCTTACGTTCCGCTGTGTCAGCTAAGGTAGCACTAGGAGAACTACTGCAATTGTGCCCCAGTTGAGCTGGGTCGAGCACCTCAGTAGAGAAAGCTAAAACTGACTGTCATGATGAAGTGAGAGCTGGTCGCTGTTCGAGAGGTTTTTCGAGTCCCTAAAGACTTATGCCGCTTAGAGCGAGGAGTCGGCTTTGTCCGGCCAAGGCGTGGATAGCGCCCCAAACTCGGTCTTCCGAATACCAGGGGCTTCGCCGAAATTTAAAATTATAGAATTCTATGGCTAAGTGAGAGTGTTCACGCATTATAGTCCGATTGCCTTGTTCGCTGTGCTGAGCGCCTCCCTCAAAGGACCCAAACATGGGAAAAAGAACGCTCAGGTTTATCCCCGAACACCCCAGCACTAGCGGCACGGGGGCAGAAGCCGACGACTCACCATCTCTCGGAATTGATAAATAGCCGCACAGAAGGTAAATTTTAAATTCCAGCGGCATTGCTCAGTGCATATGAACAAGTTTTCAGCGCACAGGACAAAACGAGCGAGTTTTACTCAAAAATTACATCCCTGGAACATTCATCCGCCACAAGGCGGGCACCCTTCAGAACATCCGTATAATAATTCTCGGGCTTGCGATGCTCTTTCCCCGCGGTGGCCCATCCTTCACAAGCTTCTCAGCATCCAGCTTGCCCCAGTGCACCTTAGCACGGGCAAGGGCCCTACGGGCACCTTCAATGCAGACGGAGCGTTTGATGACTTTGACCCTTGGACAGGCCCCCACCAGCTGCCGCACCAGCCCGAAATAGCTCCCAGGCAGAGCCTCTCCAGGCCACAGCCGAACTATGAGGCCCTTCATGGCCTGTTCGGTCGCCTTGTGGAGCTCGACCAGTTGCTTCAGCTGGTCGCTCAGGGGCACGGGGTGTCCGGCCTCAGCATACTGAGACCAGAACACCTTCTCTGTCGAGCTGCCCTCCTCGGCTCGATAGAATACGGCGGCATTGGACACGCTACGGGGAAGATCTGCGGACGCTCCTGGAGAGCTCCGGATTCGGGTAAGTAACAAGTAACTCACGTTTATGTGTTTGCTTTGCATAAAGAATGCCTTACCCGCCGCTATCTTTTTCACCTCATCCAACTCCTGGAGGGACTTCTGGGATTCGGCCTTGGCAGACTTGGCATTTTCAATAGCCATCGCGAGCTCGGACGCTCGCGTCTTTGAGTCAAGCTCCAAACTCTCATGTTTTTTCATGAGAGCCTGGAGCTGTTGCCGCACCTTGCCAACCTGGGCCTCATACTTCTCCCGCTCGGTGCGCTCCATGGCCGCCCTTTTCTCGGCCTCGGACAGCGCTTGCTTAAGGGTCGCCACCTCAGACATGGCCCCTACAATAGCCACGATAATCCTGTCATTTTTTGCAATTGCACTTTTTTATATATATATTTAAAACAAGGTATTTCTTACCTTCCTTGTCCTTGAGCTGGTTCTTAGCACACCCGAGCTCTTGCTTGGACTGCTCGAGGTTCTGCTTTAGCGTGTCCACTTCCGCAGTCAGTGCGGCGGACGCCAGCAGAGAAGCCTGCATACGCATATTGACTCCTTTTTGTTAGACTCCTGCGAATTTTATTTGATCCTCTATTTGGCTTTTCTTCCCGAATGCCAAACATAGCATCAAGGGCTACTGTCTATGCGGTAATATTATTTACACATTCTTTACTTACCTCAAAGCCTGTTAAAAGGCTAGCACAAGCTTCAGTCAGTCCGCTCTTGGCGGACTGAACCTTCTGGACCACCGCACTCATAATGGTGCGGTGTTCCTCGTCGATGGAGGTGCCTTTGAGCACCTCCAACAGATTGTCCGGCGCCTCCGGCACTGTGGGCTTGCTCCTCTTGGAAGGAGGTCGCCCGCCGGACTCTGGAACCCTTGAAGGTTCCAGAGCGGTGTCCGGCCTAGGGCCGGACTTGGAGCCCTGGGGGGTTTTATCCCCTTTACTCCTGGAGTCCGGGAGGTCGCCTTGCGGCGCCTCCAGGACCACCTCCTCTTGGCTTGGAACCTGTTGGGACAATACTTCGGTGTCGTCCATAGGGCGGGGGGAGGTGGCAGTCGGAAGCGAATTCATATTTGACGAGTCCAGTGAACCGCTCGACGACGCGTCGAGCCGTTCTTTGGGTGGGCTGCATAATCATATTCGACATAAGGGAAAGCTGTGCAATAAAGGAATACTATGAATTACTCTGGTATCCGGATACTTACGATTTCGCTAGGGGCTTGGCCCTGAGCGGCCACTCCTCTCTGTCGTCGTCGTCGTTGGTGGCGTAGTCCGGAGGAAGGGTTTTCCCCTTCTTGGACCCTTCGGCCTCCCCAGTGAGGGCGGCCTTCCTTTTCTTCTCTCCCCCCGCCGGAGGGGGAGAGGTCTCTTCTTCCTCCTCCTCGTCTTCACGGGAGGAATGCGCCTTGGAGCCGCCGGATGATGAACCCGACACCTCCTGGCGCCGGGCACTTTTTCGAGTCCCCGTGGCCTTCTTCGTGGCCTTCTTCTCTGGCACCACATAGGGTGCCGGAACCAGCAGCTTCGCCAAGCGGGCATCGGCTGGGTCTTCGGGCAAAAGAGCCGGACAGTCGATCTGTCCGGACTTCGCCTGCCAAACCTATCAAAGGTAAGGGAGCTTGGATCCCTCATAGAGTTAAACTATGAAAAACTAAAAACCTGTAAAAGGTACAAACAACTTACTGGGCTAGCGTGACGCTGCTTGCTGAATCCGTGATCCTCGGTAGCGGATGCGGGAGCCTTGGCACCCTTGAAAAGCACCTTCCAGGCATCTTCGTACACCGTGTCGAAGAGCCTGCTCAGAGTTCGATGCTGCGCCGGGTTGAACTCCCATAGATTGAAGGCCCATTGTTGACACGGGAGGATCCGGCGGATGAGCATGACCTGGACTACGTTGACAAGCTTGAGCTGCTTGTCCACCAGGGTTTGGATGCATGTTTGCAGTCCAGTCACCTCTCCTTTGCTGCCCCACGATAGGCCCGTCTCTTTCCAGGACATGAGCCGCGTTGGGGGCCCGGACCGGAACTCGGGGGCTGCAACCCACTCAGGGTCGTGTGTCTCAGTGATGTAAAACCACCCCGATTGCCACCCCTTTAGGGTCTGCACAAAGGAGCCCTCGAGCCATAAGACATTGGGCATCTTGCCCACCATGGCGCCTCCGCACTCCGCCTGGTTGCCGCGCACCACCTTTGGCTTGACATTGAAAGTCTTGAGCCATAAGCCGAAATGAGGGCGGATGCAGAGGAAAGCCTCGCACACGACGATAAACGCCAAGATGTTGAGGATGAAGTTCGGGGCCAGATCATGGAAATCCAGGGCATAGTAGAACATGAGTCCCCGAACGAATGGGTGGATAGGAAAGCCCAGTCCGTGGAGGAAGTGGGGAAGGAACACTACCCTCTCATGGGGCCTTGGGGTGGGGAGGAGCTGCCCCTCTTCGGGAAGCCGGTACGCGATGTCGTTAGACAAGTATCCGGCCTTCCTCAGTTTTTTTATGTGTCCCTCCGTGACGGAGGAGACCATCCACTTGCCTCCCGCTCCGGACATGGCTGGAGAAGGTTGAGGTGGGGAGTGCGGATTTGGGCGCTGGAGCTCGAGTGCGCGAAAATGGATAGGCAAAGGAGGAAGAAGGCGTAGGTGAAAAGGTGGATCCTTATCCCCTTATATGGGTGGGTGCAACTACGTGTCCCCAGCAGCCTGGTAAAACTCGCTTATCTCCAAGCGCCGTAATCAATGGCGCGGTTGGGTTACCCACGCCCGTATTGATGAGAATCCCGGAATAAGGGGACACGATCTCTGCTTTAACAAGACGTGCCAAGGAAACCGCCTCGCATGACACGCTGAGGTGGGACAATAAAACGATTCGAATAAAGGCTTGGCCATGGTGCGTCACACTATGGAATACGTAAGCAAATTAGATTTGTGTAAATATTATTCTCTCTATGGCAATATGTGGAAACTTATTTTGCAGAGCCGGACACTATCTTTGTGTTCAAAATCTTCTATGAAGTACTTGGAGGAGGAACCCGCCTTGCAATGCTGAAGACAATCTGCGCGCCGGACTCGTCGTCATTGAAGCCTGGTTCAGGGGCTACTAAGGGAGTCCTGGATTAGGGGGTGTCCGGATGGCCGGACTATACCTTCAGCCGGACTCCTGGACTATGAAGATACAAGATTGAAGACTTCGTCCCGTGTCCGGAAGGGACTTTCCTTGGCGTGGAAGGCAAGCTAGGCGATACGGATATGTAGACCTCCTACCATTGTAACCGACTTTGTGTAACCCTAACCCTCTCCGGTGTCTATATAAACTGGAGGTTTTAGTCCGTAGGACAACATACAGAACAACAATCATACCATAGGCTAGCTTCTAGGGTTTAGCCTCTCCGATCTCGTGGTAGATCTACTCTTGTACTACCCATATCATCAATATTAATCAAGCAGGACGTAGGGTTTTACCTCCATCAAGAGGGCCCGAACCTGGGTAAAACTTTGTGTCCCTTGCCTCCTGTTACCATCCGGCCTAGACACACAGTTCTGGACCCCCTACCCAAGATCCGCCGGTTTTGACATCGACACCAGGCTTGTCCTTTGCTACAAAAAGGATTGGGCCATCTTGCTGCACCTAATTTACTTTTATTACTTGCTACTCATTACAAATTACCTTATCACAAAACTATCCGTTACCGATAATTTCAGTGCTTGCAGAGAATACCTTACTGAAAACTGCTTATCATTTCCTTCTGCTCCTTGTTGGGTTCGACACTCTTACTTACCGAAAAGCTACAATAGATCCCCTACACTTGTGGGTCATCAGGTAACTATGTTTGAGTTGTGCTTTGCAACAGATTCTCTTTGGTCCCTTTAATTTTTTCTGAGAACTCGAACTTTGCGAGAGATAAATCCTTCTTGAGCCAGGATTTTAAACCGGATATTGAGATCTTCAAAGCTTTGTGAGAGACAGATTTCTCTTGAACCGGATTTTAAACCAGCATTCTTCATTTTGAGCTAGAAATTTTCTGATGGCCCTTAAATTTTCATCAATATAGCAGTAGCCTCCGAGACTGTGTTATCTTCCCTCCACTGACCCGGAGTTCTTGAATCTGCTTTAAACTGGCAATCATTTACTAAGTCGTGTCATTGTAGCCCCCAAGTCTTAAGGTGACTCGAGGAGTTATCCTGAAATTCTTCATATTTGACTATGATATAAACCGACATATAATGGAACGGTGGATTGCTGAAATATGTTGAATCTCGGTGGGTTATAATGACCCTGTCCATTGATCCATCCAGTGTAGGCAAGGGCCATATCGTGATGGTCTCCTTTGTAATGATGAATTACTCATTGAGCTTTATGGCATGATCAAATGCTGGCGCATAATAATGATGGCGCGAGCTACATATCCATGACACGTCCATCGCTCTTGCAGTAAAACAATTGTCCTGTATCAGAAAATATTGCAAGCCAGAGTAATTGTTGCTTGATGAAAACAATGTGTTAATTAAAACAGACTTAGATGAATATCACCTGATGTATTTGAACAAGAGATGATCTCATCACGTGACTATAAACAGTGAGCCATTGTCCTGTTTTACTCGGACAAAAGATGACGGCAGTATTGTCTATTGATGAATTCTTGCTCTTGGATGCAACATAGCAGGCTTATATCCTGTAACTCGAATCCATAGGAGTACGGTGATCCAGATCGAGCAAGAACTCCATAACACAAGTGCTCAGGCCAGCTTGACAACGGCAGAAGCGGGCGAGTCGGAGGCAAGGTCGTAGCGGCGAGCTAGGAGATAATTGAGCCAACCCAAGACGCGGTGGTGGATTAAAAGCGTCCTGCGGAGACAGCGGGTGACTTTGGCGAAACCGGGCCGTGGCAGCCACACGGTAAGGGCGGCTTACAGCAGCACAAAGCTGGCCACGACGGCCGCTTGAGCCGGATATTCGGAGGAGGCCAGCTGCTTGCAAATGAGGCTACAATGATTCAGGCGGGTCAGGACCACAGGGGCGCCTCAGGATGACTCGCGTCGAAGGAGAAGGGTGTCGAAGGCGGACGGCGACTTGGCGCACTGGCGAGTCTAATGCCATCCAGAAATTGTGCGTATATGCACCATCTTCCATTTGACTGATGCTTTACGTGGAGTAATGGCAGCAAGCACTAGTACTCCATGGTTGAATTGTCTAGTAGTGGATTGATATTACTGATCCATCTCATAGTGGCGCACTATGCTTGGGCCACAACTTTTCCTTTGCTCCTCATGAGGTGAGTTTGAATTTGGTTTGAATGAGGTCTCGGGAGTACTGGACTGCAGGCGCATAGCGTTTTGGCATAGAGGACGGTGATCCGCCGGCGGCAGTGAAGTGAGTCGGAGATGAGGTCACGCTGGCGACTTGTGACGGAGTGAAACCGGCAATAGCTCAGCGTAGTGGTGAAGCAGAGCCAGCCTGCGCAGAAGCATCAGCAGCACCCAGCAGCCGCGGAGTGCCAGTGGCGTCTTGAGACAGGTAGACCGCAGTGCTCAAAGGCGAACCTGGCTCAAAGCGAACCACGGCGACTCAGTAAGCGCGGCCGGCGGGTCACGGCAACTTGGAGTGGCGACTCCGATGGGCACCGGCCGTGCAAGGTCATGGCCACAGCAGAGGAGGGAATGCGAGGTAAGCCGGCGCGAAGGGCGAGTGGCGGCTCAAAATACGGTGAGGGCAAGCCGGTCTGCAGAACATCAATTGGTACTCATGTAAATCCACTGTTTCTTTGATTCACTTTTTAGCCAAGCAGTACTTTTGGTCTCCCGCTGTGCTTTGGAAACCATGCAAGTACTATTACTA
Organism: Triticum dicoccoides; assembly: GCF_002162155.2. Taxonomy (NCBI): domain Eukaryota; kingdom Viridiplantae; phylum Streptophyta; class Magnoliopsida; order Poales; family Poaceae; genus Triticum; species Triticum dicoccoides. Next base: position 512,356,736 of record NC_041392.1, on the reverse strand, counting down.
GAGGTATGTGTTCCTTCAGTACACGGGGTTGCTTTGGCAGCATGCACCATCACATAATTAGGCAGCTATCCGATTTGTTTTTGTTTTGTTGGACTTGTACCAACATTTAGTAGAATTCGGATATGGTAGCTGATCCGAACGTGAGGCACTCCTTCCTTTTCTCTTGACGTGATGATAAACTTGTTGTAGTACTCCTCCAGTCCACGCGCACGCACAGTCCTCGGGTGCTCCGCAAGCCTCTGCTTCTTTTCTTGATTTTTTTAACCTGTACAAGTACATTGCTTGCCTCGGGACTTGATACATCAGCAGATTATGTGTGGAGGCATGGAGCAGCGAACGCAACTTGATTGATTGGACACCACGACTGTGACGTAGATTCATTGTCTGTCTCAGTGCAACCTGTGGTTCACAAGATCACCGAAACCGCCACCACCAAAAAACTCTCGTCACGGACTCGTCGACTCACCACGGTGCTTGCCGCGGCCACACAAAACACAACCCTAGATTTCTCTTGAACTCAATATACGTCGTCGCTGAATACTTTTTCAATCTCGATTGATGAACTCATAATTGATGTGAATTCTTCCATGCTAGCTCTTCTTAATTGGGTCAACTGTGAACTTCTCGATCCCTAGGATTGATCGCTTCAAGAACTCAACACCATCGTGCGCAGGCCCCACGGTGGGTGCTAACTGTCGTGGAAATGTCACGGCAGATGTCCTAGTGTGAGGATTTAGTCGTGAGGCTGATGCATCTATGTGGTAGATTGAGAGGGGTTGATCGAGACGAGAGACGCAACACACAAGACAAGGATTTAGACAGCTTCGGGCCCCGGGAAACATCATCTGGTAATAGCCGTACATGCTGTTTGTGGCTAGGTATCATTATGCTCATGAGGGAGACGCCGCATAAGCCGCCCCCCTTTATTTATGTCTAGGCTTAGAGATTATTTCTTACTTGGCCCTCTTGGGGTGCCCTGCCCCTCCTTATATAAGTTGAAGGGGCGGGTTACATGACTAGTCCTAGTAGGATTAGGATTGCTCTATTACAAGTGGAGTCCTAGTCTTGCTTCCTTTGTAAGGGAATATTCCTTATAATTTCCTCTTAAGCCGGCCCACCATAACATGAGCCGGCCTTTTGGGCCTTGGGCCTTGTCGTCCATCTGACCCGCCCGCCGGGCTATTAATGAGTCGCCAAGATCGGGGGGGGGGGGTTACTCGTGAGTCGCCAAGCTCCGGGCTGGTCATACATCCGGCCAGGTTACACCGCAAGGTATATCCCCGACAGGAGGATTGTCCAACGAAGGACATCACCCAAGCACCGGTCCACCCACATATCAAATTATCAAAGTAACGAATGCGGATCATATGAGCATGATGAAAACTAGCTTGACAATAATTCCCATGTGTCCTCGGGAGCACTTTGCTTTATACAAGAGTTCATCCAGGCTTGTCCTTTGCAACAAAAAGGATTGGGCCACCTTGCTGCACCTTAGTTACTTTTGTTACTCGTTACTTGTTACGAATTATCTTATCACACAGCTATCTGTTACCGATAATTTCAGTGCTTGCACACAATACCTTGCTGAAAACTGCTTGTCATTTCCTTCTGCTTCTTGTTGGGTTCGACACTCTTACTTATGAAAAGGACTACGATAGATCCCCTATACTTGTGGGTCATCACTATTGTATTGTTATCTTTTTCTGTTAAGATAACAAAGATTATTATAGTTGTAAGCGTATGTTTAATCAACTAGTACCACTATTATATTCATCATGCTTTTTCTGTATTTATGCAAACAGGGATGCTCAGCTTGATTTCAGTGGTACTGCACAAAATGTTCAGATGGTTCGTGTCCTCCATAATACTTCATGATGCACAATACATCGAATGGTTCTCTAATCATTTGTCGTCATGTTGAGCCACCGGACTATCTACTTGAATGTAGCTACCAACGTGTTCAATGCCTTGCAACATATAAATACGAAATCCACCATGTTATGCAAGACATTGTTTGATTTCAGTGGAACTACACAAAAAGATACGCTGGTTAATCCGGCTCCATGTGTCATTTCAATGTGCAAACTAATGACAAACCCTGGCCGTTCCACAATCATAGGCATTACATATTTTGAATGGGAAAAGCTTGTCAAAGTTTAATCATTGATGTTAGCAGGAAGACATTAGTTTAATATATTGGAATTGGAAAATCTTGTCAAATTTTGCTCATTGATGTTAGCTAGAAGACGTGCATTTGATATTTTGGAGTGGGACGCCCTTTGCTGTGAGCAGCATCGATCATTTTTTTCCTATTCCTGTGTTCAGTTCAGAAGTAAATATTTACTCTGTTGAGATGCATAGCGATAACCCACAAGTATAGGGGATCGTTTGTAGCCTTCTTTGATAAATAATAGTTTCGAACCCAACGAGGAGCTAAAGGTAGAACACATATTCCCTCAAGTTTTATCGACCACCGATACAACTCTACTCACACTTGACGTTTGCTTTACCGAAAACAAGTATGAAACTATTTGGAAAGAATAAAACTACGAGTACTTTGCAAGAATAAAACTACAAATAAATTGCAAGGTAATAAAAGTAGATAGCTTTTGTTAACAAGAAAGTTATTTGTCCCTAGGCAATCGATAACAAGTACCGGTGATCATTCTTGCAATTTTACATGAGGGAGAGGCATGATCTAACATACTTTCTCTACTTGGATCATATGCACTTATGATTGGACCCCTAGCAAGCATCCGCAACTACTAAAGATCATTAAGGTCATGAAACCCAACCATAGCATTAAGTATCAAGTCCTCTTTACTCCCATATGCCATAACCCACTTACTCGGGTTTAAGCTTCTGTCACTCTCACAACCCATCATAAGCGAACCATGGACATATTGCAACACCCTACAGCAGGGACCCCTCACGTTTGCGCGATATGGAGGGCACCGTAGGACAGCACCATAAATAAAATATACAATCATACCAACCAAGATCATGATTAACCCATAGGACAAAACAGATCTACTCAAACATCATAGGATAACCATTGACCATTGCGAAATAATATATGGAGTTGAGCACCATGTTTAAGTAGAGATTACAGCGGGGAGAAGGGAGGTTACACCGCTACAAAGAGGGGGAGAGAGTTGGTGTTAACGGTAGCAAGATTGTTGATGTAGATCGCCGTCATGATACTTGCCCCGGCGGCACTACGGCGCCCCCGGGAGAGAGGGGGGAGAGCCCCCCTCCTTCTTCTTCTTCTTTGGCCTCCCCCTAGATGGGAGGAGAGTTCTCCCTCTGGTCCATGGCCTCCATGGCGGCGGAGGGTCCCTCCTAGATTGGGTCTCCCTCTTTGTTCTCTTCTGTTTTGCCTTCCCTAGATCTGGCCGAAAACCGTTTCTTATATTCCAGGAGATCCATAACTCCGATTGCGTTGAGATTTTAACACGTTTTTTTTTCTGGATATAAGCTTCTTTGCGCCCGAAGTAGAGCTCCAACCGACGTATGAGGTGTGCACAACCCACCACCACACGCCTGGCCCCTGGGGCGCGCCCTGGTGTGTTGTGGGCACTGTGGGCCTCCGATTGCGTTGATTCCAAGTCCCAATATCACATATATTCCAAAATAATTCTCCATAAATTTTATCGCATTTGGACTTTGTTTGATATGGATTTTCTGCGAAACAAAAAACATGCAAAAAAACAGGAACTGACACCGGGCACGGGATCAATAGGTTAGTCCAATAAATCATATAAAATGTTGCCAAAAATATGTGAAAGTTGTGTAATATTGGCATGAAACAATAAAAAATTATAGATACGACGGAGACATATCAGCATCCCAAGCTTAATTCCTGCTCGTCCTCGAGCAGGTAAATGATAAAAAAGATAATTTTTGATGTGGAATGCTACCTAGCATAATCTTGTTCATATATCTAATCATGCCATGAATATTAAGACATAAGTGATTTAAAGCAATTGTCTATAATTTGATCTAAAGACATCAATACTCAGGCATCCCAAACAAACAATCATGTCTTTCAAAATATCAACGCTAAAGAAAGCTATCCCTACAAAATCATATAGTCTTGTCATGCTCTGTCTTCTTAACACTAGGTATTTATCATGCACAACCCCGATGAGAAGCCGAGCAATTGGTTCAAACATTTTAACGTGCTTCAGCTTTTTCAACCTTCATGCAATACATGAGCGCAAGCCATGGATATAGCACTACGGGTGGAATAAAGTATGATGATAGGGGTAAATATAAAGAAGACAAAAGGTAAGAAAATCTCACATTGACGCGGGTAACCAACGGGCTATAAAGATGCCCATCAATCAATATCAATGCAAGGAGTAGGGATTGTCATGCAACGGATGCACTAAGAGCTATAAGCATATGAAAGCTCAACATGAAAACTAAGTGGGTGTGCATCTAATCCTATAATGAAAAATTCCCACTAGTATATGAAAGTGACAACATAGGAGACTCTCCATATGAAAAACATGGTGCTACTTTGAAGCACAAGTGTGGAACTAGCATGCCCCTTCTCTCTTTTTTCTTTTTCTTTTTTGCTTTTATATTTTTTTCTCTCATTGTCCGGAGTCTCAACCCGACTTGTGGGGGAATCATAGTCTCCATCATCCTTTCCTCACTGGGGCAATGCTCTAAAAATGAATAATGATGATCATCACACTTCTATTTACTTATAACTTAATATTACAACTCGATACCTATAACAAAATATGACTCTATATGAATGCCTCTGCAGTGTACCAGGATGTGCAATGATCTAGCGTAACATGTATGAAAAATGATGAACGGTGGCTGAGCCATAAATACTATGTCAGCTACATGATCATGCAAAGCAATATGACAATGAATGCTCAAGTCATCAAAACGGAAGCGGTGGGAGTTGCATGGCAATATATCTCAGAATGGCTATGGAAAGGCCATAATAGATAGCTATGGTGGCTGTTTTGAGGAAGATATATTAAGGCTTATGTGTGATAGAGCGTATCATATCATGGGGTTTGGATGCACCTGCGAAGTTTGCACCGACTCTCGATGTGAGAAAGGGCAATGCACGATACCGTAGAGGCTAGCAAATTGTGGAAAAGTAAGAGTGTGTATAATCCATGGACTCACATTAGTCATAAAGAACTCATATACTTATTGAAAAAGTTTATTATCCCTCGAAGCAAAGTACTACTACGCATGCCCCTAGGGGGATAGATTGGTAGGAAAAGACCATCGCTCGTCCCCGACCGCCACTCATAAGGAAGACAATCAATAATAAATCATGCTCCAACTTCATAGCATAACGAGAGACTATACATAAATGCTTCGGGAATCACAAACCTTAACACCAATATTCTTAGTAACCACAACCGTTTACTAGTACCTCTACCTCCCACATATTCCATCTTTATATCGCAAAACTATTGCAAGGAATCAAACATATCATATTCAGTGATCCATAAGTTTTATGTAGGATTTTATAACTAACCATGCAAATGACCAATTCATGTTGACTCTCTAAATAGATATAAGTGAAGCATAAGAGTTTAATTCTTTCTACAAAAGACCATGCTCTAATAAATATAAGTGAAACAAAAGAGCATTCTTCAAATAACAGTTTTCTATGTGAAGAGAAACAGGCAATCCAAACTTCGAATGATATAAGTGAAGCACATCACTACAAAAGAAGACACATCCATGACATTTTGGGCCGAACGAAAAAAAATTTATGTCATACATATGACACTTCTATGACGATAATTGTGACAAAACCCGGTATCATCATAGATGTGGTGGGCTCCTACTTCTATGACAAAAAATCATGACAGAAAATAGGCTTTTCATCCTGGGCGGGCCGGAGAAGCAGCTGCATGACATTCTTTGGGTCGTCCATGACGGAAAAAACCGTGGTAGAAGTGAGGGGGAGGAAAATTTTGGGGAGATCCCGGTTATGGTGGGAGGTCGGGGGCCGAGTGATGCGTGTTTCTCTCGTACACGTATGCGTGTGTGTGTGAGGCATTGGCTCTAACTAAACCTGAGCGAGGCGTTGGGCTCTAACTGAACCCGAGCGATTGCACTGCAGGCTACGCGTTACTGAACCCAAGCGATTGATCGATGGCTGTTAACTGAACCCGATCATGCGATTCCTTCACTACTGCTGCTAACTGAAGCCGATCGATGGGATGAACAGTGAGCGTTGCAGGGGGGGTTGGAAGAACAGTGAGCGGTGGCATTGCCTCTGGATGAATAGGACCCCGTGGTGTGGTGGAGGGCTGGATGAACAGTAGACGGTGGATGGGTGCCCGTGGAGGGGTGGATGAACAGGACCCCGTGGTGTGGAGGGCTGGATGAACAGTACACGGTGGAGGGGTGGTTGAACAGGACCCCATGGTGTGGAGGGCTGGATGAACAGTAGACGGTGGAGGGGTGCCTGTGGAGGGGTGGTTGAACAGGACCCCATGGTGTGGAGGGCTGGATGAACAGTAGACGGTGGAGGGGTGGTTGAACAGTAGCCGATGGAGTAGCGCGCGGTGGAGGCTGGATGAACAGGAGCCCGTGGAGGCTGGATGAACAGGAGCCCGTGGAGGCTGGAGGAGGTCGACGGTGGAGATGAACAATATCCCGTGGAATCCCGTTTTGCGGTATGCCACACCCCTCCTGATGAACAGGACCCCTGTTTCGACCGAAGCGCTTCAACACAAGTCCGTTTCCTCCGTTTTGCGGTACGCCACACCCCTCCCGATCAACAGGACCCCCGTTTCGACTGTAGGAGGTCCGTTTTCTCCGTTTTGCGGTATGCCAGACCCCTCCCGATGAACAGGATCCCGTTTCGAACATGGCCGGTCGAACACAAGGTCGTTTCCTCTGTTCTGTGGTACGCCAGTCCTCGTTTCCATTGCCTGTTCCGTCCAAGCCCTCCCGATGAACACGACGCATTATGTTGCCTCCCCATGAACACGACGCATTCCATTGCCTCCCCATGAACACGACGACGATGTTGTTTCTCCGTTCCGACCCAGCCATGTACACGAGCCCTGGCCGTACGTATGCACGAGTAGGCGTTCGAGACCCCGCCCGTATGTACACATACGTGGCCGTATTTTCTTTCTTGCACCCTGGCCGATGTACGTACGTGTACATGCTACGTGTGCGCCTCTACTACGACACGTGCGCGCCTCTACATCGACCAGTATGTACGTACACGTTCACGACCAGAATGACAACGCTACGTACGCTTCGACCAGGTGGGTCCCGACTGTCAGGCACTTCCTTGCCTGTGAAGATGTAGCTGGTCGATCCCAGCAGTCAGGGGGCGAATCGTTTTTTTTTTGCTCGGACGCACTTCCTTGCGTGCGAAGCTGTAGATGGTGGGTCCCAGCAGTTAGGGGGGAACGTTTTTTCACAAAATATGGTGGCCCGTCTGGTGGGTCCCGCTGTCAGGTGGAGGAATAATTATTTTGCACGTAATAAGGAGGCACTTCCTTGCTGCGGCCGTGGACCCAGCTGTCAGCCTCTCCACGTACAGTCCACGTCCAATGGAAGCCGTTACTTGACCACGTTGACCAGGCCGTGCCGAGAGCACCAGGGCGGTGGACGACGGCAAGGCCTAGGAAGGGGACGACGCGGAGCCGGGGAAGACGCAGGAGTGGATGCCCACGCGTAGAGGAGTACGAGGGTTCACTGGTTCGCTGCGGTGTGAGGCTGTCGTCGCCGCAGAATAACAGGGGGTGTGGGTGAGTAGAGGGATGGCCTGGCCAGCGGTGGGAGTAGTAGGGGCGGTGAGGCCTCCGCCGCATCGCAGCCGGCCACGAGAGGCAGGAGCACGAGGAACGACCGGCGCTGGTTTGGGCAGCTGGAGCAAGAAGACCAGAGGTTGAAGAAGCACTACGGCCGTTGGATGGACATCGTACGGTCACTAGAGCTAGAATCATGCATATTGACTAACTTGACAAAGCCCTCTGTCCCCGTCAACTTAGTAGGCCCACAAGTCAGCCTCCCACCAAGGTGGGTCCCAGCTAGCAGGGGGGTATTCATTTTTTTGAGCGTAATAAGGAGGCACTTCCTTGCGTGCGAAGATATAGCTGGTGGGTCCGAGCTGTCAACGGCGGTAACGTTTTTTTCGCGAAATACAGAGGCCCTTTCGGTGGGTCCCTGACTTCAGGTGGAGGAATCATTATTTTGCGCGTAATAAGGAGGCATTTCCTTGCGTGCGGCCGTGGACCCAGCTGTCGGCCTCTCCATGTAGAGTCCACTTTAGATACATGTCGGTTGTTGACCATGTTGACCAGGCCGCACCGAGAGCACCAGGGCGGTGGACGATGGCGAGGCTTAGGAAGGGAATGACACGGAGGCAGGGAAGACTCGGTAGTTGTTTCTCACACGGAGGGGGGTACGACTATACGAGGGTTTACTGGTTCGTCTACCGTCGCTGGAGAATAACAGCAGGTGTGGGTGAGTAGAGGGATGGCTAGGCCAGCGATGGGAGTACGGTGGGGCGGTGAGGCCTGCACGGCAGCAGAGCCGACCGCAGGGAGGAGGGAGCAGGCAGTCCCGCCGGCGCCTGTTTGAGCGGCTGGAGCAGGAAGAGCGGAGATTGAAGAAGCACGACGGCCGTTGGATGGCCATCCAACAGTCACTGCTTGTGCGTCAACCTTTTTTTAGGAAAGCCTCAAATATGTGGAAAACAGCATACAACCCATTTGCCATTATTTCTAATAATTTACAGCCCATTTGCTAATTATTAAGGTTTTTTTGGAGCCCATATTCTTTTTGTTAGCATTACAGCCAATATTGTGGCCACGGTTAAAAAATTATATGAAATTTTGCATATTTCGGTGTGGTCCGAACTGTTTTTAATCCCGAAATTTCGACTCACATTCAAACTGATTTTAAAAATAAATGTATATCAATATAAAATCCAACAAATTCTCCACGCATAAAAATTAATGTAATTTCAAATCTCGAAATGAAGAAAAGATATTTGAAACTAATTGCCGGTTTGATGTGTTTTCAAAATGTACAGCCCATTTCTCATTACTGATGGGCCATTTTCTCGGCCAGCCGAATGAAAGCTCTCCTCGTCTTGAAAGATTTGCAGCCCAACAGGCCTAACAAAGCGACTTACTTGGCAAATCACAAAAAAACTGGGTTGTGGCCGTGGACCCAGCTGTCAGCCTCTCCACGTACAATACTCCTCCGATGGAATGTCATTGACCACGTTGACCACACCGCGCCGAGAGCACCAAGGCGGTGGACGACGGCGAGGCCTAGGAAGGGGACGACACGGAGCCGGGGAAGACGCGGGAGTGGATGCCCACGCGGAGAGGAGTACGAGGGTTCACTGGTTCGGCTGCGGTGTGGGGCTGCCATCGCCGCAGGGCCTGGCTAGCGGTGGGACTAGTAGGGGGAATTGAGGCCTCATTGGCAGCACAGCCGACCACTGGAGGCAGGAGCAAGCGGTCTCCCCGGCGCTGGTTTGGGCGGCTGGTGCAAGAAGAGCAGCAATTGAAGAAGCAGCAGGACCGTTGGATTCAAATCCAACGGTTACTGCTGCTAGAATCGTTTGTTGACTAAGTTGACAAGCCCTGCGTACGCGTCAACTTAGTAGGCCCACAGGTCAGCCTGCCAACCGGTGCACCCCAGATGTTAGTGGGAGGAATCATTTTTTTCGCGTAATAAGGAGGCAGTTGATTGCGTGCGGCCAGGCCAGCGGAGGGAGTAGGGTGGACCGGGGAAGCCTGCGCGGCATCACAGCGGGCCACAAGAGGAGGGAGTAGGCAGTCCCGCCGTCGCTAGTTTAGGCGGCTGGAGCAGGAAGATCAAAGATTGAAGAAGCACGTCGGTCGTTGGATGGACATCCAACACTAACTGCTGCTAGAATCCTGTGTTCACTGACAAAGCCTTGCGTAAACAAGTCAGCCTCGAAATCTGTGGTGTGTACAGCCCATTTTCTATTATTTTTATAATTTTTACTCATTTTCTAATTCATATGGAATTTATTGTAGCCCGTTTTCCATTTTTAGAATTGCTGGCCATTTTCTGGTCAATACCGGGGTTAGAAAAATTAAGTAAAAATGTGGGAAATTTTGAAAATTCGCAAATTTTTGCTGGGGAACAAAATATTCTTAATCCAAAAATTAATAGCCATACTAAAACAAATTTAAAAATAAATTAGTACTATGTCATGTTAAATCCAATGAAATACGTATAAGATATCAGTGAAGAACAAAAACAAAAAAAGAAACTTATATCCCATTTGCTATAATTTTTTTGGAATTTTCAACCCCCTTTGATATTACTTTTAACAAATATTGACCATACTCTTAAGTCAGTCCGGAATGCATCCCTCCTCGTCTTGAAAGATTTGCAGCCCAGTAATTCGGAGAAAACAAATAGGCCTAGCTTGGGTATTCTTCAAAAAGAAATACTGGGCTACCTATTTTCACAAAGAACTGGTGCATGAGCATTTAGCTTTATTTATTTATTTATTTATTTATTTACTTATTTACGTTTAGGGGACCATGGGCATGTGCCTAGGCCAAATTCATGTGAGAGCCTGCCTTCCAGTTAATTATGGGTTTCTCTATTGGGCCTTCATCAGTGGGCTGCATGATATCAACAAGTGGAAAATGTGTTCCGAGTTTCAAAAAAAATGTGTTCTGTACAATAAATAGTATGCGCTACATACGGTACGGGGCACTAAAGGATCGAACCGTGCAACGGCTTCCAAAACATTGTGTTTGTCGTTCTAACAACACATTTATTCAACCAACAGACGAAATATACTACTGATTGTACATTGAAAAAAGCAGCAGCAGCAACCAGGGCTGGGGGTGCAACAGAAGCAGTAAGCAGGCCAGAAGAGTGAAGACGCAGCTCTCTCTTCCAAACCAAACATCAGCCATCATTACAAAAGGGCTACCAAAAAAGAAAAAGTGTATGCATCAAACTAAATAAAGATCCTACTACACCAAGTGTACGCATCTAACTAACTGGCTCAGTTAGACGTTACTATGTATTAAGCTGTGGAGATTGGCTGACGGCTTGAACCAGATGGGTGCCTGACGGGGGAAACTCCAGCCAGCAGGTCGAAGTCTGATACTTGTGACCCTCTCTCCTACTTTGGGCTGCAGAGCGTGGCGGCACATATCAGGGTATGGTGCATGCAGAGACGCATGGTACGCTGTGTACACACAGTTTTGCCTGATGAATGAAACCGCACTGCCATCATGATCCTTGCCGTCGATTATCTCCTGGTTAATCGGATAATTCAGTCCGAGAAACAAAGAGTGTGTACCAAGACTACTTACCAGCCTCCAGTCAAAAATTCCTGAAGGCCTAGAGAAGCTGGGATCCTGCTCAAAGACCTTGCAGTTATTGTGATTGTATTCCGTGAAACAACACGTCCAGTATGTGCGAATGATCATCAATCTTTCGCCGTCGTCATGCCGCTTTTCTTTGAAAGGTTCTGGGATTAGGAAGGGTAGGGACACCAGGCGGCCTACAACATCATATCAAGTTGGAGTCAAATAAAAAAGGGCTCTTGGTTTAGTCAATCTTAAGAACAGCATGTTATGAGCATGAATATTTTTTCAGCAAATGTTGACAGTAATATAAGCAAGCCATCATGATATCATATGAAAGTAACATACTGCTGTAACAACCGTTTGTAGCGATGACTGGAGTAGGCCAGCAATACGTCCAGCTATAGAAGGAGTCGACAACGTAAATGAAGCCCTTGTGTTCAATGGCATCAGAGAACCATGGAGGATGTATGATCCTGCGATGGATGTGCAGATTTATGCACTTACCACAGTGACCTGTCAGATAGGCGAGACCGCGGTTGAAGAACGCAATTAGCCTGAAGTCCTTATAATTCACAGATCTTGTGGGAACTTGGCAGATTACAACCTTGAGCAAATCAAACTTGGTATCATGTTGGCTACTGTAAGATTCCGAGTATTCTGGGCCGCGGTACCAAAGCAGTGCAGTGTTAATCGAAGGAAGGGGGATCAATCGCCGGGTGTAGACCTCCACGAGCATCCAGCTGCCGCGACCGTCGACGAGCACCATCCAAGACGTGTTCATGCACCCAGTACATACTGTTAATGTAGTTGAGGCTGACGAGGATCGGATCGCAGTCAAGGGGGTTGATGCTCGCCACCCTACAATCATTATGCTGCGTGACACGCCGTTTCTGAAGATCAGGCGGCATCAGCAAGCAAGGTGCTGGCTTAAAAAGCTCCGGCCTGAGGGCTTTGAGTAAACGGTACAGCCTCGACGAGCACGCGGTGAGCGGCATGGTACTGAGATTGTCCACACGCGAAACAATGAGCTTGATTACCTCTGTGGGGAGTGAATTCTAGCCACTCTTTCGGCGGGCGCTGCTCGGTTCTGCCATTGTTAGTGCTTGGGTTTCGGACAAGGGGGGAGGCGCCTTAGCGGGGATGGAAGATTGGATGAGATTATGCACGGACAAAGATGGAGAAGCGAATATGTGCTGCGGGAAGTGGACAGGTGATGATGACTACATCACGCCGCTTGACTTACGAGACACATCCCAGCAGCGTAGGGTCATGTCGATGCCAGACAACTTGCTTGAGTGATCACAGTACTGGTACTCCCTACAATGCTATGCCCTAACTTGCTTGAGTAGAGTAGTAGAGTAGGACTCTGCTCTACTACTAGCACTGGAGGAATAGTATATTCTAATCTAAAATAGTTACAAACTTCAATGCTTGAGCGTGGAACGACTACGAACCGTGCTCAAAGACCGTGTCTACGTGGTGTTTGGACATGGGTGACAACCTCAACGCCAACGGTGCAGCTCCCGTTGCACCGTATGTGTTTCTGTCCTTCCTGTTCGAAATCGTGGTAAAATTCATGTTTCTACTCTGTATCCTACTACTATGCTAGTCCACATGATTAGTTGTGAACGATGACTTCTTCCCTGACCTCGGCAACCTCATCCTCGACGACATGGGCGACAACGTCAACGCCGGCAACCAGTGAGATACAGGGTGTAGGAAGCGGTTTGGGAATTTGCATGCCTTTCCAACTAGTGAGATACTCCGTACAAAGTATGGCAGAGAAATAACCATAGAGAAGGAAGCTAAAAGTAAATAATCAAACGAGCATTTTTGCTTTTGTTTTGCATTGAATCGTTTCACAAGCTTGACTAGTGTTGTTTTTCTACTTTTACAAAATCCGCATCGTAATGTTAAAACGTGCATTTGCACGTACATAAGTAATAGTAGTACTCCCTCCATCTAGGTGTATAAGTCTTCCCTCCTTCTTGGTCACGGTGCACAACCGAAGATGACTTATTGACCTGGACGGAGGGAGTAGCACAGTCTGCAAGCATATATCAAGAGAGATGTGTAGTGCGATAGTATATAGTAAAGTTTGTGCTATATGCACGTACTTGCAAAATGCGTACGAATACACAAGATTTCCAAACTTTTCCTTTTACATACTTAATTAAGGACGCTAAAAATTCCTGAACGTTCGGGATTTATCATTTGCATCCCAAATCTAATGAGACCACCTTACGAAACAAAAATTATACTCCTCCTAAAAGCCACGGCGCTCGCAGGAGCGCTTGCGGCGCGCTACGTGTGCCCTGGTGCGCGGCCGTTTCCCAGCGCGCTGACACAACGCCTCTTCCTCAGCCTCACAACTCGCGAGGTGCTGATTGGCGGCTTGCCGGCGGGCGAGCGAGCACGATCTCACCGGTGTGGTGATCTGGCGCCAACAGGTACTCCTCCTCGCTAGAAGCGTGCACCCGGTCCACGTACCTCCAAGCGTAGATGAGGTGCTTGGGCCCGACTGCACTTCGGACGTCGGCACGGGCGTCCTCCGCCACCCTCACGGCCCTCGCACGAGCCTTCTGTGAAAGAGCCAATTGCCTGACTCTCTCGGACACGACATAGGCCTCCCAGGCAGCTTGTTCCGCGGTGCGCTTCTCTTCCTCGGCCTTCTTCTCTGCCTCTATTTTGGCGCGCTCTGCTGGAGGCAAAGCCTCCCACAAGGCGACATCCATTTCTTTCCAAAGGTCCTCAAGGCTGGGGGGCTCGGCGGGCGGTGCGGCATTCTCCTCGTAGCGGGGAGCCGACGCGTCCTCGGGCGCGCGTGCTGGCGAGATTGGGAACGCCGACGCATCCACCTCGATGCGTCGCGGCGAGGAGCGGAACACCGACGCGTCCTCCTGGACTAGTGGTGGCGAGGAATGGAACGGCGACGCGTCGCGTAGCGGCGAGGAGTGGAACACCGACGCGTCCTCCTCGACTAGTGGCGGCGAGGAATGGAATGGCGACGCGTGACCATCTGCGTGGTGCAGCGAGGGGCTCCTAGGGCTTGGGAGGGGTGATGCCATGGTGGTTGACGTGAGAGGGAGGGGGAGGAGATAGCGATGAACATGAACTTGAGGGGGAGGAGATAGCGATGTCGTGGGAGGCGCAGTATTTATAGCGAGCAATGGCACACCTACATAAGATATGGCCTGAACTGCACTGACTTAACTGCCGGTCCAGTTGCATCACTGACATGTGAGCCAGACCCCTGTTGGGCCCATATGTCAGTGACCGAATGCACCTGCAGTTAAGTAACAGCTACGTGGGCATATTTGTTGGAGTAAATTACGGGGGAGCGAAGGGGTGGAAATATTGCTGGTCACAACGGATTGGACGAGCGTGGGGGAAGGAGAGTCATGCATGCAGATTTTTTCACACGGGGTGGAGTGGTGGGACCGCCAGAGGGAGAAGGAGAGTTTGGCAGGCATATTGTTTACACATGGAGAGGAAAAAAATTGGAGACGAACGGGCTTCCTGCAGGTATGGGGAACGGTGCATAATAAGTCATCTTGCATGCCGGGCTAGGTATAGTCTCAAGTCATGAAAAACAAACACGCCCCACACATGTTCATATTTCAAGGTGCACTAAATTATTGCATGCGATGATTAAGGCTGGCCATAATGGTGGTATCTTAGCTGGTATCATGCACACGGGAATAGCAAACATGCTGATGTGGCAAAGAATTAAAGAAGAGAGGGGGGGTTAGAGTAACTAGAGTTCATGCATGCATTGGTAAACACATTTTTTTGTGGAGAACGACAACACTAGTTGAGTACTTTTGTAGACTTCAAAAACTATTCCACAATGTGTCAACATTCACAATGTCAAATCAATATGTTTACACTCATTATAAAACATAGTTCTTATACTAGTACTAGTTGAGTACTCATTATAATCAGTACTCCCTCCGTCTAGGTGAGCAAGTCATCTTAGATTGTGCACTGTGACCAAGGAGGAGGGGGAAACGAGAGATCTTAATGTTTATAATCAGTACTCCCTCCGTCTAGGTGAGCAAGTCATCTTAGATTGTGCATTGTGACCAAGAAGGAGGGGAAAACGAGAGATCTTAATGTTTATTTGCTAATTAATAGCATTGCATGCAATGAACTAACCACTTCATGTCGTGTTTGGTAGTCTCAAGTCATTAAAAGCATGCACACCCACATCTCCTATTGGTTGATATGTCAAGAAACAAGAAGCGAGGTAGAAGTTAATCCATCGCGTGTCGGTGTCAAAACCGGCGGATCTCGGGTAGGGGGTCCCAAACTATGCGTCTAAGGCGGATGGTAACAGGAGGCAGGGAACACGGTGTTTTACCCAGGTTCGGGTCTTCTTGATGGAGGTAAAACCCTACGTCCTACTTGATTTATTCTTGATGATATGATTATTACAAGAGTTGATCTACCACGAGATCGGAGAGGCTAAACCCTGGAAGCTAGCCTATGGTATGATTGTATGTTGTCCTACGGACTAAAACCCTCCGGTTTATATAGACACCGGAGGGGGCTAGGGTTACACAAGGTCGGTTACAAAGGAGGAGATATACATATCCGTATTGCCTAGCTTGCCTTCCACCCCAAGTAGAGTCCCATCCGGACACGAGACAAAGTCTTCAATCTTGTATCTTCATAGCCCAACACGTCTCTTCAATGACGATGAGTCCGGCGCGCAGTGTTGTCTTCGGCATTGCAAGGCGGGTTCCTCCTCCGAATACACCACGAAAGAATTTGAATACAAGGATAGTGTCCGACCCTGCAAAATAAGTTCCACATACCACCGTAGAGAGAATAATATTTCCACAAATCTAATTTGCTGACTTGATTTGGCAACATGACATTAAGCCATGGCCCGATGATTATTTGAACCGTTTCCTTTAACTAGCCCCGCACATAACGCGAGGCAGTTTTTTGACACGTCTCGTCAAAGCAGAGACCGTGTCCCCCTTATGACGGGATTCTGATCAATACGGGAGTGGGTAACCCAACCGCGCCATCGATTACGGCGCCTGGGGGATAAGCAAGTTTTACCAGGCTAGTGGGGGCGCATAGTTTCAGCCGCCCTTATAAAGGGACAAGGTTTAACCTTTTTCTACCCACGCCATCTTCCTCCTTGCTCATCCATTCTTGCGCACTCGAGCTCCAAGGCCCAAGCCCACATCCTTCCCCTCAACCTTCTCCAATCATGTCCGGAGCGGGAGGCAAATGGATGGCTTCCTCCGTTATGGAGGGACACATCAAGAAGCTGCGCAGAACCGGATACTTGGCTGCGAATATCGCGCATCGGCTGCCCGCTGCGGGGCAGGTCGTTCCTACCCCTGAACCTCACGAGAGGGTAGTCTTCCTCCACCACTTCCTCCGCAGACTGGGGTTTCCCCTCCATCCATTCGTACGTGGTCTCATGTTCTACTACAGGCTGGACTTCCATGATCTGGCCCCGAACTTCGTCCTCAACATTTCGGCGTTCATCGTCATGTGTGAGGCTTTCCTCCGCATCCGGCCCCACTGCGGCCTGTGGCTAAAGACCTTTAATATCAAGCCAAAGGTGGTGGGCGGCCAACAAGCAGAATGCGGCGGAGCCATGGTGGGCAAGATGCCCAACGTTATATGGCTTGAAGGCTCCTTCGTGGAGACCATAAAGGGGTGGCAATCAGCGTGGTTCTACATCACCGAGCCGCGTGACGCCAAATGGGTGGTCGCCCCCAAGTTTTGATATGGAATCCCCACGCGGCTCACTTCCTGGAAAGAGAAGGGCCTGTCCTGGGGTCCATCGGTGGAGCTGGACGGACTCCAGAAATGTATCCGGAATATGGAAAGCAAGAATCTTAAGCTTGTCAACATAGTCCAGGTCATGCTCATCTGCTGGATCCTCCCGTGCCAACAACGGGACTTCAACTTGTGGGAGTTCGACCTGGCCCACCACCATACTCTAAGCTAGATCTTCGACACGACGCACAAGGACGTCTGGAAGGTGTTGTTCAAGGGCGCCAAGGTCCCTCCCTCCTTCACCAAGGACCGCGGGCTAAGCGCGAAGCGCCAAGCGCATTTGGTGAGTTCTATACATCCGGTAGGATATTTATTTCCCCCATCTTAACCATGTGCGGGGTCTGAGCTCCATGCCTTTGACAGGACTAGGTGGAGACGTCGGCGCAGATTAACTGTCCGGCCCCTCTGCCCGAATACACAGCGGACGCTCTCCAGACGGAGATGCTGACTCCGGCTCCTTACAAGGTGCCGGAGAAGACCAAGAAGGCGAAGGGAACCCGAAAGAGTTCCTGATGCCAGGGTTTATCGGACTTATCGTCCGATAACTCCGCGATGCACTCCTCCCCCGAAGACGAGGAGGAAGATGAAGATGCTCCCCCTCCAGTCGGGGGAGACAAGAAAAGGAAGGCCGCCCCAACTGGGGGGGCGAAGGGTCCAAGAAGGGAAGGACTCTCCTTTCGGACTACTCTACCACCGCCGTCGAAGGCGAAGACGAGTGGCTGCTCAGGGCCAAGCCCTTGGCAAAGTCATAAGTATTCAGATGCCAGAGTAACCTATAGCATTCATTTGTCGCACTGTTTCTTCTAACGCCGAATTATGATTATGCAGACCGCCATGAGCCCGTATCGACGTATCGTTGGACAGCTCCCTGGGCTCGTCGGATATGGATAGCGATCCACTTCCGACCGCCAACTCCCCCTGCCCTACGGACAACGCTGAGGTATTGTCTCAAGAGGCACCGGGTCGAGGGGAGACAGTCCCGAAGGCGCCTCAAGGCGACCTTCCAGACTCCGGGAGTAGAGGGAGCAAGGCTCCCGAGGGCTCCGAGTTCAGCCCTCAGCCGAACACCGTGCCGGAACCCCCAGTGGTTCCGAACTCGGGCAGGCGGCCTCCTTCTAAAAGGGGCAAGACGCCTGTGCCGGTGACCTCTGTCCATCCAGAGGCACCAGACAGTCTACTGGGAGCGCTTCGCAGCGCTTCCATCGACGAAGAGCACCGCACTATTATGAGTGCGGTGGTCCAGAAGGTTCAGTCCGCCAAGAGCAGACTGACTGAAGCCTGTGCCAGCCATCTAACAGGCTTTGAGGTAAGTTTTTGAAATATAGAAAAAATATTACCGCATAGACAGTAGCCCCTGATGCTCTTTCGGTGTTCGAAAAGAAAAGCCGAACAGAGGATCAAACAATATCGCAGGAGTCTGATATAAGTATGTCAATATGCGTATGCAGGCTTCGTTGCTGGCCTCTGCCGCATTGACTGCGGAGGTCACCACACTGAAGCAGGACCTCGAAGGGTCCAAGAGAGAACTCGACCTTGCCAAGAGGCAGCTCTAGGAGAACAAACGTAAGTAGTACCTAGTCTATGGGTATATATAAAAAGAAAACGATTGCAAAATGACAGGATCATCGTAAATTTGCCAGGGGCCATGACCGAGGTGGCGACCCTGAAGCAAGCGCTATCCGAGGCCGAAGACAAAGCGGACAAGGAGCATACCAAGCGGGAAAGGCAGGAGGCACGGGTAGGCGAGGTGCAGCAAGAGCTCCAGGCTCTCGTGATGAAGCATGAGGCGTTGGAGCTTGACTCGAAGACGCGAGAGTCCGAGCTTGCCGCGGCCCTCGAGAGCACAAAGAATGCCAAGGCCGAAGCCCAAAAGGCCCTCCAGGAGATTGATGCGATGAAGAAAATAGCGGCGGGTAAGGCATTTTTTATGCAGAGCAAGCATGTGAAAGTAAATTACATGTTACTTACCCAAATCCGGAGCTCTCCAGGAGCGTTCGCAGATTTGCCCCGCAGTGTGTCGGGTGCCACACAATTTTACCAGGCCGAGGAGGGAAGCTCAACGGAGAAGTTATTCTGGGCCCAGTATAGTGGGACCGAACACCCGGTGCCTATGAGCGACCAGCTAAAGCAGCTGGTTGAGCTACACAAGACGGCCGAACATGCCATGATGGGCTTTATAGTCCGGATGTGGCCTAGTGACGCCCTTCCCAATAGCTACTTCGGCATGGTGAGGCGGCTTGTGGATGCCTTCCCATGGCTAGAAGTCATCAAGCTGTCCGTCTGCATCAAAGGTGCATGCCGGGCTTTCGCCCATGTGAAGGTGCAATGGGCCAAGCTGGACGCCGTGAAGCTGATTAAGGAAGGGCCGCTGGCGGGCAAGGAGCATCGCCACTCCGAGATGTACTATGAGGGTGTCCTGAAGGGTGCCCGTCTCGTAGCGAACGAGTGTACGAAAGATGTAATATTTGAATGAATTTGCTCGTGTGATCTTGTATGCTGAAAAACTGTTTCATATGCGCTATGCAATGCTTGTTTGAATTTAAAAAATTACCTTCTATTCGGCCATTTATCAAATCTGAGAGATGGCTAGTCGTCGGCTTCTGCCCCCATGCCACGAGTGCTGGGGTGTTCGGGATAAACCTGAGCACTCTTGTTCCCATTTTTGGGTCATTCGAGGGAGGTGCTCGGCACAATGAACAAGGCAATCGGACTAATAATGCTTTATCACTCTCACTTAGCCATAGAATTCTATAATTTTAAATTTCGGCGAAGCCCCTGGTATTCGGAAGGCCGAATTCGGGGCGCTATACACGCCTTAGGCCGGACAGATCCGACTCCTCGCTCTAAGCGGCATAAGTATTTACGGACTCGAAAACCTCTTGAACAGCGACCAGTCTCTCGCCTTATCATGACAGTCAGTTTTAGCTTTCTCTACTGAGGTGCTTAGCCCGGCTAAACCGTGGCACAATCGCAGTAGTTCTCCCAGTGCTACCTTAGCCGATATAGCGGAACGCAAGGTACCAAAACATGGGAGCCAGGCAAACCCAACTATTGACCAAAGACATGATTCGGAGCTGATGCATATAATGCTATAAGTTCGGGGTGCCGCACTTGTGAAAGTGTTCGGACTTCTGACGCCGTATTATGGGGTATGCTTAAGCCCCTGACGTATTGGGCGTACCAGAGTGTACGGGTGCTGGATGTTATGAATGAACAAATATATATATATATATATATATATATATATATATATATATATATATATATATATATATATATATATATACATAAACACTATTCTGATCACAGGATCAGAATAATATTCTGATCACAACATGAACTTCCTGAGTAACGCGCCTGACCTTCCCCGAGTACTAGGTTGAACTTCAGCTAAAAAGTGTCCAAATGGGGCTTGCGATATATCGTTGGATAGCTATGGACATCAGTATCATGACCCAACTTAAATTTTTGGCAAAATGTAAGCGGTTTAAGAGCAGTTTTGAAAACCGTTTTTTCTTCATACAAAAAATGTGAATCGTATTTTTGATCGCATTTTTAAACCGTTTATCGGAATGAGGCAAATAATATGGCATTGGAAAGCTGCTGCAAAACCGCTCCTTCACATGTTGATAGGTTTCTCTAATTCCCTATGGTTAAAGAGTAATTCGGAAAATCGTAAAATTTCACAAATCAAACACCCGAGTTCGTATTTTCGATGCCATTTCTAAACGGCTAATCCAATTGAGGAAAATAATATGGCGTTGGAAAGCTTATGAAATTGCGCTACTTTTTTATGTTAAAAGTTTTTTCTAATTTTGAATTGTTTAAAAGTAATTTAGAAAACGGTACAAGTTCCACCGAGTTCGTATTTTCGAGCTAATTTTTTAACCGTATGTCCAAATGCAGCAAATGATATGGCATTGGAAAGCTTGAAGAAATGCGAAACTTTTTTGTATATATCGTTTCTCCTAATTCATTATGGTTTTATGTCAGTTTTGAAAATGGTTAAAATGTATTTTTGCCGTAATTTCTACAAACTTTATCGGAATGGGGCAAATAATATACCGCTGAAAAGCTACGGAAAATGCGAAACTTTTTCATGTTGATGGTTTTCTATGAAGCCTGACCATTTTCAAGTAATTTCAAAAATGGTGAGATCATTCGTTCTGCCTTTATCGCGTAACAGATTCTTCGTAAATGCACCGCGTGAAGAACCTGAACTTCTCGGCATGTCTACTTGAACTTCACTCTGTTTTTCACGTGTTTTTTGCTCGTAGCTCTCCATCCACTGCTCGTAGCTCTCCATCCACTCACCGGAATTGAGCAAGTGATATACCAGTGGAAAGCTGCTGTAAACACGCAACTTTCTCGTCTTGATCATTTTTTCATACTCGCGACAATTTTAAAAGTTTTTCATCTGATATTCATTCAGTGTAGTAGGTGAACTTCCTGCTGTTTTTATGTTGAACTTCTGTGACGTATTTTTCATTTGTAATTTTTTCATCCATTCGTCAAGTGTTAGACAATGGTATTTCTTTTGTATAAACCTCTCTCACAATATTTTTTAAAATTTCTCTGACGGAGGACTTGAACTTATATCAACAAACTTTTAGTCTTTGCTTTTTTTATTATTTTTAATACAAAATGCACACCGTGTAGTACGTGAACTTCTGGCAGTTATCAAGCTGAACTTCTCTCGGGTACGTGAAAATATCTGAGTTTTTTATGAATATTAATCTGAATTTCTTAATCTTTTTTATGAAATTTTGAAGCGTTCTATTTTTAAAAGTTGAACTTCTTGTTATTTTATTTTTGAACTTTTTGTTTCCATTCTTTAATATCGAGGAAAATCTGAGTTTTCTATAATCATCGAACTTCTCCATCTTTTTAATTTGGACTTCCTGGTTTTATTTCTTAATCTTTTTTATGAAATTTTGAAGCGCTCTATTTTTAAAAGTTGAACTTCTTGTTATTTAATTTTTGAACTTCTTGTTTCCATTCTTTAATAACGAGGAAAATCTAAGTTTTCTATAATTATCGAACTTCTCCATCTTTTTAATTTGGACTTCTTGGTTTTATTTCTTTTAGTAATAAAAAATCCAACTTTTTGATAGACATCGAGCCACTCCATTTTTAAATTTGAACTTCTAGGTTTATTTTAACAGAGAAAATCCTTTTTTATAAAATTGTTTGAGATGCTTTTTTTAATTTGACCTTCTTTGGGTTTGTAATAAGCATTGAACTTATTCATCTTTTTAATCTGAACCTATAGGCTTTTTTTTTTAGAAATGGGGAAAGCTTTTTTATAATTTTTGAAATGATCATTTTTTTAATTTGAACTTCAATGTAATAGTATTACACAAAGGACAACTCAAAAAAGCTCCAACTTTTCCATGGCACTAGCACATCAGCAAACATTTCGTGCATGGTATGGCATCCAAAATGAGAACTTCTGCACACTGCGACACATGTATCTTGCACAAGCACCTTTTCATGCAACCAGATATACACAAATTTGCATTGAATCTAATCGGGTGGGGCGAGAAACGAGAATGGATCGAGCTTCTTTGAATTTCTCTTCAGCTAGGCGTTTGTGCCACAAGAACAGAGAGAAGCTGCCTATACGTGGCAACAACAAAAACACACGAGAACACTCTCGCTCTGGCTGCTAATGCATGTGCTTAGAAAACACTCGGAGATGTAAATGAAGTTCATCAGCAGCTTGTATAATTTAGAGGCCAAATCACACAAACAAAAGACTAGAGTGCATTTCCGATCCCTGCTTTGAGAAGTACAAACAAAAGAGCGGCTTTTGATAAACACCGAACCACTAAATTATTGAAATGTAAACTTCTACATAAATGAAGAATGAATCTTTCTATCCATCACCACAAAGTACGCGAACAAATCTCTCGGGATTTCTAACACAAACACCCTACTCGGCACATGTTATGGGCATCCAGTGATAACTATGCATCAAATGGCACATCAAAAGGAAGAAAATACATTAGGGTCAGATGCAACAACACAAAAAATTTGAACCTCCAGGAGCATCACGGCGAACTACATGCTGGAGCTGTGAATAGTGTTGGAAATTTAAATGGCGGTGAAACGGCATCTACACGCAGTGGGTCGGGGCACTGCAAAGGGCAGGTGGGGCAGGATGTAGGAGGTGTGGACCGTAGCTCGCGATGGGTTTGACCTCCCTACAACCGCGGGGCTGGACTGGGATAGCATCACCTTTTCCTCTTACCTGAAAAAGAAATGATGTGCATGGCTGTGTGAAAGAACTAAATGAAACAACACTTAACTCTCTCAATGTATACAGAGAAATAGGTGAGCGAACTAAATGAAACAACACTTAACTTTCTCAATTATACATACAGGTCAAATTGAAAATATTAGGATTACGCCCTAAAAAAACTAGGATTACTGGAGTAAACTGAAAAACAAATGAACATTCTCAATGTATACTAAACGAAACACAGACATATTCTCCATGATGAAAAAGCAGTGTGTTTTTTCAGCCAAAACAAAATGGGCATCTCTGAAGTTCGAGTACGCTAGTACATGCATTTTTATCTGCAACAAAATATTTTTACTTTGATTGAATCAGAGAAGAGAAACATTGTGCAGAGTGTGGATTCACAAAAATCAAGGCAAAATGAAGCACCATACTATTCTTTTGTTGCATAAACACAAGCAGCTTAGAGGCATACTTTTTTTCTTACTTGATGACCTACAGAGCATGTAGAAAAAAGGAACATCAAGGGGAAGTACTAATCAGTATTGAGCTTGAGCGACCATCTGAGCAATAAATCCAACAGCGGCAGATGCATATATATGGCTATGCTACACCTTAAGGGAAATCACATCCCATGCTGAATAGCATCCCAACACTAGCAAGGTTCAGTCAGTACAGGGCATTCTAGCATTATCTAAACTGTCACCCCTCAAATGTTCATATAGAAAATCTTCCTCTCATTCAAGTCCACCTTAGCATCATGGGATGTCTGTGTTTTAGCATAGAGCACTGTCAGTGAATTTTAAAGACAACGAAATGCATCACTGTAGCATGATAGTAGAGATGCTGAACTGAGTCAATATGCGGCATCTAACAAGAAATACTTGAAGAAAGCAGTGGCATATGCATTGCATTAGTGTGTCTAATAGGAAGTTGACCGAAGTTCAAATACTGCATTGTATTAGTGTGGCATGCTGCATTGGACAAAATATATTTTAAAGATAGGTGTTCCTTGCTCCTAGTTTGACGTGATAGACTATGCACAGGCCAGAAGCATCACAAAAAGGGTGGCAAAGCTTGCATTTTTCAAAGAAAAAAGGCCTGCACTTTTTCATTCTGAAGCCCGAATGCTCCATCAAAGTGACACTGACCTTTAAAATTTGAAACCATCCACTCACTACTATAATGTGCACCGCCAGGTCCATAACAAAAGAAGAGGATGAACCTGCATACCTCTCGTCAACATGCAGTTCAACGGTGCTCAAAGCCTCAAACGAATTCATCCATCACATATTTAAAACTACCCTCAAGTTCATTTTTGAGAAACCAAAAAACCAGAGCCGACTGTAATTGGTGGCACCAACTGCAGGTCGAGACCTCCTGCAGCTGCAGGTCGAGACCACCCGAATATGCAGGTCGAGGCCGGAGGATGGGGAGGCGGTGGTTAGTCGGGAGATGAGCGGGACTGGTTGGGGAGGTGGAGAGCGCATGGTGCAGGTGGGAAAGTGGTGGTTGGCCGGAGGGCCGCTGTTTTGTTGTTAGGGCCCGGCGGCAGTGTGAATGGAGGTAGGATCACAGCAGCAGCGTGGTTGGTTGTCGGGGGCCATCAGCGGCACGATTGGAGGTCGGGCCTCGGCGGCGGCGCGGTTGCAGGTCGGGCCTCGATGACGACGCGATTGGAGGCGGGCCTGGCGGCGACATGGTTGGTTGCAGGGCCGGCAAAGGCGCGCTTGGAGGCGGGATCCGGGGAGGGAAGCGGCGGCAGTGACGCGACGGCCGGTTCTCAGGGCAGGGGCGGCGCGGCGGCTGCGCGGTGGCCGTATCCCGTGGCTGGCCGACGCCGGCGATGGTGGGTGGCTGGTCAGAGAGGGAGTGGGGGCGTGGGGATGGTGGCTGGATCGGGGAGGGAGTGGGGGCGTGGGGAGGTAAGGTGGGGATTTTTTTTCTTTTTTTGTTTGGTGGCATTTTTGGATCTCAGGAACCTCTAGCATACCTTATATAGGGTTGGCTGTGATCCAAATAACTATTCTAATCCCAGGATTAGAATAGTGTTGTCCTATATATTGCGCTTCTGCTGCGAGGGCCGCAGTGTGCTCCTCCGTTCGGAGAGAGCGCTCTATATTTCCATTAACTGTAAAGACCCCCCGAGGTCCTGGAATCTTGAGCTTGAGGTATGCATAATGCGGTACTGCATTGAATCTCGCAAATGCGGTTCGCCCGAGCAGTGCATGATAACCACTGCGGAACGGGACTATATCGAAGATTAACTCTTTGCTTCGGAAGTTATCCGGGGATCCGAAGACCACTTCCAGTGTAACTGAGCCTGTGCAATGGGCCTCTACACCTGGTATGGCGCCTTTAAAGGTCGTTTTTGTGGGTTTGATCCTTGAGGGATCTATACCCATTTTGCGCACTGTGTCCTGATAAAGCAGGATCAGGCTGCTACCGCCATCCATAAGGACTCGAGTGAGGTGAAATCCGTCAATGATTGGGTCTAGGACCAATGCGGTGAATCCGCCATGACGGATACTAGTGGGGTGGTCCCTGCGATCGAAGGTGATCGGATAGGAGGACCATGGGTTGAACTTTGGGGCGACTGGCTCCAACACATATACGTCCCTGATCGCACGCTTCCGCTCCCTCTTGGGGATGTGGGTTGCGTATATCATGTTCACCGTCCGCACTTGTGGGGGAAACCTCTTCTGTCCTCCGGTGTTTGGCTGCCGGGGCTCCTCCTCGTCATCGCTATGTGACCCCTTGTCGTTGTTTTTGGCATTTAACTTGCCAGCCTGCTTGAATACCCAACAGTCCTTATTGGTGTGGTTGGCTGGCTTGTCGGGGGTGTTGTGTATTTGACACGAGCGATCGAGTATGCGGTCCAAACTGGACGGGCCCAGAGTGCTTCTTTTAAATGGCTTTTCCCGCTGACTAAGTTTAGAGCCTTTGAATCCGGCATTGACTGCCGTATCCTTGGTATTGTCGCTACTAATGCGGCGCTTTTGCTTGTTGCGACGTGACCTGCCATTGATGTCCTTGGTATCCGAGTTACCAGGGCTCTTTAACATGTTATTGCTATGAGCTAGCCAGCTGTCTTCTCCCGTGCAAAAGCGGGTCATGAGTGTCGTGAGGGCTGCCATAGATTTCGGCTTTTCCTGTCCAAGGTGCCGGGCAAGCCACTCGTTGCGGATGTTATGCTTGAAAGCTACTAGGGCCTTTGCATCCGGACAATCGACGATTTGATTTTTCTTAGTTAGGAACCGTGTCCACAATTGTCTGGCTGATTCCTCTGGCTGTTGAATTATATGGCTCAGGTCATCGGCGTCTGGTGGTCGCACATAAGTGCCCTGAAAGTTGTCGAGGAATGCGGCTTCCAGATCTTCCCAATAGCCAATGGACTCTGCTGGCAAGCTGTTGAGCCAATGCTGATCTGGTCCTTTAAGTTTGAGTGGGAGGTATTTGATTGCGTGTAGGTAATCACCACGGGCCATGTGGATGTGTAGGAGGAAATCCTCGATCCATACCGCAGGATCTGTCGTGCCGTCGTTTGATTCTATGTTTACGGGTTTGAAACCCTCTGGGATTTGATGATCCATTACTTCATCGGTGAAGCATAAGGGTTGTGCGGCACCTCTGTACTGGGCTATATCACGACGCAGCTCCAATGAGTCTTGCCCGCTGTGTTTGGCCCGGCCGGAGTTGCTTTTACGGTATCCGGCGTGACGTTTATCGTCTCGCATAGTGGCGCGCCCTCCTGATCCGTAGATCGATCTTGCATGTTTTCCTTTGTCCTCCAATACGTCTCGCAGGTCTAGCGTGTTTCCCCATGCCTTTTTATTTGAATGGCGTCGGGGTGCAGGCTGAGCTTTTGGCTGGAATGCCTCTCTATCCTGGCCACGAGGTGGCCGATCAGCCGCATCATACGCTTCTTCCTCCAGTCAGGGTAGCAACCTGCATTTTGGGTAACTCTTGGAGGGGCATTCGAGTTTATATTCCTCGGTCGTGAGGACTTCAGTCCATCTGTCAGCTAGCAGATCTTGATCAGCTTGAAGCTGCTGCTGCTTTTTCTTAAGGCTATTTGTCGTGGCTATAAGCCGGCGCTTGAAGCGCTCTTGTTCGACGGGATCCTCTGGCACGACGAATTCGTCATCGTCGAGGCTTGCCTCGTCTTCAGAGGGGGCATGTAATTATCATCCTCCACCTCTCCATCTGCCGCTCTCTCTGGAGGGATGGCCTCTCCATCCTCCTGTCCTAGATCGTGCTGGAGGGGATTGTTGCCTTCTTCGGCACTATCTGGAGTGTTACTATCTCCTATGCCGGTATCACCAGTTTTTCTTTGGCGGGACTTAGAGCGGCGCCGCTGACGTCGGCGCTTGGGTTGCTTCTTGGAGGGGTCATCCTCCGATGTCTCGTCGCCATTGCCTTCTTTGGGTGTGTCCACCATGTACATATCGTATGATGGGTGGCTGTCCAGTGCCCTGTGGGCTGTGGTTCCTCTTCGTCTCCCGCATCGTCGTCCATACCGTCGATGTCTTCGGAGTCGAAGTCGAGCATGTCGGTTAAGTCGTCGACAGTGGCTACTAAGTGGGTGGTGGGTGGGCAGCGAATTTCTTCGTCATCCGCATCCCAATCCTGCCGGACATAGTTCGGCTAGGATCCTCCTGACAAGGAGAGAGACCTTAATGAGTTTAGTATGTCGCCAAAGGAAGAGTGCTGAAAAACATCCGTGGAGGTAAACTCCATGATTGGCACCCAATCGGATTCGCTAGGAACGGGCGCAGGCGGTTCAGAGTCCGTGGCCGGAGAAGGATCCGGCAGTCTGACAACACGGCTCTCGTGCAGGGTAAGGTCGATGTTCGGCTCGATCACTACTGAGGGTAAGGCCTCCGTGGCGGGGTCCATCCACCTGTCCATGGATGGCGCAACTGGCTCCGAATTGAGGGTCGGAGCGGCTGCCGGTGCGATCTCCTGAACACAGTCTAATGGTAGAGCTAAATCATACTCATCGTGACCATTTGACGCACAAGGCAGAGGCTCGAATCCGTCGAAGATCAAGTCTCCGCAGATATTGGCCGTGTAGTTTAAGCTTCCAAACCTGACCTAGTGGCCAGGGGCGTAACTTTCGATCTGCTCCAGATGGCCAAGCGAGTTGGCCCGTAGTGCGAAGCCGCCGAACACAAAGATCTGTCCGGGGAGAAAAGTCTCACCCTGGACTGCATCGCTATCGATGATCGTAGGAGTCATCAAGCCTAATGGCGACGACATAGAGGAACTCTCAATGAAAGCACCAATGTCGGTGTCAAAACCGGCGGATCTTGGGTAGGGGGTCCCGAACTGTGCCTCTAAGGTGGATGGTAACAGGAGGCAGGGAACACGATGTTTTACCCAGGTTCAGGCCCTCTTGATGGAGGTAAAACCCTACGTCATGCTTGATTTATTCTTGATGGTATGAGTATTACAAGAGTTGATCTACCACGAGATCGGAGAGGCTAAACCCTAGAAGCTTGTCTATGGTATGATTGTATGTTGTCCTACGGACTAAAATCCTCCGGTTTATATAGACACTGGAGGGGGATAGGGTAACACAAGGTCGTTTACAAAGGAGGAGATATACATATCCGTATTGCCTAGCTTGCCTTCCACGCCAAGTAGAGTCCCATCCGGACACGAGACGAAGTCTTCAATCTTGTATCTTCATAGTCCAACAGTCCGGCCAAAGGATATAGTCCGGCTGTCCAGAGACCCCCTAATCCAGGACTCCCTCACCGCGCCTAAGTGTTTTGGGAGTATTGTAGATATTGATATTTTTAGTATAAATTTGGTCGTGGGATTTCATTGATGCCTGTCAAAGCGTTGACAGGTCTGCTATGTGTGACCTGAAGATGATAGCGTTGAGCATCTCGAAGTTGATAAACAATCTTCAATTGTCAAAGATTAGCCGTTCGACCAATAAGGTGGTACACTTAATCGCTAAGTATAGCTTTGACAATAGATTAGATGGTATTCTTGTAAATAACATACCACCCTGTGTGGTGAATATTGTATCGAATGACTGTACTGGTGTGGCTGGTTAATTAATATAAGGTGGTGTTAAAAAAGTATAAATTTGGTCAAACACTTTGCAAACGGTTGAGGGGAGTAAAAAGGACCAGAGGGAGTATCATGCATGTGGAGTAGGCAAAAAAAATTGTTTGTCTAAAAAAAGGCAAAAAAAATGCTCATTTATAGCCGGTCGAAGTCTCAAAGGGCGCGACCGCGCGAGGGAGGCGAAGGTCGTGGGAGGCGTGATGTTTGACGAAATTAAGTGAAGTTACATCCACGCGCCGGCATGGCGTGTGAATGGGCAGAAGCTATACCGTCAGGCCTACGATATGTGTCTAGTAGACATGACATCTAGTGGGTCGTGTATAGTTCTCGAGAACTCTTTGGGGGCTTGCAGCCATTTATCCACCGGGCAAGCCAACAACCCCACGCCGTTCGCACGCCCTACTCGTCCCCATCTTCTACCTTACAACAGTTCACTCCTAGTCGTCCCGTCCTTTCACATTAGTTCTCTCCCGGTTTTTTTTGCGGGGTACAACAGTTCAACTTCTCCTAACCCTCCTCCAAAATCCATGGCCTCCCAAATCTCCATGGTCGCCGCTAAGTACCAGGTTAGAGCCATCACCGGCGATCAGTTCATCGTCATCTACACACGTGGATCCGAGACGGTGAAAGCATGGCTTGCTCGCTTCCTACGCATGTTCAACAGTTCAACGGATGAGTGGGTCGCTGGGCTAGATGTTGAGTACACTACAGTCCTAGGACGAGAGAAGGATCTAAAGGACGAAGAGAGGAAGAAGCCCGCTATGATCCAGGTTTGCGTACATAACATTTGCTTGGTCTACCACATATGCCATGCCGACGTTGAGTGCCAGGATTCTAAGAACTTCCTCAAGGACAAAAGAGTGAAATTCGTTACTGTAGGATTTAAGAACGATAGTGACATCCTGCGTCGGATAGGTCTCATTGTAGGCCAGCCCTTCGATCTCTAGAAGGCAAGCCTAGTGTCCTTCTCTCAACCTTCAATGCTGACCCTGGCAGCAGCCATGATTGATCCTTCATACTCTAAACTGAAGAAACCTCATCACGTGTTTTATCATGCATGGGAGTCGAAGACATTAGATGAAGATCACATCCTGTACGCAGCAATGGATGCCTACCTTTGTTTAAATATCTACAAGGGTTGGATGAAGAGGCAGAGCCCAGTGTCCGGTTCAAGCAAAGAAGCGTCGGCGAAGAGGAAGAGGAAGAGGGACGAGGACGAAGTCGAGGACGTGGACTCGGACTCCAAGTAGGTGGCAGTGCCGTCGCTCATGCTGGTTCTACTGCAGTGTCAAGCGGACTAGTTGCTTATTAGTTTATTTTCAAGGGTGTGTTGTGCTGAGGCCCCAGCAGAACTATGGGGATGTTTGGATTGTGACTATCTTTTCCATATGTTGCCACATGATTTTTGCCACATTTGTCACACTTGCCTTACTTGAGTTGCTCAAATTGTTAGCCATACTTTGGCTTGCCTAAGGGAATCTTGCCACACTTTTTGTGTCTATGACATATGGGGTTCACTGCTCATAAAAAATTCCTTGTCTCAAGTGTGGCTAGAACCAAACACCTACCTAACTTGGTGAAACTTGCCTAAGGTTAGGTGTGGCAAAGTGTGGCAATGTGTGGCTAGGAACCAAACAGCCCCTATGTTTATGTTCTTTCTCGTTATTTGAACTCTTTAGTACGTACAGTAGTACTAGTACTATGTCTTACTACTATTCTTCTTGAAGTTGGTACTACTGCTCGTATCTTCGTGTTCCTATTGTACTTAATACGTTCGTACTAGTAGTATAATTTGGGTCAGTCAATTTGTGAAAGAAGTTCGATGGAGCGAAGGAAGAAGATGGTAGAAGAGGTGGAAGAAGCCCTTCTAGCCATCCATGTTGCATCAAACGGCTCACATGAGTCGACTGACCCAAATTGCTCCTTCAGATTGCAGGATCCACATGGCATTCAAGGTCTCGAAGGTAGATTCCACGTCCGCACCCGGTTTGCGGGCTCGACGCGCGCGCGACCGGCTTCCACCGCGACAGCCACCATGCGCGCCTCCTCCGCGCGGGCGGAGACGACAGTGACACGCTAGTTCCTCCTCGCCGACGTGCTGGAGCACGCGCTCGTCCTCCTCTTCGTACGCTATGTGCATAGATGCGGCTCCACCAGCTGCTCGCGTGCTTGGCAGCGCGGCGACATCGCAGGGAGGGACTGCAGACGACGTGAGAGGGCGAGCCTTCGGCTTCATGGCACAGGGATGGCGGTGACACGACGGTGATGGGCAAGAAATTGTTGGCCAGAGCAGGCGGGCGCCGGCATGCGCAACGGCGGCGGCGGGATATTGATGAGTGCGCGTGTGGGAGCTTACTTTAGTTTTATATATAAGGTTGGTCAAACTTAAAAGAAAATCATACTAGTACACGTAAACATTAGACTTAGGCAGCGCTTTTATTAGTTACTAGCTTATGTTCTTGCCCATTGTGACCAGCCTTAGTACCACGGCCATGATACGGAATCCTGTGCAAGCGCGTGAACCACGGCCGCACGGTCGATCAAACGGTGCGTCACCGTGTCGCACTCGAAGGACATCCACCAAAACTTTTTGTGTGTGTGAAAACAATCCTCGAATATTACTCAACTTTTTTTCCTGTGAAAGTTCTTGACACTGCAATATTTCCATATATTTGAATTTAGCTCCAGTTTGTGTTTATTTGGATTTGGACATTTTAGGTGCGCCCTAGTTTTTTTTAATACTGATTTTGTGTGTGTGACTGAGAGAGAACGTGTGTATGTGTCCATATGTGTGTTGTGGCGGAAGGGCAATGTGGAGACGGTGTGCGTGTGATACAGACATAGAGAGGTGTGAATGTGCAAATGATCGTGCATGAGTGAGACATAGACAAATGCCGATATGTTGTGCATACATGAGAGAACGGTCTTCTAGTTTACTTGTGTGTGTGTGTGAGAGAGAGAGAGAGGGAGAGAAACAGACAGAGAGAGGAGCATCCGTAACACAACAACCATCTCTCTCGATTCATCCGTCCCTCGCACGGTCGCATGCAACACATGCATCAACGCGCACATTTTAACACCCTCACCTGGCCCCTGCCCACCTCAAGGCCCGCACAATCTCTTCGTGAATACCCATTTCTCTCCTTAGGTTTGTTTTCTCTCAATATCTGACACACACACACACGTACACACACACGCACACACACACTCTCACACACACTCCCCCGAGCACAAAATTCATCCCCATGCAAGGTTATACGGCGACCACTCTTGCGTGTGCTTCTTTGCACCCCAACATGCACAACACCTCAATCTTCAAATAGGGCAACGAGCAGATCGAAGACGGCGACCACACCGCGCTAGAGAATGCGGGGTGATTTGGAAGCAGGGTGATATGACGACGGCTGACTGACTCCTCCCCCCATCCTCTCTCTCTTGCACAAAATTACCAATCCCTTTCTCCCCCGCACAAAATTGTCAATCCCTCAACCCACGAGATCCTTCCCCTCTCGTCCATGTTTTCCTGCTCTCTCATCAAACATGTTGTCTCTTCTCCTTCCACGTATACAGAATCCAAATGCACACGCATCTCATGTATATTACATGTATGCATCTTTCTCACAGACCTTACTTCTTCCTCTCTCTTTCTCTCTCTCTCTATCTCTCTCTCTCTCTATCTATCTCGTTAGGTTTGTCTCCTACTCTCTTGTCCACATGCATACAATCTTTCCCTCCCTATTTGCTCCATCTTCAAAAGCTCTCTCTGCACGTTTCATTCACACATTGGGATATGTCAAAATGTTGCTTCTATAATGGCTGATGTAGAGTTATGGTTGTTCTTGTTGCATCCTACAAAGTAATAACTATGAAATGCATTTAGATTCTCATTTTACTGGGATTATGTGAGTTTGAGCATGTTGTGAAGTACTATAGACCTTGTATACATCTTGGGATTCGACAATGATTGTAACTATTGAATTGTATAGACCATTACATTCGAAGTCAATAGCCTAATATATTTATTTCACAATTTCAACAAATGATTAGTTCACTACAAACTAAGAAAACAAATGTGTACTCCCTCCGTTTTTATTTAAGTCCGCGTATTAGCATTGGTCAAAGTCAAGTTTTGTAAACTCTCAGAAAGCTTATAACAAAAAATATTAACATATACAATAACAAATAAATACCATTAGATTCATTATTGAATGTACTTTCACATCATACATATTTGTTATGGTAAATGTTTATATTTTTCTATAAACTTGGTCAAACTTTAGGAAGTTTGACTTCGGTCAAACCTAATATGCAGAGTTTACTACTACTACTACTCGCTAGTTGCTTAGCCGAATCACTCAACACGCCACACGGGGAGTCTAGTGTCACAAAATTTTGAAGTCGGCGGGAAAATCCCCCGCGACACTGATTCAAGCAGTGGGAAGTTACCATCATAGCCTTCGGAACAGGTCTACGGATGACACTTGGTAGGGGGCTGTTTTCATAACTTCAGGTTCACCCTACCCAGCCAACCCCACCCCGGCACCCAGAGTAGTACACCTGAATACTGCCCAATTTCTATCCCCACCGCAAAATAGACTTCTCCACGGCACCGCAGCCTTCGTGCTCCTCCCCTTTACATCGGCGCACTCGTCCACCGCAGCGCATCTGCCTCGACGACCTCGTACGCCGCACTGGAGCCGGTCCACCGTCGTCGTCGTACACCGAGCCTCTTCCCTGGCATCGTCTTCCACGGTCTCGTATCTGCTTCACGGAAGCCGACACCAAGCGCAGAAGTACCACCGTCGTGGACAATGAACTGACTCTCGTTGCCGACCATGACTCACAGAGGCCGCTGCGACCATCGTTCTCCTCCTCGATTGGTAATGTGTGTATTGAATCACTTAGCAGTACATGTGCAGTTCCAATTTTGTTCATACCTACCCTTCAAATTTCCTGGGTGCTATTGTTCCCGTAAAAGTAATTGGTTATAGCCTCCATTGTCCAACATAATATCAGCTTGTAATTGTGCGTCGCTCCTGTATCGTGCTGTGCTTGGGTAGGTTTTTCATCTGCAACCAGTAGAGTGGCAAATGATGGAAAGGTTTTTAGAACTAGCAAAATGCCCATGCATTGCACGCATCAAGATGCATTTGTATGAGTAGTTTATCTTGTTGGAGATGCTCTAACATGGCAGACGAGTGCTTTAATGTTGCCCACAAGATGCGCGAGTATTACTAGTAGTATATTTTTCTTGCCATGTTGACATTTGAAAACCACGAGTGCGAACATGCAGAGGAGCAATGAAGATCAAACACGGGATATTCGGGACATCTTCAAGGAGCGTGGCAAGTTAAAGAGGAGCTGCACCGAACCTGTAAAACGAGCTTTGGTAAGTAACACCCTTTCAATTACTTTCGTGTAGCCTCGTGTTCTTCGAATTGTATATGTTGTAGTTTCTGTTTCTCTTAAGCGTGGTGTTCTTCGATGTGTAATAAGAAGAGTCTTAATCGTCCTAATGCTTTCGTTTTTAGCTTGATGTAGGAAGTGGGTGTTCTCACCTTGTAGTCTGTTTTTATTTATTTATTCCTTTTGAATTCACTTCTCCGAGTTCTGTTTATCTGGCTTCTACTAAATGGATCTAGGTTGCTCTGAGTATTGATCTAAAAAAGAAGTAACTTCATGTCAGGATGCAGTTCCTACAAGGAGGGAAGTATGGTCAACCTCGAGATCATGTTTCCAAAATGAGGCTGGATTACACACAAGGTGCCAGTTCCCTAATGATGTTGGATTAGACACAAGGTGCAAATTGCCATATGATGCTGGATTACACACAAGCCAGGTGGAGTCGTCAGCTGTTCGTGTCCTCGTGGCATTAGTAAAGGCTGAAAGAAAGCGTGCAGCAGCCCTTGAGAATGTAACTGAGTTCCTGAAGACGCGAAAAGAGCAATCAGATGCTCTCTTCACCCAAGCCAAAGAAGAGATGGAAGAAGCCAGAAATAAGCTAGCAAAGGCAGAGCAGGCTAGGCGTCTCCTGCTATCTAAAATTGTTGTCAATACAAAATTTCCTTCATAATAGCTAGGTTGAAATGTTTATCCAGTCAGCATGCTTGTTGTGATGTCCGTGCATCTACTGATGTGGCACAAAATGTTTTTTTTCGGGTCATGTAATAACAGCAATTACTTTCCAAACAATAACAGACGAAGCATTGGACATGGTATAGTTCACGCGCAAGCCCAACATTCCAAGTTCAACTTCCACATCAAACTCATCTTCACAGATATCTGCACATTCATACATAATGTCCACAACCATGATTCACTTCAAAGCCAAAAAAATGTGTCGAGAGTTATAAATAAAGAAAATCCTCTACTAGTTCCTACTACCAGTGCGAGCACAACAAGTCAAGACCATGCGTAAATTAATTATATTGTAGTCCTTTTTTGTGTTCTAAAATGTCTGCCGGCTCGCGGAAGGACGTGTTACCGGCACACACGCGGATTCAATGAAGGAAGGCGGGGCAGTCTTAAGCTGGTTGCACGCGGCGAGGAGGCGTGCTCAGCCGGGCCTGCAGCGAGTGCGGCCCTCTTGGTCGGCGCGCCGATTCAATGCCTGCGCTATGAGAGGTCGCGTCCGTGTCAGAGCAATCACTCCCTCCAGTCCTTTTTTGTTTGGGTATAACAAAATCTCGTTTTCCATTCACATTTTAGTGGTAGGAGTTGTGTGTGTGTGTCTGTGTGAGAGAGAGAGGAGACAGTAGTCGGGGTTGTCTGGTCGGTAAACAAATGAATAATGTCAGTTTGGGATGGAGACGAAAAGGAGACCGCAACAAATATTGTGTCTACAGGAGAGATAGATAGAGTAATTTTAGTGGTATGAGTCATATGTAGAGACATATAGGGTGTGTGAGAGAATCCCATAGAGAGAAAGACAAAGTGAAAGACGAGTGGAGACTGTGTGTTTAGCGGTGAAAAAGAAAGCTTAGGTACCGAGTGATACCAGAGAACAGTAAAGACGTGAGAGATAATGAAAACCGTGTAATTTATAATGATAGGGAGATCGTGACACTTCTCAAGGGAGACGTCGAGAGACCATGTTTGCGAGGATAGGAGCAACATGAAGTGAGCGTGCGGGTGAGCTGGAGAAAAGAGAGTGATAGCTACCTGAAGGAGCATGCATGCGAGAGAGATGGGAGTGAAAGGAGTCAACAAAAAAGGGATTCAAATATTTGAAATCGAGATGATGATAAATGTAATCCATACTCGAACCAAAATTGATCTATCAAACATGCATACTCATATGAATTCACGCACATCTATGTTATTTAATATGTAGATATTACTGATCCATACATTTTAGTAGAACATAATTTGGTTAAAAAAATTCGAATTCAACCTGAAGATTGTGAGATTGTTGTATTTGTAGATCATATCATACATATAAAGGAGCAGAATTCTTTGTTGTGCTTTTGAAAGTATATATATAAAAAAATGATGTATATAGAGTGTAATTCCAATTGAAAATGGATCCCGCCCGAAAAAAATAGAATACAAACGGGATTCGAATTGAGTTGGAGCGGTAAACGTGCACTCCGCAAGATTTGAACGAAGCGGGGAAAGTTGCAGTAACCGCCCGAAACCAAAATCTGTGAGATGGAAATCACTAGTGCCTATCCCTGCCACGCAAAGCCTATATGCTGGATTTCTATAGGTTTCGATAGGGGTAGGTTTGTAATTTCACCCAAACGTGACATAACCGCCTCTCACCCGGATTCATACACGGTGGGCGCCAAAACACAGTGTGTCCTCGGCCGAAATCGACTCACTCTCCGATTCATATTCATACACAGTGGGCGCCAAAAACAAACTCTCGTCGGCAAATATTCGGTGTATGCAAGATTACCGTCCTATCCCCAACCGACTAGTGTTGCTGTGATGTAGTAGAAATTTGAAACGGGGGCTAAGTTTGTAAATTTCCTCGCATTTGAGACAAGCGCGCCCTGAATACATGGTTCCCCCTTCCTCTCTACCTCCCTTTTCCCCGTTCGTACTTCGTGGGCACCAAAACACCCTCTCCACCCCACCCTCCTCCGTCCGCCGCCGTCCGCCACCCCATCCACCACCATCCTCCTCCACCATGCCGGAGCTGATACCCCGACGCCGCCGTCCATTACAAGAGATCGACCTCTCTCATCCACGGCTTCGGACCGGGATCCTTGCATCCCGTCCTCTCGCTTCATCCCCGCCGTCGTCCACCTTGCCGGCGCCGCTCCTACGACCGTCTCGTCCACCACGCCCCGTCGCCACCGTCTACCCTCCTAGATCTGCTTCCACGCCGCCGACAGTCATCGCTACCGCAGCATCGTCAAATTATCAGCAGATGCGTACACGGCGCCGCACCAGAGGCGGTACTCTTTCGTATCTGCTCAACTTATTTATCGTAGCTAGAAAATAGATCGCCACTGCTTTACTCTGATTTCTTGTCTTGGTTGTGAAGTTGCCTTTGTCCGGTTTGCACCTTCAGATCCTCCATGGCACGCTCAACACCATACTCGCAATGCTTATGGTTTTCCCCTTTTATATTCCACACTAGTTAAATCACAGTAGACTAAATTTCAAAATTGGGTCAGTCGATTTTTCAGAGCTCGCCGGAGTTCGCCGGTGCGATCGAAGGGGCTCGGGTGGTTGTGGGACCTCATCGAACAAAGAAAAGTCGACGCGGGTGGGGGTTGGGGTGGGGGTGGCGGAGGAACACAGGCGGTGGGGGCTGGTGGTCTTGCCGGCGGCCCGTACGGTGTTCTGTATGGGAAGAATCAGAGACGAGGAAGAAGAAGGGTTAGGAGACATAGGATCTTCATCCAACCGCCCGAAATGGTCGAGAGACAGCTAGGAGTTGCATTCTTAATGCGCTATGGTTCATCATGTGTGGGCACTGTGCAACCAACATTTTATTATCCAAAATTTGCTTGCTCTTCTTTACCTTGTTCCTCTTCCGTTCTTCTTTAATATGTACTCTCTTCGTTCCTAAATACAAGTCTTTGTATAGATTCCACCATGGACTACATATGGAGCAAAATGAATGAATCTACACTCTAAAATGTACCTGGATACATCTGTATGTGATCCATAGTGGAAATCTCTACCAAGACTTATATTTTTGAACGGAGGGAGTATGATAGTAGTACAATATGTTCCTTGTACTGAAGATGAGCAGGGACATTTGCAGTGTAGAGGTCTATACGATCGGTTGTGATGGACACTTTGAGCCTCTTTGATTCGTAGGATCTTTTAAACATAGGAATAGGATTTGTAGTGGCCTGCCCACTTGAATCCTATAAGAATAGCAAGGAAATACGGGGAGCTGTGTCGCCTTTGAGAGTTACATTGATATTAACAGTACCGCACCTTCACTTGAAGAGAGCTGGTATCTGAAGCCTTTCTAGCCGTACTGGCAATACTAGCACATATATTCCAGCAAGTTCCACTTTGCCGATTTTACTCTGATGCTTAAGGTTTTCCCGTTATATCTACACTATGATCTGTGTAGCTGCTTTGTGTCGCACTAGCAGCAGTCCACTCTTGAAGCTAAACACTGCAATGACTTACAAAATTGGCACCAAGGCATTGAGTGTCATTCTGGATGCAATGAAATTCATACGCTACCCACCTGTTGATTCTTGTTCAAAATATCATCCTAATGACTATTCTAACCTCGAGGAGTCAAAGGCAGATGGCCTGTCCTGTTCACCCATCAAGGTGCCTGTTCTAATTTGGCAATGTTTTATTGATTGCGGGTATCTTGCATATGTTGTCTTGCATTTCTTCTACTTTGTTGCACCGCCATCTGCTTAGTTTACTCATCATATATGTCGAGATGCCATGCCCATCATTATCAATACATATTCCATCTGTCATCATACCATGTTTTTCCACTCAAATGTTGTTCTTGTGCATCAGACATCAAAAAGGAAGAGGGTGATTGCCGAACCTGAAGGAGCACCAGCAAAGTCCTTGAAAAACGTGGTGGTGCCGGAGAAATCAGACAGCACCCCACTTATATTGGCTGTACAACCAGTGACACAAAACGTAGGACCGACTCCAGCAGACTGTACCCATACTTCACTGGCCACACCACTAGCCCCACCACACAAGACCTGCACTCCAGCAAAAGGTATACCAATTTCATTTGCCATAGCACCAGCTGTATCGCAGAAAAATCCCACTCCAGCAAAAAGTACAGCAAGTCCACCGGCCGAAGACCTATCCCAACTGCAGAGACGGCCAATTCCTGCAGATTGGAACCCCATTCCATTTATTCCTAGTTTAAAAGACAATGCTTTCAATGTTGTTAGGGACTACGTGCATATATTCCCATCATGGGAATATTATTGTGAAGACAAACACCATTTTCACATCTTCCTGTCCAACTTATGTGTAAGTGCTATTATTCATGGCTATTATTTTCCTGTTTTCTGTTGATTGAACACATC
Organism: Triticum dicoccoides; assembly: GCF_002162155.2. NCBI lineage: Eukaryota > Viridiplantae > Streptophyta > Magnoliopsida > Poales > Poaceae > Triticum > Triticum dicoccoides. The sequence goes on along the minus strand of NC_041392.1, from coordinate 512,316,777 downwards.
AATGATTTACATTACATTGTTATAACTAGGCGAGGGTCAATCTGGATAGTCATGACGAGCAAATCTTGCTTGTGCTTTTCAAGGAAGCATTGCAGAAGTATCGGTGTTACCTGAGGAAATCACACTTTGATGGCATGTCTATAAATGAATTCCTGGTGAAGTCTCCTGTGCTAAATTTAGAAGACATTGAATGGAAAAACCTTGTTATGCACTGGTCTCGTTCCCATGATGAGGTACTGTCTATGCTCAAAGAAGAATTCCGGTTTGACAAGAACGACAGGATATCTCAAATATGTTGCCCGCTGCTTTGCTCTTGTTAGTACCTGTTGTCATGTATCACTGTACTTGCATACATACCTAGTTCATTATGTGACAGCAGTATGCATGATAGCTTGCTTATCAATTGTTCGCTCCAAATTAACTGATCTGTATGAATGGTTACATTAGTGTAGAATATATCCAATGCCAATGTTTTTTAGCTCTGCATTGTTCTTGTAAGTACATGTTGTTCTTTATCAGTGTACTTATAATGACAGGTAGTTGTTCATGTACCATCACTATGCAGCTTATTTTCCTTTGCCCTCCATTTTCTACACATCAGATCTATATTTACTCTTACCATAAGGTTGGTACTGAAGAAGCTTAGCTGTGCATTGCTCTTGGTTGTACCTTTTGCCTGTATTGCTGCACTTACATTTATAGCTACTTGGTTATGTAGCATCACTCTTCATCTTATCTTAAATATTCTCCATTTTTTCGTATATTATCACATCTATATTTACTCTTAACAAAATGTAGAATAACTTTTGAAGAAGATCCTGTGGAAAACTTCTTGAATTGCCCCCCCCCCCCAATCAGCATGGACAAGGCCTTTATAGAGTCTGTCTTCATCAATAATGTAAGTTTGTCCATCTCAAGCCTTCAAACTTTGTTGTATATATTTGGTTAGGCATGACTGCAACAGCTGTTTATTTTTGGTGTTTGCATCAAATTGCTTGTTTAAAGTTTATTATATGTAGTTCATAAACAAAAGTTCGTCCTTTCTCAATTTAAGTTTTCAATTTTACAACCAAGTTCCTTCTCCATACCATGTAAATTAAACTATACAAAGCAAGTGATCTTCTTTTGCACTGCATGTATGCTTCTGTTCTTCATCTGTAATCCAGTGGTGTGGTGAACTTACCCACTACAGCATAATGTCATATTCTGCAATGTCTTAACTACGAAAAATGTCATATCATTCTACTATTATTTAAACCGTCTCTTTATTTGCCAATCTGAAATGGTATAATTTGACAGCACACTAACCATTGATACTTATGAGTTCTTGATCTGTAATCCAGTGGTGTCGTGAAGCTGCCAACTCCTTCACAATGTCATTTCCTGCAATGTCTTGACCTGAACAATACCATATTGTGTTAATGCAAATTTAAACTGTGTCACTTTATTTGTCAGTAAGAAATGTGATGAATTGTCAGCATTGATACTTTTATGTGCAAAACATGTCACTGTCTGCTTGTTTATCTTTCAGAGTGAGGAAGATATAAGTGTTGAACAAGCACAGTCTCATCATCTTGCTCAGCTGCTTGCGCTGCAGCTCCCCAGCAGGGCTAACCTTTCTTGAACTCTATTGAAGTGCTGTCGGTTTTGTATATTATTTTGTCAGCATGTTTATTTGCACTGGTGGCGATCTTTGATGCCCAGTGTATGTAATCTGCTGTCTGCTTGTGCTTTATTATCATAGTGGCGAACTTTGATGCCCAGTGGATGTAATATGCCGTAATTTCTTTATTGTATAGTATATGTTTTTTCTTATTCATGATGCTGTAGTTATTTTACTGTATATATATCCTGTCTTCGCAATAAACTGGCCAAACCATAAAATTACGGTACATAATCGGGCCGTCATGCAATCACGATGTAGGTTGGGCCTGAAACGTGCCGGTCAGCTCACGGGCCGGCAACAGCCCGAAATGAACCCCGACCCATGATTGTGTGAATCAAATCACGGGCTTTTAACAGGCCGAGAAATTGACTCGGTCCTTGTTTGGCCCAATCAGATATCGGCTGCGAGCAGGCCGGATGCAAACCGGGCCGTAGTTAGGCCCAACTATATGACGGGCTTTTAACAGGCTGAAATTAATATAGGGTCGAAATGTTAAACGGGCCCTTAGCAGGCCAAAACTAATATCAGGCCGAATTACTAAGTGGGCCTTTAGCAAGTGGGCCCAAAAGCATAGTGTCCAATTGACGGGCCGAATCTGATATGGGCCATAATTAGGCCCAAAACCTCTTAAAGGGCCGGACCTCATCTGGGCCGTAATTTGGCCCAGAACATGGTAGGCTTTTAACGGGACGGATCTCATATGGGCCACTATTAGGCCCGGAGCGTGGCATGCCATTAATAGACCATATCAAATATGGGTCGGCATTTGGCCCAAAACATGGCAGCCTGTTAACGGGCCGGCCTACTAGGGTCCTCAAAATCTTGTGGGCCTACAGCTGGGCCAGCCCATTAATGTCGGCGAAATCTCGTGGGCATTTAGCTGGGCCGGCCCATTATGATCCGCAAGAATTTTGTGGGCCTTTACCTAGGCCGGCCAATTATGGCACACAAAAATCTTGTGGGCCTGTACCTGGGTCGGCCCATTATGGCCCGCGAAATCTTGTGGGCCTTTAGCTGGGCCACCCCATTATGGTCCGCAAAATCTCGTGGGCCTTTAGTTGGGCCGGCCCATTTAAACTTGTTGGGCCGTGCCACGTGTCGACGTATCATAGGCGCCTTCTGTCCAGTGAGTGGATGACATCTGTCCTGACGATGAGCCGACACGTGTTTCCTCTAGCCAATGATGATTTTACACGTGGAAAATCCCCATTGGTCGGGCCTGTTAATGGGTTATCAGATCCAAAACCTGACCCGATAGCTTAACGGCATTCCATTACGGTGGATGCCACGTGTCGTTCACCCTTGACGAAAGCACTTCTGTGATGCGCAATTTATCGTCATGGAAGTGGACACTTCTGTGATGATAATTTTGGTAATTTCATGGAACACTTCTACGATAGCACAGGTATGACTATCTTGATTCTGTCATAAATTTGTCATGGATGTACATGCATGACAAAAAAAGTGACCTACTGTGACAAACACGTATCATCACGGAAGTGTATTTTTTTGTAGTGCATGAAGTATTCTATAAAGCCATATTCAAAAGATATAAGTGAAGTGCAATGAGAATTCTATAAAACAACCATGAACTATCTCATACCAGAATGGTGCATAAATGAAAAGTGAAAATAGACACAAAAGACGCTTCAAGATTTACACATATCACATGAATGAAACGAGAACGAAAACATACCGATACTTGTTGAAGAAAGATGGGATGCCTTCTGGGGCATCCCCAAGCTTAGACGCTTGAGTCTCCTTGAATATTGGGAAGGCATCCCCAAGCTTCAGCTCCTGCCTCTCCTCATATCGGGACCTCCTCGATCTTTAATCACTTCATTCACACAAAACTCAACAAAAACTCAGTAAGATTCGTTAGTATAATAAAGAAAATCACTACTGTAAGTACTATTGAAAACCAGTTCATATTTATTTGCATTGTATCTAGTATAATATAACTTTTCCATGGCTTATACCACCTATAAAAATTGATAGTTTCATCAAAGCAAGCAAAACAATGCATAAAAATAGAATATGTCTTAAACAGGACAATCTGTAGCAATATGAACCTCTACCATACTTCTGGTACTCCAACAATTCTGAAAAAAATTGTATAGAAATATTGTGCAAAAAGTTTCATAAACTTTTGACGTTCCAGTAAAAAAATGTAAATTCACGCGCTACAGCCAAAGTTTCTGTTTTTACACCGCACATACCAACAAGCAGTCTAATCATCCTAAAGGCAAATCTTGGCACATTATTGTTATAATACAATGGATTTGTGCAAGGGGATAATTATTTTTGTGAGAATCTTCATGAAAAATTCTACATTGTTTCCATGAGCATGAACACAAGTGTTCAAGGTTGACCCTCACTTCTCCAATGCATAACTTCCAATCACTTCTCTTTTGTGAAAAAGTTTTTAAGTTCCCCTCTATATTTTTTTTGTTTTTAAACTTTATAAAAGCACTCAACAGAAAGAAATGGCTCTCTAAAACTTCCGGGTTGTCTCCCTGGCAGCACTTTCTTTAAAGCCATTAAGCTAGGCATAAAGTGCTCAAGTAATGAATCCACCCGGATCCCAAGGTATATCAAAGCCAATTTTTATTAACAGTGATTTGGCATTTAGTAATGAGCACAAAGCAACATATATCATGCAATGATGAAGCCTAACTCTCTTCCTATGCATAGGCATGTCATACAAGAACAATTCATGCACATCAAGTAAAGGCCAATACATAGCATAAGAAGTTTCTTGCAATTCTTTCGTGTTGGAAACATAGAGAGGCAGAGATGTAGTTCCTCTCTCATAATATTTGCAAGTAGGAGCTGCAAGCACATGCATATTATATTCATCAAAATCATCATGTGCAATGGTAAAAGGCAACCCGTCAATGTAATCCTTAATAAGTGCAAACTTATCCGATATAGTGTAGTTTGGAGAATTCAAAAAGATAATAGGACTATCATGTGTGGGTGCAATATCAACAATTTCATTCTTAATATAAGGAACTATAGCAAGTTCATCTCCATAAGCATAATTCATATTGGCATCTTGGCCACAAGCATAGCAAGCATCAAGTTCATCAAAAAGGGATATTTCAAATAAACAACAAGATCATAGCAATTATCATGGCAATCATCCTTCGGTAAGCACGAAGGGAAATTAAATAATGTATGAGTTTAAGAGTTACTCTCATTAGAAGGTGGTCATGGGTAGCTAATCCGCTCTTCCTCCTTTTGTTCTTCGCTCTCCTCATAATCTTTTTCATCCAATGAGCTCACAGTTTCATCAATTCCTTCTTCCATAGACTCCTGCAAAATATTAGTCTCTTCTCGGACAGCGGAGATTTTCTCAATAAATTCATCAATATCAGAATTGTATTTATAATTGTCATAGCAAAATTTAAGGATAGCAAAATTTTCAGGTCTATAAACATCATCATCAAAAGCTTCATACTTTAAAAACAAAGATACAATTTCATAAGACCCTTAAAAGCAACAAATTCTTCTATTCATTCCACATTATAATAATCATATCTACCATTGGCATAAGAAGCCAAGGTTTCATTATCATTAAATTTGCATGAAAAGGGAAGGTGTGGAGCATTCATCCTAGAGCAACAAGTATAATCATATCTCTAGCATAAATTCCAATCATACCAATGCAACATATCAATTTGATCCCATAATAGTTTCCCTTTTTGTATCAAGCGATAATCCCTAAAGTATTCACGTTGATCCAATGTTACTCCCATTATCAAGTTGAATGGGGTTTTCTTAGGATTATCAAAGTAGTGCATAATATTTTTCACATAACAAGCATCTAGGGTTTTAGGAGGTTCCCCGTCTCCATAAGTAACAAGTACCACTATTTTTTTGGTGTTTTGTGTTCCATATCCATAAACAAAGATAGAGAACAACTTAGAACAAAAAATAAAAACTACTTAGTGATAAAGCAAACAAGCACACACGATAATATTCACCCCACGCTATTGCTCCCCGGCAACGGCGCCAGAAAAAGGTCTTGATAACCCACAAGTATAGGGGATCGTTTGTAGCCTTCTTTGATAAATAAGAGTATCGAAATCAACGAGGAGCTAAAGGTAGAACAAATATTCCCTCAAGTTCTATCTACCACCGATACAACTCCACGCAGACTTGACGTTTGCTTTACCACAAACAAGTATGAAACTATTTGGCAAGAATAAAACTACGAGTACTTTGCGAGAATAAAACTACGAATAAATTGCAAGGTAATAAAAGTAGATAGCTTTTGTCAACAAGAAAGTCATTTGTCCCTAGGCAATCAATAACAAGTACTGGTAATCATTCTTGCAATTTTACATGAGGGAGAGGCATGAGCTAACATACTTTCTCTACTTGGATCATATGCACATATGATTGGACCTCTAGAAAGCATTTGCAACTACTAAAGATCATTAAGGTCATGAAACCCAACCGTAGCATTAAGTATCAGTCCTCTTTGCTCCCATACGCCATAACCCACTTACTCGGGTTTAAGCTTTTGTCACTCTCGCAACCCACCATAAGCGAACCATGGACATATTGCAACACCCTATAGCGGGGACCCCTCACCTTTGCGCGAGATGGAGGGCACCGTAGGACAACACCATAAATAAAATATACAATCATACCAACCAAGATCACGATTAACCCACAGGACAAAATGGATCTACTCAAACATCATACGATAACCATAGATCATTGGGAATAATATATGGAGTTGAGCACCATGTTTAAGTAGATATTACAGGAGGGAGAAGGGAGGTTACACCGCAGCATAGAGGGGAGAGAGTTGCTATTGACGGTAGCAAGATTGTTGATGTAGATCGCCGTCACGATCCTTGCCCCGACGGCACTCTGGTGCCACCGGGAGAGAGGAGTAGAGAGCCCCCCTCCTTCTTCTTCGTTGGCCTCCCCCCTAGATGGGAGGAGAGTTCCCCCTCTTCCTTGCCCCCCCTAGATGAGAGGAGAGTCCCCCCTCTTCCTTGGCCTCCTCCTAAATGGGAGGAGAGTTCCCCCTCTGGTCCATGGACTCCATGGCGGTGGAGGGGTGGGAGCCCCTCCGAGATTGGATCTCCCTCTCTGTTCTCTTCTGTTTTGCCTTCCCCATAACTGGTCGAAAACCATTTCTTATATTCCGGGAGATCCATAACTCCGATTGCACTGAGATTTTAACACGATTTTCTTTCTGGATATAAGCTTCCTTATGCCTGAAGTAGAGCTCCAACCGACATACGAGGTGAGCACAACCCACCACCGCACACCTGGCCCCTAGGGCGCGCCCTAGTGTCTTGTGGGTACTGTGGGTCTCCAATTGTGTTGATTCCAAGTTCGAAAAAACACATATATTCCAAAATAATTCTCCATAAATTTTATCATGTTTGGACTTTGTTTGATATGGATTTTCCGCGAAACAAAAAACATGGAAAAATTGGAACTGGCACTGGGCACTGGATCAATAGGTTAGTCCAATAAATCATATAAAAAGTTGCCAAAATATGTGAAAGTTTTATAATATTGGCATGAAACAATCAAAAATTATAGATACAACGGAGACGTATCACATAGTCACATGAATGTTGACTTATGTAAGGTATTTTAAGAGTTTGTTCTGAATGTTGTCTATGTAATGCCAGGCCTTGTGAGTTTGATTGCAAAGTTGAGCTTGGAATGATGTGGCATGCGGCATCATGAGCTGTTCACTGTGTCTCCTGGGAATAATGCTTCATATTGTTTTGCATGTTGATTTAATGTTAGTGATTTGCATGTTAAGAAGATCATCCTCTTATGTTGTTTCTGTGCTTAAGAAGTTCATCTTCTTATGTCTCATTCATAGCCTATACGACCACTCCGATATGTTAGAGGTGAAACCATATGATCTTCTGACCAACTCATCATCTTAGGCCGTGATTGGATTATCGTTTTCCAACCAAAACCACTTGTAAAACTAACGCTTGTAAATAAAAGCAGATGGTCTTGGGCGAAGCACTTGGTTGGTCGATTTCGACTAGTAAAATATACATTGGTCTCTCGAATTACATGCGTAACTCGCCAGTTTTCGTTAGAGACCTCGGGTCGTCGGTTTCATTATGCACGTATTATATGCATTGTCTCCGGTGATGAGTAAATTACACTTGTATCTTAATACAGGTGTGAAACAATCCAAAGCTCCCAAGCGCGGCCTTACCGTTTCATGCCGGCTCGGTCTCTCAAAGGTGCTCATAGGTGTCCAATGATCCTGGCTTCTTGAATGAGCAGCGAGCACTGTATCAGACCATCCGTAGGGCCCGCGAGGCCCTCTCTGTCGTTCTTCGAGTTGTTGCGCTCATCGTGGCACCGAGCATTGTCAACATGGTAAACGAACATGAGGAATCAAGAGATGACTTTACTTGGAGAGGATGATAGTAGGGACCCACCAAGGCAATAGTCGTACGTACGCAAGTTCCTCCTTATTATATACAACTATATTTTTTACTTCCTCCTAGTTTCCTAACATCACAGTCCCACACCATTGTCAACCTATATAGTCAATAAACAAGAGAATTGCACAAGGAGCGGCCGACAGCTGGGACCCTGCAGCTCGAGCAGTATTTTTTATGTGTAAGCAGAGTTTTTCTTGAGCGGTGTTTTTGTTGTTGTTTAGAGGAGCAGGGTATCAACTAGGCGGGATGTGGCCCTTCTAGCCTAGGCTATTATTTTATGTCGACCAAATATCCAGCCCAGATATTAATTTTTCAAGGTGAAAATGGCTAGCCTAGCTATACTTTTTTGCGGAATACCCAACCCAGGTCAACTTGTTATTCTCCGCCCCGCTGGGCTGTAAATCTTTCCTAGGAGGGATGCACTAGGCCTAACAAGAAAATGGGCTTTAAGAAGTAATAAATGGGATGTAATTATAAAAATTGGGTTGTAAATATACGAAAAAGCACCAAACATGTAATTAGTTTCAAAAATATTACTTTTTTAATTTGAAAATTTTAATTTTATTACTTATTGCACGCGCAATATTTCGTTAGATTTTTACCTAATACAAACACATTTCAAAACTATATTTAATCTGACTCGAAATTTCGGGATAAAAATATTTCGGATCCCATCAAAATGTGGGATTTTTGGTTGGACTCTCTTTTGAGCGGTTGGTTGAAATTATTAATCATTGTCCTGGCTAGAAAATGGACCGTAATTTTAACAGGCTGTAAATGGGTTGTAGTAAATTCCATTCGAATTCAAAAATGGGTTCTATATTATTACAAATCGCAAATGGGACATATGTTCTCTTCCACAGATGTGATTCTCACTTGTGGGCCTACTGTTTTTTTGAGAATTATAGTCAGTGACGCGTACGGAAGGCTTGTGGGCCTACTAAGGCGTACGGAAGGCTTTGTCAACTTATAATCAAGACACGATTCTAGCAAAAGTGGCCGTTGGATGTTCTAGCAACAGTGGCCATTGGCTGTCCATCCAACGGCTGTAGTGCTTCTTCAATCTTGGATATTCTTGCTTCAGCCGCCCAAACCACCGCCGACGGTACCGCCTGCTACCGCCTCCCGTGGCCGGCTGTGCTGCCGCGCAGGCTTCACCGGCCCACCCTACTCCCAAACGCCGCCCAGGCCATTCCTCTACTCACCAACACCTCTTGTTCTTTTCCGATTATGGCAGCCTCACACCGCAGCCGAACCAGTGAACCCTCATACTCCCCTCTCCGTGTGGGCATCCACTGCTATGTCTTCGCCGGCTCTGGGTCATTCCCTTCCTAGGACTCGCCATCGTTCACTGCGTTGGTTCTCTTGGCGTGGCGTGGTCAACTTTATCAACAAACGACAGCCATCGGAAGAGGCATGTACGTGGAGTGGCTGACAGTAGGGACCCACATGCCCATGGCCGCACGTAGCAAGTGCCCCCCGTATTATGAGAAAACAAATAATTTATCTCCCTGACAGGTTTGACTCACCAGCTACATCTTCGCACACAAGGAAGTGCTTCTTTTATTACATGGAAATAAAAATTTTCCTCTCCCTGACAGCTGGGACCCACCAGCTTTATTATGATACTTTTCATGGAAATATAGATTGTATCGAAGATGCTAATTTTTTTCTTTTTATTCTAACTCGAAAAAGAAGAAATTAAAAAAAACCCAGAAAACATCTTCGCACGCAAGGAAGTGCCACCTTATTACGTGGAATTTTTTTTGATTCCCCTTGCTAGCTGGGACCCACCAAATTTCGAGGCTGACTTGTGGGCCTACTAAGTTAACGCATATGCAGGGCTTTGTCAACTTAATCAATAAACGATTCTATCTGCACTGACTGTTTCTTGCTCCAACCGCCCAAACTTGTGCCTACCGTACCGCCTGCTCTAGCCTCCCGTGGTCGGCTGTGCTGCCGCGCAGGCCTCACCACCCGACCATACTACTACTGGCCAGGCCTTCCCTCTACTCACTCACACCCCCTGTTATTCTCCGGCGACCACAACCTTACACCGCAGCCAAACCAGTGAACCCTCGTACTCCCCTCCGCGTGGGCATCCACCTGCCTCGTCTTCCCTAGCCCAGCGTCATTCCCTTCCTAGGCCTCGCCGTCATCCACCACCTGGGTGTTGTCCGCACGGCGTCATCAACGTGGTCAATGAACGACAGCCATCGAAAGAGTAGTGTACGTGGTGAGGCTGATAGATGGACCCACCAGCTACATCTTCGCACGCAAGGAAGTGCCTCCATATTAGGCACTAAAAAATGAATCCTCCATCTAACAGCTTGGACCCACCATCAATAACTTCGCACACAAGGAAGTGCCTCCTTATCCTCCCAGACAGCCGAGACCCACCTGGTCGAAGCATATGTAGCATTGTCACGAACGTGTATGTACATACTGGTCGATCGGTCTCTCTACAACGATGAACTGTGGCCGAGCATGTAGCGGCATGTGTAGTAGTACAGCCCCCAATGTAGCAGTTCAGGCAGTCCCTTGTAAACCATGTACACGTACGTACAACCACATGCCAAAAAATACGGCCAGGTATGTACATACGGGCGGGGTCTCGAACGCCTACTCGTGCATACATACGGCCAGGGCTCGTGTACATGGAGAGGCAACGGACGACAGCAATGGTGTCATGTTCATCGGGCAGCCAACCGGCTGGGTCAGAATGGAGAAACAGCATCATGTTCAACAGGAGGCAACGGACTGGGTTGGAATGCGTCCTGTTCAACGGGAGCCAATCGGCTTGGACGGAACAGCCGAAATGGGGTCTGGCGTACCGCAGCATAGAGGAAATGACTTTCTGTTCAACCGGCTACGGTCGAAATGGAGGTTTTGTTCATCCAGAGGGGTCTGGCATACCGCAAAATAGAGGAAATGGACTTGTGTTGGAGCGCTACAGTCGAAATGGGGGGTCCTGTTCATCGGAGGGGTGTGGCGTATCGCAAAACGGGACTCACGGGCTACTGTTCACCCACCGTCGACTTGCTTCAGCCTCCACCTGCACCATTCATCCATCGTGTCTTCCTCCTACATCCACCAGCTACTGTTCGTTCATGAGCTACTGTTCATCCAGCCCTCCACGGGGTCCTGTTCATCCACCCCAACCAGCTCGGTTGTGGCGGCCTCCTCTCAGGGTCCTATTCATCCAGCAACAACGGCCTACTACTACCACGGGGTCCTGTTCATCCAACCCCCACCGAGAACTGTTCATCCAACCCCAACCACGTACGTCTCTACTCGTTCAACCAACCCCCACGTTCATTGTTCATCAAGAGGCAGTAGGTTCGATCGGCTTCAGTTAGCAGTAATAGCGAAGGAATCCCTTCATCGTGTTCAGTTAACAGCCAGATATCGATCGATCGCCCGGGTTCAGTAACGTAGCTAGTGCAATTGCTCGGGTTCAGTAAGCGAATGCCACGCTCGGGTTCAGTTAGATCACAATGCCTCTCAGACACACGTGCGTACGTGTACGAGAGAAACGTGCAATCCCTCTGTGCATCGCTCGGCCCCGACCACCCACCGCAACCGGGTACTCCTCAATATTCGCCTCGCCCTCGCTTCTACCATGGTTTTTTCCGTCATGGATGGCCCAAAGAATGTCATGCAGCTGGGTCTCTGGCCCACCCAGGACAAGAAGACCATCTTCTGTCATGATTTTTTGTCATAGAAGTAGGAGCCCACCACATCTATGATGTTACCGGGTTTTGTCACAATTATCATCATAGAAGTGTCATAAGCATGACAGAAAAAATTCGTTCGGCCCAAAATGTCACGAATGTGTCTTTTCTTTGTAGTGTATAGAGGCTTGCGGCGGCGGAACTTCCGACCTAAGGTTCTTTTCGGAGGTTTGGGTATTTATAAGAATTATTAGCATCGGTCTCACGTCAAGGGGGTGCCCGAGGGGCCCACAAGCCTGAAGCACCCTCCCTGGGGGGTAGGGCGCGCCTAGAGGGCTTGTGGCATCCTTGTCCACTTCCTGGCCCAACTCTTTTGCTTTGGGGGTCTCTTTTGGTCCATAAAAATCGCCGTAAATTTCAGCTCATTCTGAGAACTTTTATTTCCGTACAAAAAACGACACCACGGTAGTTCTGCTGAAAACAGCGTCAGTCTGGATTAGTTCTAATCAAATCATACCAAAACCATATAAAATTGTTATAAGCATGGCATCAATACTTCATAAATTATAGATACGTTGGAGACGTATCACAGTTATATTTAGCTTCCTCATAAAATGTTCAATTTGTTATTTATAGTACATGACTAAGAACTTGTAGTGTTGTTGTAGTTAATTATAGCTTCTGATGTTTCAGAATTGGTTGTTGTCTCAGTAGTAGTTAATTAATTTGCACATTAATCTTTTTAATAAGATATGTCATAATTAACATGTTTCTTCAATTTTTCAACATATGCATTTGGTGATTTTCTATGTTGCTATAAACCCATTTCCCCTACAATTGTTTTTTGACTAAACACTGTGAGGCAAAAGCCCCACGGCCTTTTATTAAAATAGGGCCCCAAGTCTTACAGAAAAGGAAACACAAAGTAAAAGCTATCTAGGAGTTTAAAAGACCTACCTATCATAATACAACAAGTTATATACAAAGAATTGGCCATGTCACTTAGATCATGGAAGGGCATTGATCCATTGAAGCAGCAGAGGTTTGATTGAATCCTTCATCCTATGGGAGTGCTGGGTGATGGCGTGGATGAACTTGGCCTTCCATCCCCCACAAGTTGGTCTGATCTGCATGAACATTTTATCATTTCTCGTAGTCCAGATGCTCCAAGCAGCAAGGTAGACTACCTCAAAGAAAAAAGGGTGCTGAAAACTCCTCTTAGCAGCCAAAATGCGTCCTCTAGGAGATAGCCCCGCATACCATTTGATCTGCAGATAGTTCCAGACTCTGTTATTGAAAGTGCACTTGAAGAAGAGATGATCTCTATCTTCATGCAATTGAGTCACACACATGGGATATAGATTATCATCCTCTTCATACCTCCAATGCCTTCTAAGGAGCATGCCTCTTGTGTTGAGCGTATCATTCAACATTAACCATGCAAAAACCTTAATTTTCGTAATGCAATTACTCTTCCAAATCCATTTACAGGGGTCATCATTCGGTAGATGTGCATGTGCCAATGTATAATAACTTCTAGTAGAGTAAGAACCTTTACTAGGCGTCCATGACCAGGAATCAAGTTCATGGGGATTTCTCTGCAATCCATGTAAGGCAACATTAAGAGATACCAGCTCATCCATTGCTTCATGGGATAGAGGTAACTGAAAATATGTGGCAATGTCAAAATCTTCAATAAAATTCTTGACTGAAATCTTGTCATCAAGTGTGAAAGAGAAAAGTCTTGGGAATCTCTCCTTTATAGGCAGATGGCATCCACCCAAGCTCCAAGTATCATGCCAGAACAGAGAGATATTTCCATCATTGATTGTGATAATAGGATGTGATCTATAAACCTCATTTAACTTCATGATGTCCCTCCACCATGAAGAGCCACACTCTACTGTTGCATGGGGAACCACTCCATTATAGTAAGTGTCCCAAATCAAAGAGACCCAAGGTATATCAACCTTTTTGTAAACCTTGTGAATATGTTTAGTGAGCAAGGTCTTATTCTGAACTGCAAGGTTGATAATACCATGCCTCCTTTATCCTTTGGTTTACAAACCATTGGCCAAGCTGCTAAAGACTACTTTGGGGTATCAAAATTTCCTCTCCATAAGCATTGCCTCATTATTCTTTCCAGTTGTTTAATAATAGTAGCTGGTAGACTAAGACTACAAAGGAAATAAATGGGCATAGAGGAGAGGACTGACTATAAAAGCTATAGTCTGGCACCTTGGGAAAGTAGTGAGGAACTAGCAGAGAGTCTCCTTTCAACTCTGCCAACAACTGGTACCAGATCTTGTACTCCAGGCTTTGTAGTGCCCATAGGCAAACCCAGGTAAGTGAAAGGAAGAGTTCCAACCTGGCAGCCAAAAATTGCAGCTAATCTGATTGCTTCATCATGTCCAACATTGATGGGCAAAATGTAAGACTTATGGAAGTTGACCTTTAATCTAGTTGATTTAGAGAAAGCAATCAGCATGTCCTTGAGAGCTAGCGGTTGGGTCACATCAGCTTGAACAATCAACAAAGTATCATCTGCATACTAAACAATTGGGAAAATTGGGTCATTAGATGGTATTGGGAGTGAAAGTAGACCTTGTTGAAGCATTTTATTAACCACAGATTGCAGCAGTTCAGCAACAATAATAAAGAGAAGAGGTGACAAAGGATCTCCTTGCCTTACACCTCTTTTGCAATTAAACCGCTTGCCTGGTACACCATTGAGGAGGATGGAAGAAGATCCAGAAGAAAGGATCTCTTTAATCCAACCAATCCATTTTGCATCAAAACCCTTGTATTTTAACATAAGCAAGATCAGATCATGTTCAACAGTGTCAAAAAATTTAGCAAAATCAAGCTTAAGGATGAGAATTGGTCTCCTAGATTAATGGCACTGATGAATATATTCCAAACTCCATGCAATGCAGTCTTGGATAGACCTTGATTTAAGAAAACCATATTGATTTTTATGGATGCATGTGAGAATAACTTTCTGCAACCTATTTGCCAGGAGTTTAGTGAGGAACTTGAGGCAAGTGTTTGTGAGAGAGATTGGACTATAATCGTTTGGTCCCTCAAGAGATGAAATTTTAGGGATAAGTGTGACTAGGGACCCATTTATACTCTGCAGAGAAATTCTTCCTTCATAGAAGTCAGAAATTAACTTGAGGAAGTCATCCTTGATTATATGCAACATCTCTTTACAAACAACCCAGTAAACCCATCAGGTCCTGGTGCTCTGTCTTGAGGTAGGTGCTTCAATACCTCATTTATCTCTTCATCTGAGAAAGGCTCTGACAAACTCTCAAGCCCAGGGACAGGCTGAAGCAAATCCTCCAGATCAAACAACATGTCAATCCCACATGAAACTCCCATTCTATCTTTATATGAAGACCAAATAAGTCCGGCCATAGCATTGTGGGAGGATAAAGACAAACCATCATCATTAATTAAACTGGAGATAGTATTCCTTCTAAATCTCTCAGCTACCATTGCTTGAAAGAACTTGGAGTTCTCTTCCCCTACTTTAATCCATCTGATGGTGCGTCTTTGTTTCCAATAAATGTACTAAAGGTGTAAAAGCTCTTCAAGATGCAACTTGACAATCTTTATGAAATTGAATTCTAGCCTAGATAGAGGTCTTTGTTCCTCCAAATTATCAAAAGCTAGGATAACTACATTAGAAGCATTCATTAGAAGTTTTAATCTGGATAAACCTGTATGCCATTTGTTCAGATTTGTCCTTAGCCTTTTGAATTTTTCAGTGAGAATGGCAACAGAATTTGTCCTTTTAGTGGGGGCAGACAATGAAAGTTGAACACACTCCATAAACCCAGGCATGTCCACCCAGTAATTTTCAAAACGAAAAATCCTTGATTTGCGTATGGAGTTGGAGATGCAGACCACACAAGGCACATGATCAGAGCTAGTCTTAGCTAGAGGGTACACCATTGTATTAGGGTATTCCCCAGTCCATGTTGGTGTGGTAAAAAACCAATCAAGTTGTTCCAGTAGAGGTGTTTCCTGCATATTTGACCATGTGTATGATCTTCCCTTTAGAGGCAACTCAATAAGACCCAAGTGGCCAATAATTTCATTAAAAATGAACATGTCATTGATATCACCTCCTGGCATATTTCTATTATCCACAGATCTGATGAAATTAAAGTCTCCTAAAAATAACCAGAGATCACCTTGTGGGATTTGAATGTGATACAACCAGTGCACAAAAGAATCTCTTAGCTCTCCCTGGCAAGGTCCATAAACATTAACCAAAGTCTATTTTTTGTTATTATGGGTTGAGGTGAAATTTATGATAATGCCAAAACTTTGGACTTCAACTAGGGTATGAGTTAAAGAAGAAGAACACCATAACACAGTAATTCCTCCAGAAGCACCCACAGCAGGAGAATATACAAAGTTATCAAATCTTTTGGGGCAAACTTTCCTGATAGATCTCTGATCAAAGAAATCACACTTTGTTTCCTGCAAGCAAACAACAGAACATTGACATTCCTAAGTTTTGGCTCTCACAGCCCTTTGTCTAATTTCAGAATTCAGTCCTCTGACATTCCACAGAGTACTTTCCAGTCCTTATTAACATATGCACACATTATAAAATAATGAAAGATAAGGAGCCAAACACAGTATCACATAATAATACTGGCACACATCATAACTAGAACACTGCAAAAGATAGTTCAGATCATCCTCAGAACCCATGAGCACACACACAAGTATGGTAGGACACAGAATAAACCCAAAAGAAAATAAATGACTGGACAAAGGGCCTGCCTCCCTGAACTATAGCAACATAGTTCACTTATCATTGGGCACATCATTGTGTTGAGTCTTCTTGGGCTCAGCCATAAGCTGCTCCACTGTTAATTTATCAGGTGAGATGCCCAAGGAAGCGCCAAGGTTTTGCATAACATTGATAGGAATGGGAGCAGAGCCATTTTCTGACACCTTGGGACTGGGTTGCTGATCATTTGCATCCTGGATCTTAGGCTTCTTCGCACGTGGTTGTCTTGGTGGCCGAGGCTTAACTGGAATTGCAGAAGTGGGCTTGTAACCCTGCAATTTTGCAGCGCCGCGAGTCATTCTTCTGTCAGAGAAGTCAACTCAAGGAGCCACCAGAGCTTTAGGCTTTTCGGCTCTCTTCTTTGCAGTAGTAGGAACACTCACAAAAGGAAGTGTAACTTGCACATTATCAATAGTGGAAGATTGGTTGAGAGGATTGCTTGGCTCATCTGCAAAAGTCAACTTGCGTGCCAACGGCCTAGAAGGGGAGGGCAACAGAGGCAAGGACTGATGCTGACTCTACAACTGAACAGGGGGCCAAGAAAAGTGCATTTCCTCGGGAAAAGCTTGCAGCCAAGTTATCTTCAATGAGAAACTATCAACCATAATTGGCATCTCTTTGGGCAAATTTGAAGTCAAAAAAGTAGGCAACAACGACTCGAAAGTTCTCTGCCAGATCATCTCAGGTGGTAAGACTAGGCCATACACAATCCTAGCAGCTCCAACAAATAGAGGTGGCTGGTATCGAACAATGGAAAGATTGTTATTGTGCTCAGGCACTGCAGGGTCCTCCAGCAGCTGGTTCTCATCCAGCCTTCAACAACTTGGTCATTCTGAAGATTCTCAACAAAATTATCAGCAGCAGGTAGAATGTGTGGTTGTATTGGACCAACTGGGTCATCCACGGCAACTGCCCCTTCCTCAAGGTTCTGAATAATTGGGCCAACTGGCCCAGCTCCCACCTGTACTAGCTCAGGCATATGAGGCTGGTCCACTGGAGGCCCATCAACCACAAACTGGTTGTCTTGTTGGGAGGAGTCATTGGAGCCCATTGAATGATTTAAAATCATGGAAGCTTGATCCTGCTGTACCGGTGGTTGCTCATTAGCCGGCTCCTCTACTGGTGCATCCCAAGGCTGACCCCATCCATCATGTTGCTCATCATGGTGTTGCTGTGGCTGATAATGGTGCCAAGGTTGTGGAATATCATTCCAGCCAAGTGCATGGTAGGGTGGCACTGCCAGAAGTTCTCATTAGGCTGAAGCTGACCTGGCATTGATGAGGATTACCATCTATGGGCATCACATCCTCATCTTGAGGTAATTGTTCAGCAAAGGCAGAAGTTAAAATGTGACAAGAGGCGGTCCATGAAACAACATCTCCTCCAACATTGGCAAACTTACGAAAAACAACATCCCTAGGCACAAGTAGATTACCAAGGAAGGAAGCATAGACCAAAGAATGTACCAAACGATCGTCTTCATGATTCCAATAATGAAATTGCCTGAAAGTACCCACAACCTCAGAAAGGATCTCTTCATTGCGGTAATCAAGGGGGACACCAACAAACATGAGCCAACCAGTTCTATGCCCCTGTAAAGCTCAAAAACCCTCACCATCATCATGGCTAATGAATCTAACAAAAATCTCTTCTCCGTGCTGATCTAAACCAAGCGGCCAAGGTGCATGATTAACCAAAGCACTACGAATAACTGGGTCTTGCATCTGATACAGCCCAACACCTTGGAACCAAGTCCGGGAGGATATAACTGGCAATTGAAGTTCATCGGTGATGAAATCTCTGACCTGCTGGCGGAGGATAGGCACATCCTCAGGCTGTGGGATGGGCTCAACAATCCCTGCCAAGTAGGATTCATGGCATCAGGGAGGGGAGCGGGCCAGAGTGTAGAACATGCGTGGCAGCCGCTGTGGACTAGCATCCATAATGTCGTGACCCGCCGGCAAAAAATGCCGTGGATCGAGCTCATAGTTCGCCATGGACGGTGGCGGTGGAGGCGGTGCACAACTATTGGGTGGCGTGCGGCTTGATGATGGAGGTGTGGAATAACCAGGCTGCAGAGTGATACGTCTCCAACGTATCTACTTTTCCAAACACTTTTGACCTTGTTTTAGACTCTAACTTGCATGATTTAAATGGAACTAACCCGGATTGACGCTGTTTTCAGCAGAATTGCCATGCTGTTATTTTTGTGCAGAAATAAAAGTTCTCGGAATGACCTAAAAATCCACGGAGACATGTTTTGGAATTAATAAAAAATATTAGTGAAAGAATCAGCATCAGGGGGCCCAGACCCTATCCACGAGGGTGCAGGACGCCCCCCCGGAGCGCGCCCCCTACCTCGTGGGCCCCCTGGGACTCCACCGACCTCAACCCCAACTCCATATATTCACGTTCGGGGAGAAAAAAATGAGAGAGAAGGATTCATCGCATTTTACAATATGGATCCGCTGCCAAGCCCTAATCTTCCTCGGGAGGGCTGATCTGGAGTCCGTTCGGGGCTCCAGAGAGGGGAATCCGTCGCCATCGTCATCATCAACCATCCTCCATCACCAATTTCATGATGCTCACCACCGTGCGTGAGTAATCTCATCATAGGCTTGCTGGACGGTGATGGGTTGGATGAGATTTACCATGTAATCAAGTTAGTTTTGTTAGGGCTTGATCCCTAGTATCCATTATGTTCTAAGATTGATGTTGCTATGACTTTTCTATGCTTAATGCTTGTCACTAGGGCCCGAGTGCCATGATTTCAGATTTGAACCTATTATGTTTTCATGAATATATGTGAGTTCTTGATCCTATCTTGCAAGTCAATAGTCACCTACTATGTGTTATGATCCGGCAACCCCGAAGTGACAATAATCGGGACCACTCCTGGTGATGAATGTAGTTTGAGGAGTTCATGTATTCACTATGTGTTAATGCTTCGGTCCGGTACTCTATTAAAAGGAGGCCTTAATATACCTTAGTTTCCAATAGGACCCCGCTGCCACAGGAGGGTAGGACAAAAGATGTCATGCAAGTTCTTTTCCATAAGCACGTATGACTATATTCGGAATATATGCCTACATTACATTGATGAACAGGAGCTAGTTCTGTGTCACCCTATGTTATAGCTGTTGCATGAGGAATGGCATCCGACAAAATTATCCATCATTGATCCATTGCCAATGAGCTTTTCACACATTGGTCTTTGCTTATTTACTTTTCCGTTGCCACTGTTACGATTGCTACAAAAACTTCTACCGTTACTTTTGCCACCGTTACCGTTACTTCCATACTACTTTGCTACTAAATACTTTGCTACAGATATTATGTTTTTCAGGTGTGCTTGAATTGACAACTCAACTGCTAATACTTGAGAATATTCTTTGGCTCCCCTTCTGTCGAATCAATAAATTTGCGTTGAATACTCTACCCTTGAAAACTGTTGCGATCCCCTATACTTGTGGGTTATCAAGACTATTTTGTGGCGCCGTTACCAGGGAGCATAGCTCTATTCTTTGAGTCACTTGGGATTTATATCTGTTGATCGCTATGAGGAACTTGAAAGATGAAAGAACCAAGATTTTTCCCTCAACTACGAGGGGAGGTAAGGAATTGCCATCTAGCTCTGCACTTGATTCACCTTCTGTTATGAGTAAATTTGTGACACCTACCACTATAAAAAAAGACACATCCGTGACATTTTGGGCGGAATGAATTTTTTTCTGTCATACATATGACACTTCTATGACGATAATTGTGAGAAACCCCGGTATCATCATAGATGTGGTGGGCTCCTACTTCTATGACAAAAAATCATGACAGAAAATGGGCTTTTCGTCCTGGGCGGGCCGGAGACGCAGCTGCATGACATTCTTTGGGCCGTCCATGACAGAAAAAACCGTGGTAGAAGCGAGGGGGAGGAAAATTTCAGGGAGTTCCCAGTTACGGTGGGAGGTCGGGGGCCGAGCGATGCGCGTTTCTCTCGTACACGTACGCGCATGTGTGCGAGGCATTGGCTCTAACTGAACACGAGCGAGGCGTTGGGATTTAACTGAACCTGAGCGATTGCACTGCAGGCTACGCGTTACTGAACCCGAGTGATCGGTCGATGGCTGTTTACTGAACCCGATCGAGTGATTCCTTCACTACTGCTGCTAACTGAAGCCGATCGATGCTGCCTCTGGATGAATAGTGAGCATTGCAGGGGGGTGGATGAATAGTTCCCGGTGGGGGTGGATGAACGGGACCCTGTGGTGTTGCCTCTGGATGAACAGGACCCCGATCGATCGAGCCGGTTGGGGCTGGATGAACAGGACCCCGTGGAGAGCTGGATGAACACGACCACCCCGTGGAGGGCAGGATGAACAATAGACGATGGAGGGCAGGATGAACAGTAGCCCGTGGAGGGGTGGTTGAACAAGAGCCCGTGGAGAGGGATGGTTGAACAGTAGCCGGTGGAGTATCTCGCGGTGGAGGCTGGATGAACAGGAGCCCGTGGATGAACAGTCGCAGGTGGAGGCTGCAGGAGGTCGACGGTGGATGAACTGTAGCTCGTGGAGGCTGGAGGGGGTCGACGATGGAGATGAACAGTATCCCGTGGAGTCCCGTTTTGCGGTACGCCACACCCCTCCCGATGAACAGGACCCCCGTTTCGACCGTAGCGCTCCAACACAAGTCCGTTTCGTCCGTTTTGCAGTACGCCACACCCCTCCCAATCAACAGGACCCCCGTTTCGATCGTAGGAGGTCCGTTTCCTCTGTTTTGCGGTACGCCAGACCCCTCCCGATGAACAGTATCCCGTTTTGAACATGGCTGGTCGAACACAAGGCTGTTTCCTCCGTTTTGCGGTACGCAAGGCGTCGTTTCCATCGCCTGTTCCGTCCAAGCCCTCCCGATGAACACGACCACACATTCCGTTCCGACCCAGCCGGTTGGATCCCACGTGTTCCATTGCCTCCCCATGAACACGACGCATTCTGTTGCCTCCCCATGAACACGAGCATTCCGTTGCCTCCCCATGAACACGACGACAACGCTATTTCTCCATTCTGAACCAGCCATGTACATGAGCCCTGGCCATACGTATGCTCGAGTAGGCGTTCGAGACCCCGCCCGTATGTACACATATGTGGCCATATTTTCTTTCTTGCACCATGTCTGCCTCTACTATGACACGTGCGTGCCTCTACATCGACCAGTATATATGTACGTACACATTCGCGACCAGAATGACAACGCAACTTTCGCTTCGACCAGGTGGGTCCTGACTGTCAGGCACTTCCTTGCGTGCAAAGATGAGCTGGTGGGTCCCAGCAGTCAGGGGGGCGAAATACGGTGGCCCATCCGGTGGGTCCCGCTGTCAGGTGGAGGAATAATTATTTTGCACGTAATAAGGAGGCACTTCTTTGCTGCGGCCGTGGACCCAGCTGTCAGCCTCTCCACGTAGAGTCCACGTCCGATGGAAGCCATTCCTTGACCATGTTGACCACGCCGCGCCGAGAGCACCAGGGCGGTGGACGACGGCGAGGCCTAGTAAGGGGATGACGCGGAGCCGGAAGACGCGGCAGTGGATGCCCACGCGTAGAGGAGTACGAGGGTTCACTGGTTCGCTGTAGTGTGAGGCTGCCGTCGCCGCAGAATAACAGGGGGTGTGGGTGAGTAGAGGGATAGCCTGGCCAGCGGTGGGAGTAGTAGGGGGTGGTGAGGTCTCCACCACATCGCAGCCGGCTACGGGAGGCAGGAGCACGAGGCACGACCGGCGCTGGTTTGGGTGGCTGGAGCAAGAAGACCAGAGGTTGAAGAAGCACTACGGCCGTTGGATGGACATCGTATGGTCACTAGAGCTAGAATCGTGCATATTGACTAAGTTGACAAAGCCATCCGTCCCCGTCAACTTAGTAGGCCCACAAGTCAGCCTGCCACTATACTGGGTCCCAGCTAACAAGGGGAGTATTCATTTTTTGTGCATAATAAGGAGGCACTTCCTTGCGTGCGAAGATATAGCTGGTGGGTCCGAGCTATCAGCGGCAGTAATGTTTTTTCGCGAAATACAGAGGCCCTTTCAGTGGGTCCCTGATGTCAGGTGGAGGAATCATTATTTTGCGCGTAATAAGGAGGCATTTCCTTGCGTGCGGCCGTGGACCCAGCTGTCGGCCTGTCCACGTAAAGTCCACTTCAGATGCATGTCGGTCATTGACCACGTTGACCAGGCCGCGCCGAGAGCACCAGGGCGGTGGACGACGGCGAGGCCTAGGAAGGGAACGACACGGAGGCAGGGAAGACTCAGCAGTTGTTTCCAATGCAAAGGGGAGTACGACTGTAGGAGGGTTTACTGGTTCGTCTGTCGTCGCCGGAGAATAACAGCAGGTGTGTGTGAGTAGAGGGATGGCTAGGCCAGCGATGGGAGTACGGTGGGGCGGTGAGGCCGGCGCGGCAGCAGAGCCGGCCGCGCGGAGGAGGGAGCAGGCAGTCCCGCCGACGCCTGTTTGAGCGGCTGCAGCAGGAAGAGCAGAGATTGAAGAAGCACGACGGCCGTTGGATGGCCATCCAATAGTCACTGCTTGTGCGTCAACCTTTTTTTTAGGAAAGCCTCAAATCTGTGGAAAACAGCATACAACACATCTGCCATTATTTCTAATAATTTATAGCCCATTTGCTAATTATTAAGGTTTTTTTGGACCCATATTCTTTTTGTTAGCATTACAACCCATATTGTGGCCACGGTTAAAAAATTATATGAAATTTTGCATATTTCGGTGCGGTCCGAACTGTTTTTAATCCTGAAATTTCGACTCACATTCAAACTAATTTTAAAAATAAATGTATATCAATATATAATCCAACAAATTCTCCACGAATAAAAATTAATGTAATTTCAAATCTCGAAATGAGAAAAAGATATTTGAAACTAATTGCCGGTTTGATGTGTTCTAAAAATGCACAACCCATTTCTCATTACTGATGGGCCATTTTCTCGGCCAGCCGAATGAAAGCTCTCCTCGTCTTGAAAGATTTGCAGCCCAACAGGCCTGACAAAGCGACTTACTTGGCAAATCACAAAAAACTGGGCTGTGGCCGTGGACCCAGCTGTCAGCCTCTCCACGTACAATACTCTTCCGATGGAATGTTGTTGACCACGTTGACCACGCTGCGCCGAGAGCACCGAGGCGGTGGACGACGGCGAGGCCTAGGAAGGGGACGACGCGGAGCCGGGGAAGACGCGGCAGTGGATGCCCACGCGGAGAGGAGTACGAGGCTTCACTGGTTCGGCTGCGGTGTGAGGTTTCCGTTGCCGTAGGGCCTAGCTAGTGGTGGGAGTAGTAGGGGGCGATGAGGCCTCATCGGCAGCACAGCCGGCCACTGGAGGCAGGAGCAGGCGGTCTCCCCGGCGCTGGTTTGGGCGGCTGGTGCAAGAAGAGCAGCGATTGAAGAAGCAGCGGGACCGTTCGATTCAAATCCAACGGTTACTGCTGCTAGAATCGTTTGTTGACTAAGTTGACAAGCCCTGCGTACGCGTCAACTTAGTAGGCCCACAGGTCAGCCTCCCAACCGGTGCGCCCCAGATGTCAGTGGGAGGAATCATTTTTTTCGCGTAATAAGGAGGCAGTTGATTGCGTGCGGCCAGGCCAGCGGAGGGAGTAGGGTGGGCTGGGGAAGCCTGCGCGGCATCACAACGGGCCACAAGAGGAGGGAGCAGGCAGTCCCGCCGGCGCTAGTTTAGGCGGCTGGAGCAGGAAGATCAGAGATTGAAGAAGCACGTCGGCCGTTGGATGGACATCCAACACTAACTGCTGCTAGAATCGTGTGATCACTGACAAAGCCTTGCGTAAACAAGTCAGCCTCGAAATATGTGGCGTGTACAGCCCATTTGCTATTATTTTTATAATTTTTACTCATTTTCTAATTCATATGGAATTTATTGCAGCCCGTTTTCCATTTTTAGAATTGCTGGCCATTTTCTGGACAGTACTAGGGTCAAAAAATTAACTAAATAAGTGGGAAATTTTGAAAATTCGCAATTTTTTGCTAGGGAACGAAATATTCTTAATCCAAAAATTAATAGCCATACTAAAACAAATTCAAAAATAAATTAGTAATATGTCATGTTAAATCCAATGAAATACGTATAAGATATCAGTCAAGAACAAAAACAAAAAAAGAAACTTATATCCCATTTGCTATAAATTTTTTGGAATTTTCAACCCCTTTTGATATTACATTTAACAGACATTGACCATACTCTTAAGCCAGGCCGGAATGCATCCCTCCTCGTCTTGAAAGATTTGTAGCCCAGTAATTTGGAGAAAACAAATAGGCCTAGCTTGGGTATTCTTCAAAAAGAAATACTGGGCTACCTATTTTCCCGAAGAACTGGTGCATGAGCATTTAGCTTTATTTATTTATTTATTTATTTATTTACTTATTTATGTTTAGGGGACCATGAGCATGTACCTGGGCCAGATTCATGTGAGAGCCTCCCTTCCAGTTAATTATGGGCTTCTCTATTGGACCTTCATCAGTGCGCTGCATGTTATCAACAAGTGGAAAATGTGTTCCGAGTTTCAAAAAAAATTGTGTTCCGTACGATAAATAGTATGCGCTACGTACGGTACGGGGCACTAAAGGATCAAACCGTGCAACGAATTCCAAAACATTGTGTTTGTCATTCTAACAACACATTTATTCAACCAACAGACAAAATATACTTCTGATTGTACATTGAAAACAGCAGCAGCAGCAACCAGGGCTGGGGGTGCAACAGAAGCAGTAAGCAGGCCAGAAGAGTGAAGACGCGACTCTCTCTTCCAAACCAAACATCAGCCATCATTACAAAAGGGCTACCAAAAAAGAACAAGTGTATGCATCAAACTAAATAAAGATCCTACTACACTAAGTGTACGCATCTAACTAACTGGCTCAGTTAGACGTTACTATTTATTAAGCTGTGGAGATTGGCTGGCGGCTTGAACCAGATGGGTGCCTGACGGGGGAAACTCCAGCCAGCAGGTCGAAGTCTGATACTTGCGACCCTCTCTCCTACTTTGGGCTGCAGAGCATGGTGGCACATATCAGGGTATGGTGCATGCAGAGACCCATGGTACGCTGTGTGCACACAGTTTTGCCTAATGAACGAAACCGCGCTGCCATCATGATCCTTGCCATCGGTTATCTCCTGGTTAATCAGATAATTCAGTCCGACAAACAGAGAGCGTGTCCCAAGGCTACTTACCAGCCTCTAGTCAAAAATTCCTGAAGGCCCAGAGAAGCTGGGATCCTGCTCAAAGACCTTGCAATGACTGTGATTATATTCCGCAAAACAACACGTCCGGTATGTGCGAACGATCATCAATCTTTCGCCGTTGTCTGATCGAGCCAGGAACCACCTGCAATTGCCATGCCGCTTTTCTTTGAAAGGTTCTGGGATTAGGAAGGGTAGGGTCACCAGGCGGCCTACAACATCATATCAAGTTGGAGTCAAATTAAAAAAGGGCTCTTGGTTTAGTCAATCTTAAGAACAACATGTTATGAGCATGAATATTTTTTCAGCAAATGTTGACTGTAATATAAGCATGCCATCATGATATCATAGGAAAGTAACATACTGCTGTAACAGCCGTTTATAGCGATGACTGGAGTAGGCCAGCAATACGTCCAGCCATGGAAGGAGTCGACAGCGTAAATGAATCCCTTGTGTTCAATGGCATCAGAGAACCATGGAGGATGTATGATCCTGCGTTGGACGTGCAGATTTATCCACTTACCGCAGTGACCTGTCAGATAGGCGAGACCGCGGGTGAAGAATGCAATTAGCCTGAAGTCTTTATAATTCGCAGATCTTGTGGGTACTTGGCAGATTACAACCTTGAGAAAATCAAACTTGGTGTCATGTTGGCTACTATAGGATTCCGAGTATTCTGGGCCGCGGTGCCAAAGCAGTGCAGTGTTAATCGAAGGAAGGGGGATCAATCGCCGGGTGTAGACCTCCACGAGCATCCAGCTACCGTGACCATCGACGAGCACCATCCAAGACGTGTTCATGCCGACCCAGTACATACCGTTAATGTAGTTGAGGCTGACAGGGATTGGATCGCAGTCAAGGGGGTTGATGCTCGCCACCCTATGATCCTTATGCTGCGTGACACACCGTTTCTGAAGATCAGGCGGCATCAGGAGTAATGAGCTGGCTTAAAAAGCTCCGGCCTGAGGGCTTTGAGTAAACGGTACAGCCTCGACGAGCATGCGGCGAGCGGCATGGTACTGAGATTGTCCACACATGAAACAATGAGCTTGATTACCTCTGTGTGGAGCGAATTCCAGCCACTCTTTCGGCGGACGCTGCTCGGTTCTCCCATTGTTAGTGCTTGGGTTTCGGACGAGGGGGGAGGCGCCTTAGAGGGGATGGAAGATTGGACGAGATTATGTGTGGACAAAGATGGAGAAGCGAATATGTGTTGCGGGAAGTGGACAGGTGATGATGGCTATAGCATGCCGCTTGACTTATGAGACACATACCAGCAGTGTAGGGTCATGTCGATGCCAGACAACTTGCTTGAGTGATCACAGTACTGGTACTCCCTACAATGCTATGCCCTAACTTGCTTGAGTAGAGTAGTAGAGTAAGGCTCTGCTCTACTACTAGCACCGGAGGAGTAGTATATTCTAATCTAAAATAGTTACAAACTTCAATGACCGAGCATGGAACGACTACGAACCGTGCTCAAAGACCGTGTCTACGTGGTGTTTGGACATGGGCGACAACCTCAACGCCAATGGTGCTGCTCCCGTTGCACCGTATGTGTTTCTGTCCTTCCTGTTCGAAATCGTGGTAGAATTCATGTTTCTACTCTGTATCCTACTACTATGCTAGTCCACATGATTAGTTCCGAACGACGACTTCTTCCCCGACCTCGGCAACCTCATCCTCGACGACATGGGCGACAACGTCAACGCCGGCAACCAGTGAGATACAGGGTGTAGGAAGCGGTTTGGGAATTTGCATGCCTTTCCAACCAGTGAGATACTCCATACAAAGTACGATAGAGAAATAACCACAGAGAAGGAAGCTAAAAGTAAACAATCAAACGAGCATTTTTGCATGTGTTTTGCATTGAATCGTTTCACAAGCTTGACTAGTGCTGTTTTTCTACTTTTACAAAAACCGCATCGTAATGTTAAAACGTGCATTTGCACATACATAAGTAATTGTAGTACTCCCTCCGTCTAGGTGTATAAGTCCTCCCTCCTTCTTGGTCACAGTGCACAACCGAAGATGACTTATTGACCTGGACGGAGGGAGTAGCACAGTCTGCAAGCATATATCGAGAGAGACGTGTACTGCGATAGTATATAGTAAAGTGTGTGCTATATGCACGTACTTGCAAAATGCGTACGAATATACAAGGTTTCCAAACTTTCCCTTTTACATACTTAATTAAGGACACTAAAAATTCCTGAACATTCGGGATTTTTCATTTGCGTCCCAAAACTAATGAGATCGCCTTACGAAACAAAAATTATACTCCTCCTAAAAGCCACGGCGCTCGAAGGAGCGCTTGCGGCGCGCCACGAGTGCCCTGGTGCACGGCCGTTTCCCAGCACGCTGACACAACACCTCTTCCTCAGCCTCACAACTCGCGAGGTGCTGATTGGCGGCTTGCCGGCGGGCGAGTGTGCGCGATCTCACCGATGTGGTGATCCGGCGCCAACAGGTACTCCTCCTCACTGGAAGCATGCACCCGGTCCACGTACCGCCAAGCGTAGATGAGGTGCTTAGGCCCGAGTGCACTCAGGGCGTCGGCACGGGCATCCTCCACCACCCTCACGGCCCTCGCACGAGCATTCTGCCAAAGAGACAATTGCCTGACTCTCTCGGACACGACATAGGCCTCCCAGGCAGCTTGTTCCGCGGTGCGCTTCTCTTCCTCGGCCTTCTTCTCTGCCTCTATTTTGGCGTGCTCTGCTGGAGGCAAAGCCTCCCACAAGGCGACATCCATTTCTTTCCAAAGGTCCTCAAGGCTGGGGGGGCTCGGCGGGCGGTGCAGCGTTCTCCACGTAGCGGGGAGCCGATGCGTCCTCCGGCGCGCGTGCTGGCGAGATTGGGAACGCCAATGTGTCCACCTCGACGCGTCGCGGCGAGGAGCCGAACACCGACGCGTCCTCCTCGACTAGTGGCGGCGAGGAACGGAACGGTGACCCGTCACGTAGCGGTAAGGAATGGAACACCGACACGTCCTCCTCGACTAGTGTCGGCGAGGAACGGAACAGGGACGCATGACCGTCCATGCGGTGCAGCAAGGGGCTCCTAGGGCTTGGGAGGGGCGATGCCATGGTGGTCGACGTGAGAGGGAGGGGGAGGAGATAGCGATGAACGTGAACGTGAGGGGGAGGAGATAGCAATGTCGTGGGAGACGCAGTATTTATAGTGAGCAATGGCACACCTACGTAAGATATGGACTGAGCTGCACTGACTTAACTGCCGGTCCAGTTGCATTACTGACATGTGGGCCAGACCCATGTTGGGCCCATATGTCAGTGACTGAATGCACCTGCAGTTAAGTAACAGCTACGTGGGCATATTTGTTGGAGTGAATTACGGGGGAGCGAAGGGGTGGAAATATTGCTGGTCACAACGGATTGGACGAGCGTGGGGGAGGAGAGTCATACATGCAGATTTTTTCACACGAGGTGGAGTGGTGGGACCGCCGGAGGGAGAAGGAGAGTTTGGCAGGTATATTGTTTCCACACATGGAGAGGAAAAAAATTGGAGACTGTCGGTGTACTAGAGTAGGGGTACCCTAGTATCCCGAACTTGTGCACGAGCAGTCCCAGCGTCCCGCGGCAAGGCTTGCCGGGTGACCGCCGAGGTCCTCCGTCGTTCCTTTACAGCCATTCAAGAACAAAGTATCCAAGCCAAGGAGACAAGACCCCGGCAAGAGGAGCTTGCCGGGAAGGCCAACCAAGGCAAAGCGCTCAAGGAAGACAAGACCCCGGCAAGAGGAGCTTGCCGGGAAGGCCAAGCGAGGCATCTCAAGGAACTTGCCACGACACGCCACGCGTCCCGACAAGCTCCCGGACGCGACAAGACAATGACCGCGGCAAGGCGCTTGCCACGGGAAGCCACCACTCTGTGCCCGTGCTCCAGCGCATCCACCAACGTGTCGCTCTGGGACCCTTCCAGGCGTACGTGGCGGGAGGCTGTGCAGCCAGGGGTGCACGGTGGCAAGCGGCGCTGACAAGATTGCCATCGTGGCAAGCGGTGGCGTCCCTGACGGTCCCTTTTGCACTGTTTAGGCGACACAGACGGGCATTTAATGCCCTTGTCCCCTGCCGTCAGGGTTAGGTATCATACACTGTAGCAGGTAGCTGTACCTACCACAGCACCTTTCCATTTTTACCCTTTGTCTCCGTTGCCACCTGTCGGTGACCCCTTGAGCATATAAAAGGAGGCCCACGCGCAATGTAGAGGGGGTTAGCTGGTTCAGAAAAACTCTCAGGCTCGGTCTCGTTAGCTGCTGGAGTGTACTATAGCACTCCGCGCTCCCGAGCAAGAACTCAATACAAACCACAAAGCAGGAGTAGGGTTTTACGCATCCATGCGGCCCGAACCTGGGTAATCCGCTCGTGTGCTTCGCCTCGATCCGCTCTTCGTGCGACCTCCGCCCCCGCCGAACCGAAAGGGACTCGGTCTGCCGGTCCCATAGGTGCTTGTGGATCAGAACCCCGGCATCTGACGGTCCCTTTTGCACTGTTTAGGCGACGCAGATGGGCATTTAATGCCCTTGTCCCCTGCCGTCAGGGTTAGGTATGATACACTGTAGCAGGTAGCTGTACTGACCACAGCACCTTTCCATTTTTACCCTTTGTCTCCGTTGCCACCTGTCGGTGACCCCTTGAGCATATAAAAGGAGGCCCACGCGCAACGTAGAGGGGGTTAGCTAGTTCAGAAAAACTCTCAGGCTCGGTCTCGTTAGCTGCTGGAGTGTACTATAGCACTCCACGCTCCCGAGCAAGAACTCGATACAAACCACAAAGCAGGAGTAGGGTTTTACGCATCCGTGCGGCCCGAACCTGGGTAATCCGCTCGTGTGCTTCGCCTCGATCCGCTCTTCGTGCGACCTCCGCCCCCGCCGAACCGAAAGGGACTCGGTCCGCCGGTCCCATAGGTGCTCGTGGATCAGAACCCCGGCATAGACGAACGGGCTTCCTGCAGGTATGGGCAACGGTGCATAATAAGTCATCTTGCATGCCGGGCTAGGTATAGTCTCAAGTCATTAAAAACAAACACGCCCCACACATGTTCATATTTCAAGGTGCACTAAATTATTTCATGCGATGATTAAGGCTGGCCATAATGGTGGTATCTTAGCTAGTATCATGCACACGGGAATAACAAACATGCTGATGTGGCAAAGAATTAAAGAAGAGAGGGGGGTTAGAGTAACTAGAGTTCATGCATGCATTGGTAAACACATTTTTTGTGGAGAACGACAGCACTAGTTGAGTACTTTTGCAGACTTCAAAAACTATTCCACAATGTGTCAACATTCACAATGTCAAATCAATATTTTTACACTCATTATAAAACGTAGTTCTTATACTCCCTCCTTCCATCTATATAGGCCTAATGCGTTTTTCGAGGCTAACTTTGACCAAATATTAGAGCAATAATATATGACATGCAACTTACACAAAGCACATCATCAAATTTGTATGTGAAAGGAGCTTTCAATGATATAATTTTCACATTATGCATGTCATTTAGTATTAATTTTATCAATAGTCAAAGGCGGTCTTGAAAAACGCATTAGGCCCTATATATATGGAAGGAGGGAGTACTCATTATAATCAGTACTCCCTCCGTCTAGGTGAGCAAGTCATCTTAGATTGTGCACTGTGACCAAGGAGGAGGGGAAAACGAGAGATCTTAATGTTTATTTGCTAATTAATAGCATTGCATGCAATGAACTAACCACTGCATGTCGTGTTTGGTAGTCTCAAGTCATTAAAAGCATGCACACCCACATCTCCTATTGGTTGATATGTCAAGAAACAAGAAACGAGGTAGAAGTTAATGCACCGCGCCTAAGTGTTTTGGGAGTATTGTAGATATTGATATTTTTAGTATAAATTTGGTCGTGGGATTTCATTGATGCCTGTCAAAGCGTTGACAGGTCTGCTATGCGTGACCTGAAGATGAAAGCGTTGAGCATCTCGAAGTTGATCAACAATCTTCAATTGTCAAAGATTAGCCATTCGGCCAATAAGGTGGCACACTTAATCACTAAGTATAGCTTTAACAATAGATTAGATGGTATTCTTGTAAATAATGTGCCGCCCTGTGTAGTGAATATTATATCGAATGAGTGTACTGGTGTGGCTGGTTAATTAATATAAGGTGGTGTTCAAAAAAGTATAAATTTGGTCAAACACTTTGCAAACGGTTGACGGGAGTAAAAAGGACCAGAGGGAGTATCATGCATGCGGAGTAGGCAAAAAAATTACTTGTCTAAAAAAAGGCAAAGGAATTGCTCATTTATAGCCGGTTGAAGTCTCAAAGGGCGCGACCGCGCGAGGGAGGCGAAGGTCATGGAAGGCGCGACGTTTGACGGAATTAAGTGAAGTTACATCCATGCACCGGCATGGCGTGCGAACAGGCAGAAGCTATACCGTCAGGCCTACGATATGGGTCTAGTAGACATGACATCTAGTGGGTCCCGCATAGTTCTCGAGAACTCTTTGGGGGCTTGCAGCCGTTTATCCACCGGGCAAGCCAGCAACCCCATGCCGTTCGCACGCCCTACTCGTCCCCATCTTCTACCTTACAACAGTTCGCTCCCAATCGTCCCGTCCTTTCACATTAGTTCGCTCCCAGTTTTTTTTGCGGGGTACAACAATTCAACTTCTCCTAACCCTCCTCCAAAATCCATGGCCTCCCAAATCTCCATGGTCGCCGCTGAGTACCAGGTTAGAGGCATCACCGGCGATCAATTCATCGTCATCTACACACGTGGATCCGAGACGGTGAAGGCATGGCTTGCTCGCTTCCTTCGCATGTTCAACAGTTCAACGGATGAGTGGGTCGTTGGGCTAGATGTTGAGTACACCACAGTCCTGGGACGAGAGAAGGATCTAAAGGACGAAGAGAGGAAGAAGCCCGCCGTGATCCAGGTTTGCGTACATAATGTTTGCTTGGTCTACCACATATGCCATGCCGACGTTGAGTGCCAGGATTTTAAGAACTTCCTCAAGGACAAAAGAGTGAAATTCGTTACTGTAGGCTTTAAGAACGACAGTGACGTCCTGCGTCGGATAGGTCTTGTTGTAGGCCAGCCCTTCGATCTCCAGAAGGCAAGCTTGGTGTCCTCCTCTCAACCTTCAATGCTGACCTGGCAGCAGCCATGATTGATCCTTCATACGCTAAATTGAAGAAACGTCATCACGATTTTCATCATGCATGGGAGTCGAAGACATTAGATGAAGATCACATCTTGTACGCAGCAATGGATGCCTACCTTTGTTTAAATATCTACAAGGGTTGGATGAAGAAGCAGAGCCTAGTGTCCGGTTCAAGCAAATAAGCGTTGGCGAAGAGGAAGAGAAAGAGGGACGAGGACGAAGTCGAGGACGTGGACTCGGACTCCAAGTAGGTGGCAGTGTCGTCGCTCATGCTGGTTCTACTGCAGTGTCAAGCGGACTAGTTGCTTATTAGTTTATTTTCAAGGGTGTGTTGTGCTGAGGCCCCAGCAGAACTATGTTTATGTTCTTTCTCGTTATTTGAACTCTTTAGTACGTACAGTAGTACTAGTACTATGTCTTACTACTGTTCTTCTAGCAATTGGTACTACTGGTCGTATCTTCATGTTCCTACTGTACTTAATACGTTCGTACTAGTAGTATAATTTGGGTCAGTCGATTTGTGAAAGAAGTTCGGCGGAGTGAAGGAAGAAGACGGCAGAAGAGGTGGAAGAAGCCCTTCTAGCCATCCATGTTGCATCAAACGGCTCACATGAGTCGACTGACCCAAATTGCTCCTTTAGATTGCAGGATCCACATGGCATTGAAGGTCTCGAAGGTAGATTCCGTGCCCGCACCCGGTTTGCGGGCTCGACACGCGCGCGACCGGCTTCCGCCGCGACAGCCACCATGCGCGCCTCCTCCACGCGGGCGGAGACGACAATGACACGCTAGTTCCTCCTCGCCGGCGTGCTGGAGCACGCGCTCGTCCTCCTCTTCGTACGCTGCGTGCATAGACACGGCTCCACCAGTTGCTCGCGTGCTTGGCAGCGCGGTGGCATCGCGAGGAGGGACTGCAGATGACGTGAGCGGGCGAGCCTTCGGCTTCATGGCACAGGGATGGCGGCGACACGGCGGTGATGGGCGAGAAATTGTTGGCGGGGGCAGGCGGGCGCCGGCATGTGCAACGGCGGCGGCGGCATATTGATGAGTGCGCGTGTGGGAGCTTACTTTAGTTTTATATATAAGGTTGGTCAAACTTAAAAGAAAACGTACTAGTAGACGTAAACATTAGACTTAGGCAGCGCTTTTATTAGTTACTAGCTTAGGTTCTTTCCCATTGTGACCAGCCATAGTACCACGGCCACGATACGGAACCCTGTGCAAGCGCGTGAACCGCGGCCGCGCGGTCGATCGAACGGTGTGTCACTGTGTCGCGCTCGAAGGACATCCACCGAACCTTTTTGTGTGTGTGTGAAAACAATCTTCGAATATTACTCAACTTTTTTTCCTGTGAAAGTTCTGGACGCTGCAATATTTCCATATATTTGAATTTAGCTCCAGTTCGTGTTTATTTGGATTTGGACGTTTTAGGTGCGCCCTAGTTTTTTTTAATACTGATTTTGTGTGTGTGACTGAGAGAGAACGTGTGTATGTGTCCATATGTGTGTTGTGGTGGAAGGGCAATTTGGAGAAGGTGTGCGTGTGATACAGACATAGAGAGGTATGAATGTGCAAATGATAGTGCATGAGTGAGACATAGACAGATGTCGATATGTTGTGTATACATGATCGAACGGTCTTCTAGTTTAATTGTGTGTGTGTGAGAGAGAGAGAGAGAGAGGGAGAGAGAGAGAGAGACAGATAGAGAGAGGAGCATCCGTAACACAACAACCATCTCTCTCGATTCGTCCGTCCCTCGCACGGTCGCATGCAACACATGCATCAACGCGCACATTTTGACACCCTCACCCGGCCCCTGCCCACCTCAAGGCCCACACAATCTCTTCGTGAATACCCATTTCTCTCCTTAGGTTTGTTTTCTCTCAATATCTGACACACACACACACGCGCGCGCGCAGCACAACACACACACACACACACACACACTCCCCCGAGCACACAATTCATCCCCATCCAAGGTTATACGGCGACCACTCTCGCTTGTGCTTCTTTGCCCCCAACATGCACAACACCTCAATCTTCAAAGAGGGCAACGAGCAGATCGAAGACGGCGACCACACCGCACTAGAGAATGCAGGGTCATTTGGAAGCAGGGTGATGTGACGGCGGCTGACTGACTCCTCCCCCCACCCTCTCTCTCTTGCACAAAATACAGTAACAAATAAATACCATTAGATTCATTATTGAATGTACTTTCACATCATACATATTTGTTATGGTAAATGTTTATATTTTTCTATAAACTTGGTCAAACTTTAGGAAGTTTGACTTCGGTCAAACCTATTATGCAGAGTTTACTACTACTACTCACTAGTTGCTTAGTCGAATCACTCAACACGCCACATGGGGAGTCCAGTGTCACATAATTTTGAGGTCGGCGGGAAAATCTCCCGCGACCCTGTTTCGAGCAGTGGGAAGTTACCATCATAGCCTTTGGAACAGGCCTACGGATGACGCTTGGTAGGGGGTTGTTTTCATAACTTCAGGTTCACCCTACCCAGCCAACCCCACCCCGGCACCCTGAGTAGTACACCTGAATACTCCCCAATTTCTATCCCCACCGCAAAATAGACTTCTCCACGGCACCGCAGCCTACGTGCTCCTCCCCTTTACATCGGCGCACTCGTCCACCGCAGCGCATCTGCCTCATCGATGACCTCGTATGTCGCACTGGAGCCGGTCCACCGTCATCGTCGTACATGGAGCCTCTTCCCCGGCATCGTCTTCCACGGTCTCGGATCTGCTTCCCGGAAGCCGACGCCAAGCGCAGAAGTACCACCATCGTGGACAATGAACTAACTCCCGTTGCCGACCATGACTCACAGAGGCCGCCTGTAACGCCCTCGATGCGGCTATATCTCCCACGTGTCGAAGCACGACTTATAGGCATAACTGCATTGAAAGCAATGTCGCAAGTGAGGTAATCTTCACAACAACCCATGTAATACAATAAGGGAATAAGAGTACATAGTTGGCTTACACTCGCCACGTCACACAAATACATAAATAACATTACATTCATCCAAATACAGTAAAGGTCCGACTACGGAACCAAAATAAAGATAAACCCCAATTGCAACATAGTCCCCGATCGCCCCAACTGGGCACCTCTACTGATCATCTGGGAAAGACACGTAGTAACGACGAGAGTCTTCATCGAACTCCCACTTGAGCTCAGTCATATCATCTGGAGCGGTATCATCGGTCCCAGCATCTGGCTTTCGAAGTAATCTGTGAGTCACAGGGACTCAGCAATCTCACACCCTCGCGGTCAAGACTATTTCAGCTTATAGGAAAGGCAAAGGTATGATGTGGAGCTGCAGCAAGCGACTAGCATATATGGTGGCTAACATACGCAAAAGAGAGCGAGAAGGGAAGGCAAAAGCACGATCGAACAAATATGATCAAGAAGTGATCCTAGAACAACCTACATCAAACATTACTCCAACACCGTGTTCACTTCCCGGATTCCTTCGAGAAGAGACCATCACGGTTACACACGCGGTTGCTGCATTTTAATTAAGTTAACTTTCAGGTTATCTACAACCGGACATTAACAAATTCCCATCTAACCACGGGCACGACTTTTGAAAGTTCAAATCCCTGCAGGGGAGTCCCAACTTAGCCCATCACAAGCTCTCACGGTCAACGAAGGATATTCCTTCTCCCAAGACAATCCGACCAGACTCGGCATCCCGGTTACAAGACATCCTCGACAATGGTAAAACAAGTCCAGCAACACCGCCTGAATGTGCCGACAAATCCCGATAGGAGCTGCACATATCTCGTTCTCAGGGCACACTCAGATGAGACTAGCTACGAGTAAAACCAACCCTCAAGTTTCGCCGAGGTGGCCCCGCGGGCAGCTCAGTTCGGACCAACACTCAGAGGAGCACTGGCCCGGGGGGGTTAAAATAAAGATGACCCTCGGGCTCCGGAAACCCAAGGGAAAAGGCTAGGTTGTTAGCGCAAATGGTAAAACCAAGGTTGGGCATTGCTGGAGCAGTTTTATTCAAGGCGAACTGTCAAGGAGTTCCCATTATAACCCAACCGTGTAAGGAACGCAAAATCCAGGAACATAACACCGATATGACGGAAACTAGGGCGGCAAGAGTGGAACAAAACACTAGGCATAAGGCCGAGCCTTCCACCCTTTACCAAGTATATAGGTGCATTAAGATAATCAAGATAATATGGTGATATCCCAACAATAAACATGTTCCAACAAGGAACGATCTCCAATCTTCACCTGCAACTAGCAACGCTATAAGAGGGGCTGAGCAAAGCGGTAACATAGCCAAACAACGATTTGCTAGGACATGGTGGGTTAGAGGTTTTACATGGCAATATGGGAGGCATGATAAGCAAGTGGTAGGTATCGTAGCATAGGCATAGCAAAAGAGCGAGCATCTAGCAAGCAAAGATAGAAGTGATTTTGAGGGTATGGTCATCTTGCCTGCAAAGTTCTCAGAGTTGCCTTGATCCTCGAAAGCGTACTCAACGGGCTCCTCGATCATATACTCGTCTCCCGGCTCTACCCAAACAAGAACAACAAGCAAAAAAGGAACACAATCAACCACGTGCAATGCTCAAGCAACATGGTGCAAACATGGTATGATATGTGGGGTGCGATATGTGATGCATATGCAAGATTTGGAAAGGAATGATTGAACCTGGCCTCAACTTGGAAATCCCAGAGTTCCACTGGAAAGGTGAGGTGATTTTGGTTGAAATCGATATAAAGATCACCGGAATCGGATGCACGGTTTGGAAATGACAAGCAAAACAAATATGGCACCGGTCTGCGATTACCAGCAAGTAGCCTTCTAAATGCATCAAGAACAACATGCTACAGCACTCCAATATGACAACAAAATACATGGCAGGGATCCACTCATGATGCTTGAAAAAGATGAACACTGAGCTACGACTAATTAACTCAGTAGCAGGTTCAAACAAGCATGGCAAAAGTGCAAAAGATTACTGGTTACAGACTTAGTGAAATTAACAGCATGTCAGGAATTTATCATCAGGAAGCAATGTTTAGAGCACGATAACTACATGCTACAGGAACATATCATGGCAAAGCAAGGCATGGCATAAAGCTACTCAAAGCATATAACAAAAGTCCCTTAGTGACCATGAGCCAAAAGGGATCAGAAAATACAATTGCAAGCATGTGAACATAGCAAAAACATAAACAGATTCAGACTTAGTGAAAAACTGGAACATGCAAAACAGACATCAAGTAGGCATGTTTACGAGCTCGATGCACTCACTACGAGGCATTGCATGACAATATAAGCATACATCCAGAAAATAGACATGGCATAGAAGCTAGACATGGGAAGAACAACAACATAGCATGCACGGATCAACAACAACAAGCTCAGCAAAATCGCTAAACATGTTAACAATCTGCCAGGAACATTTTATAGCAAAAGTAGAGCTCGATTGACTCAAGCAAGGGTGTTCCATAATTGCAAACAAGGACGTGGATGGATAGAGCACAACATTATTTACGAAACATCCTTACTGATCATGCTCAAAAGAGGCATGGATCACAATGAAACAACATGAACATATGCCATAAAAATAATGACAGGGCAAGGACTTTGTGAAATTCTAAGTCCCTGAAATCAGCAACATTGAGTAAGCTACTTTGCATGCTTGTGCTAGTCACCACAAAGATCACAAAAATACATGGCATACACCCCTGTAAAGATGGCATGGCATTCTTCAAAACACATGTAGAGCTCAGGATCATAGCATGCACACATTAATCATGGAAAAAAATGACAAAAGTGCATTTGCTGAAACAGATCTGAAACTATCATCACATAGCCCTCTTCCAACAGCATTTCGGGCATCAAGATGAGCTCAAATGAAAATGATGCAATGAGATGAAATGATGTACTCGTCGAGACGAACATTTTGATATGCTACACACGCGAATCGGAGCTATGATGAGGAAGTTATGGCATGTGGAAGAATGTAAAAATGCTAGGGTTTAGGGACAAAAAAGTCAACCGAGGGGGAAATCTCATATCTAGATCCAGCGCGGGTTACGAGGATGGCCAGCCGAAATCACTGTTCACCCGGGGCGGAAGAGGTGGCCGGAGCAGTGAGGTTCGTCACCGGACTTGGAGGTGGCCGGAGCTACGGGCGGAGTTGGTGCCTCGCGCGGTGGCGCGGCGTGACGCCGGCGAGGGGCGGACGCGGGCGCGACGTCGGAGCCGGGCGTGGCGCCGGCGATGGCGCGCGGTGGCCGGCACGGGGCTCTGTCGCCGGAGCTGGAGGCGATGGGCGGCGCGGGCGTGAGGAGGCGGCGGCCCGGATCGACGGCGGGGAGGGCCGGCCTCGGGCCCTGCGGGCCGCGGCAGGTGCGGGACGGTGATGTGGGGCTCAGGCGCCACGTGGCGGCGCTTGATTGGTCGGCGGCGGCGGCGGGACGTGTCCGGCTAGGCTCCGGACATGTCCGGCGGCTGGAGAGGAGCGGATCTAGGGTTTAGGGGTGTTTTGACCCGGAATTTTCGGGGGAGGCCTAGTTTTATAGGTAGAGGGAGCTAGGAAGCTCCAAATGAGGTGTGGTTTGCGGCCACGCGATCGTGATCGAACGCTCTAGATGATGGAAGGGGTTTAGGTGGATTTTGGGCCACTTTGGAAGGGTGTTGGGCTGCAACACACACGAGGCCTTTTGGTCCCTCGGTTAACCGTTGGAGTATCAAACAAAGTCCAAATGGTACGAAACTTGACAGGCAGTCTACCGGTAGTAAACCAAGGCCGCATGACAAGTCTCGGTCCAATCTGAAAACGTTTAGCACCCGCACACGAAAAAGAGGTAGAAAGGGACACCGGAGGACATAGGAGCGCCGGAATGCAAAACGGACAACGGGGAAAATGCTCGAATGCATGAGACGAACACGTATGCAAATGCAATGCACATGATGACATGATATGAGATGCATGAAAAAGACAAAACACACAGAGACAAAAACCCAACAACGAGGAAATAGAATAACTTAGTGTCAGAAAAGGCAAGAGTTGGAATACAAATAAGGTAAATTACATCCCGGGTGTTACAACACTACGAAAGGATCTCGTCCCGAGATCTAGGACTGGAAAAACTCCGGGTACTCAGAATGGAGGTGATCCTCGCATTCCCAGGTGGCTTCATGGTTGGAATGATGTGACCACTTGACTTTCAGGAATTTGATAGACTTGTTGCGAGTCTTGCACTCAGTTTCTTCAAGAATAGAAACGGGGTGCTCACGATAAGACAGGTCTTCTTGGAGATCAATGTCTTTGAAGTTGACGGTGCGGTCAGGAGTCTTGAAGCACTTGCGGGGCTGAGAGACATGAAACACGTCGTGCACGTTTGCAAAGTTGGAGGGAAGCTCAAGTTGATAGGCGAGATCGCCTCTTTTGCTGACGATCTTGAAAGGACCCACGTATCTAGGGGCAAGCTTCCCTTTGATACCAAAGCGACGAGTACCTTTCATTGGAGAGACGTGGAGGTAGACATGGTCTCCGATCTCGAAAGCCAAGTCACGATGCTTGCTATCATAGTAACTCTTCTGGCGCGATTGCGCGGCTTTGAGATTATCACGAATGACTTTGCACATCTCTTCTGCCTCTGTGATCAAGTCATTGCCAAGAAGTTGACGTTCACTAGTCTCTGACCAGTTAAGAGGAGTACGACACTTCCTGCCATAGAGAATTTCAAATGGGGCCTTGCCCAAACTCGCTTGGAAGTTGTTGTTGTAGGAGAACTCGGCATATGGAAGACAATCTTCCCACTTCATACCGAA
Organism: Triticum dicoccoides; assembly: GCF_002162155.2. Classification (NCBI taxonomy): domain Eukaryota; kingdom Viridiplantae; phylum Streptophyta; class Magnoliopsida; order Poales; family Poaceae; genus Triticum; species Triticum dicoccoides. Next base: position 512,275,936 of record NC_041392.1, on the reverse strand, counting down.
AGAGATGACGCAAGCCCTGAGCATATCTTCGAGAATTTGATTGACTCGCTCGACTTGGCCAGTATTTTGAGGATGAAAAGTTGTGCTGAAACGGATGTTGGTGCCCATGGCATTCTGAAAAGAATCCCAAAACTTGGAGGTGAAGATGCTGCCACGATCTGAAGAAATCAACTGCGGAATGCCGTGCAGAGAGACAATCCGGGAGGTATATAGCTCTGCCAATTGAGCTGCTATGATAGATTCTTTGATAGGAAGAAAATGAGCCACTTTTGTGAGTTTGTCGATGACAACGAATATAACATCATTGCCACGCTTGGACTTTGGAAATCCAGTCACGAAGTCCATCTCAATGTGGTCAAACTTCCATTCTGGAATGGCAAGAGGTTGGAGGAGACCAGCTGGTCGTTGGTGTTCTGCTTTCACTCTTCTGCAGACATCACATTCATTCACGAACTGAGCAATCTCACGCTTCATTCGAGTCCACCAATACGACTGCTTGAGGTCATGGTACATCTTTGTACTTCCAGGGTGGATAGAGAGGAGTGAATTGTGAGCCTCGTTCATAATGACTTTACGAAGATCACCTTTAGGCACAACAATGCGATCCTCAAAGAATAGAGTATCATTGTCATCAAGATGATAGCACTTGTACTTGGGTTGACTCTTAGCAATCCCAATCTTCACCTTCTTCACCATAGCATCAAGAAGTTGAGCCTCGTGAATCTGATCTTCCAACGTAGGAGAGACTTGGAGGTTGGCGAGGAAACCTTGAGGAACAACTTGTAGATTGAGTTTGCGGAACGCTTCACAAAGCTCGGGTTGGTAAGGCTTGAGAATCAAACTATTGTAGTAAGCCTTCCTGCTCAATGCGTCAGCAATTACATTGGCCTTGCCTGGAGTATATTCGATACTCGGATTATACTCTTGAATCATCTCAACCCAACGAGTCTGTATGAGGTTGAGGTTTGGCTGAGTGAAGATGTACTTCAGACTCTTATGATCAGTGAACATGTCCACTTTTCTTCCCAATAAGAGATGTCTCCAAGTTAAAAGAGCATGCACAACTACCGCCAACTCGAGGTCGTGAGTGGGGTAGTTCTTTTCGTTGGGCTTCAACTGGCGAGAGGTATAGGCCACAACTTTCTTCTCTTGCATCAACACTGAACCAAGACCTTGAAGGGAAGCATCACAGAAGACCTCGAACGGTTTGGATTCATCAGGAGGAGTCAGAACTGGAGCAGTGACTAACTTCTCTTTCAGGATGTTGAAAGCGATGTCACATTCAGGAGACCAGACGTACTTCACATGCTTCTGGAGAAGGTTGGAAAGAGGCTTCACGATCTTAGAGAAGTTCTCAACGAACCTTCGACAATAGCTTGCGAGCCCAAGGAAGCTGCGGAGTTGCTTCACGTTCTGAGGTGGTTCCCAATTCACAATTGCAGACACCTTCTCAGGATTAACCGCTATGCCCTTGGCAGAGATGATATGCCCAAGGTAGAGAACCTCATCGAGCAAAAACTCGCATTTTGAAAACTTGGCATAGAATTGATGTTCTCTGAGCTTATCCAGCACCAAATGCAAGTGCTTGGCATGATCCTCCTTGTTCGTGGAAAAGACCAAAATGTCATCGAGGTAGACCAAGACGAAGTCATTTGTGTAGGCGTTGAAGATGAAATTCATCATGCGAGAGAATGTTGGCGGAGCGTTGACGAGGCCAAAAGACAAGACAGTGTATTCATATGAACCATAGCTTGTTCTGAATGCTGTCTTAGGGATATCTTCTTCACGAATGCGAATCTGATGATAGCCCATACGGAGATCAAGCTTGGAGAATACTTGAGCACCTTTGACTTGTTCAAACAGCTCATTGATGTTGGGAAGTGGGTACTTGTTCTTTATAGTCTTCTTGTTCAATGGACGGTAGTCGACACAGAGTCGGTCCATTCCATCCTTCTTCTTCACAAAAAGAACTCCACAACCCCACGGAGAAGAACTAGGTCAGATGAGACCCATACGCTCTTGAATATCGAGTTGTTTCTTCAGCTCCTTCAACTCTTCAGGTCCAAGCTTGTAAGGACGTTTGCAAACAGGTTCCATGTCAGGTTCAAGATCAATGACGAATTCAACTGGCCGGTGCAGAGGCATTCTTGGAAGCTCTTCTGGAAAGACGTCTTGATATTCGCAAACGACCGGAATTTGAGAGATGGCATCCAGCTCACCCTTCTCATTGAGTGAAAACAGTTGAATGGTATTATCCCGAGCGGCAAAGACGATTACATCCTTAGACGAATGAGTCAATTGAATCTGCCTGGCAGCACAATCAAGCTGAGCCTTGTGCTTAGAAAGCCAGTCCATTCCGAGAATAAGATCAATATCCGAGTTACCAAGGACCATTGGAGAAGCTAGAAACTTGAAATCACCCATCATGATAGAAATATCCGGGACCATCATGCTAGAACTCAAAGGCTTAGCCGGAGAAACAACTTGCAATGCTTTAGGTAATGCCTTAGTGCCAAAGTTGTGCTCCGACGAAAATGGGAACGACATGAAAGAATGCGATGCACCAGAGTCAAAAAGAACTTTTGCAAGAATATCGTTAATAGGAAGGTTAACCATGATGACATCTGACGAGTCCTCTGCCTGAGCTACATTTATCATGTTGACCTTGGCGTGCTTGGGGTTATGCTTGACCACTGTGGTGCTGGCAGATCTCACAGGAGGTGGAGGAGGAAGATGCCTCTGATTGAAGCATTTGTTGGCATGGCGACCCTTCTGCTGACACTTGTTGCACGTGACCTCCGAGAGCGGACGGTGATATGGAGCACTTGATCTTGGAGCTTGAGACGAAGTCTTGTTCTGAACGCCTGGGTTGGGTGGGTGGGAAGATCCATTGCCACCTTTGCTCTTCTGCTGATAAGGCTGACTGAACAGAGGAGGAGGAAGCCAATACTTTTGCTGCTTAGCCACTTGAGTTGAGGAAGAAGGAGTTGCATCTCTGACTCGCTTCTTGGAAGCATCGCACTTCAGTTGAGCAGTCTCTTGCTTCATTGCCATATTGTAGAACTCATCGTACTTCTTAGGCTCAAAAAGGATGAGAGCTAGTTGGAAATCTTCTCTAAGGACACCCCTGAACTGATAAATCATGCTCTTCTCGTCAGGGACGTCTTGCTTGGCGAAACGAGCGAGCCTCTGGAACAGAATGTTATACTGGTAAACAGACAAGCTGCCTTGCTTCAGGTTGCGGAATTCCTCACGCTTGCTTTCAACAACACTCTGAGGAATGTGATGAGCTTTTAAGTCTTGATGGAATTCATCCCAGGTAATCACACGGCCTCCTCTAGAATCTTTGTATTGCTGAAACCATTCTGCAGCTTGGTCTTTGAGTTGGAAGGAGGCAAACTTGACAAAGTCCTCAGGCCTGACGTTGCTGCACATGAAATGCTTGCAGATATCCACGAGCCAATCATCAGTGTCTGAGGCCTCGACACAGTTGCTGGAGGTCTTTGGCTGGTTAGCAAGGAACTGGTTGAGTGTAGCAAACTGATTCTGGTTGTTGCCATGGCCATGATTTCCTTGGTTGCGCTCTTGCAGAATTTGCATGATCAACTGCGTGTTTGCATTGGTAGTGGCCATCACAGCTTGCCATGTCGCCGGAGGTGGAGGTGGTGGTGGCAGATCCTGATTCTGATTCTAACCCTTAGCAGGAGCCATCCTGAAGAGGGTGACATCCGTTAGCATCTTGACAGACATATATGAAGCTGAATCAAAAGGATCGAAATTGCAACTTATAGTCTTCACATCTGAACAAAATGAACGAATGCATTCCAAATGAAATGGTCACATTTCCATAAATTGAGAAGCCACTTAGATAGAGGTAGAAGAATAAAACAACAAGGTACAGACAAGAACAAATACTTGGTGAGGATTACCCAATCACAAACCAAATATCCGTGGAAGAAAAGCTAGAGCAACAAGAATTCCCACCTATGAAACTCCCGAACCTTTCTGGTTATGCAATCAGGTGTTGGGGATATAGGGGAAGCATAACATCTCACCCAAAGCTAGCAAATCCTACATCCAGTTGTATCCATCCTTCAACACATAACCAAGAAAAACTTCGAAAATCATTTACCTCAACCTTCGAAAAGCATCCGTTATACGAGTTATGGCAATACTCCCGAACTCCCGCCCCAGTACTGGGTGGCGTCGAGGTTATCTCACCAACAACTGCATAAAAGAGATTTTCGATGTCGGCGAAACTCAGGTATTCCAGAGTTGCAACGATAAAATTGTGATGACAACACCTCGGAGCTCAACTCCCCGGGACACTGCCACAACCCCTAAATGTTAGGAGGCACCAAGAACAATGTTCTCGTCACAAAAGCATCGGAACGATTCCAAGATACCCGCGTGATCCAAAAAAAATTAGTGAAATTTGAGAAGAGCAGAGTCAAAACTCTACGTCAGGATGCCTCACCAGAGCGACGAAGGGACTAAGGAGTAAAAATAAGTCCTGCTCTCCGATATATATAAATCCTAAATGACTCAAAACATTTTCTAGACTCAACAACGCCAACAATTCGATCAAGCAGGGGGCTCCTAAGGTCGGGGAAGGCTCTGATTACCAACTTGTAACGCCCTCGATGCGGCTATATCTCCCACGTGTCGAAGCACGACTTAGAGGCATAACCGCATTGAAAGCAATGTCGCAAGTGAGGTAATCTTCACAACAACCCATGTAATACAATAAGGGAATAAGAGTACATAGTTGGCTTACACTCTCCACGTCACACAAATACATAAATAACATTACATTCATCCAAATACACTCAAGGTCCGACTACGGAACCAAAATGAAAATAAACCCCAAATGCAACATAGTCCCCGATTGCCCCAACTGGGCACCTCTACTGATCATCTGGGAAAGACACGTAGTAACAACGAGAGTCTTCATCGAACTCCCACTTGAGCTCGGTCATATCATCTGGAGCGTTATCATCGGTCTCTGCATCTTGTTTTGGAAGTAATCTGTGAGTCACGGGATTCAACAATCTCACACCCTCGCGATCAAGACTATTTAAGCTTATAGGAAAGGAAAAGGTATGATGTGGAGCTGCAGCAAGCGACTAGCATATATGGTGGCTAACATACGCAAAAGAGAGTGAGAAGAGAAGGCAAAAGCACGGTCAAACAACTATGATCAAGAAGTGATCCTAGAACAACCTACGTCAAACATTACTCCAACACCGTGTTCACTTCCCGGATTCCGCCGAGAAGAGACCATCACGGTTACACACGTGGTTGGTGCATTTTAATTAAGTTAAGTTTCAGGTTATCTACAACCGGACATTAACAAATTCCCATCTGCCCATAACCGCGTGCACGGCTTTTGAAAGTTCAAATCCCTGTAGGGGAGTTCCAACTTAGCCCATCACAAGCTCTCACGGTCAATGAAGGATATTCCTTCTCCCAAGACAATCCGATCAGACTCGGCATCCTGGTTACAAGACATCCTCGACAATGGTAAAACAAGTCCAGCAACACCGCCCGAATGTGCCGACAAATCCCGATAGGAGCTGCACATATCTCGTTCTCAGGGCACACTCAGATGAGACTAGCTACGAGTAAAACCAACCCTCAAGTTTCCCCGAGGTGGCCCCGCAGGAAGCTCAGTTCGGACCAACACTCAGAGGAGCATTGGCCCGGGGGGTTAAAATAAAGATGACCCTTGGGCTCCAGAAACCCAAGGGAAAAGGCTAGGTTGTTAGTGAAAATGGTAAAACAAAGGTTGGGCATTTCTGGAGGAGTTCTATTCAAGGTGAACTGTCAAGGAGTTCCCATTATAACCCAACCGTGTAAGGAACACAAAATCCGGGAACATAACACCGATATGACGGAAACTAGGGCGGCAAGAGTGGAACAAAACACTAGGCATAAGGCCAAGCCTTCCACCCTTTACCAAGTATATAGGTGCATTAAGATAATCAAGATAATATGGTGATATCCCAACAATAAACATGTTCCAACAAGGAACGATCTCCAATCTTCACCTGCAACTAGCAAAGCTATAAGAGGGGCTGAGCAAAGCGGTAACATAGCCAAACAACGGTTTGCTAGGACATGGTGGGTTAGAGGTTTTACATGGCAATATGGGAGGCATGATAAGTAAGTGGTAGGTATCGTAGCATAGGCATAGCAAAAGAGCGAGCATCTAGCAAGCAAAGATAGAAGTGATTTTGAGGGTATGGTCATCTTGCCTACAAAGTTCTCAGAGTTGCCTTGATCCTCGAAAGCGTACTCAACGGGCTCCTCGATCACGTACTCGTCTCCCGGCTCTACCCAAACAAGAACAACAAGCAAAAAAGGAACACAATCAACCACGTGCAATGCTCAAGCGACATGGTGCAAACATGGTATGATATGTGGGATGCGATATGTGATGCATCACTGTGTCGCGCTCGAAGGACATCCACCGAACCTTTTTGTGTGTGTGTGTGAAAACAATCATCGAATATTACTCAACTTTTTTTCCTGTGAAAGTTCTTGACGCTGCAATATTTCCATATATTTGAATTTAGCTCCAGTTCATGTTTATTTGGATTTGGACGTTTTAGGTGCGCCCTAGTTTTTTTTAATACTGATTTTGTGTGTGTGACTGAGAGAGAACGTGTGTATGTGTCCATATGTGTGTTGTGGCGGAAGGGCAATGTGGAGACGGTGTGCGTGTGATACAGACATAGAGAGGTATGAATGTGCAAATGATCGTGCATGAGTGAGACATAGACAGATGCCGATACGTTGTGTATACATGATAGAACGGTCTTCTAGTTTACTTGTGTGTGTGAGAGAGAGAGAGGGAGAGAGAGAGAGACAGAGAGAGGAGCATCCGTAACACAACAACCATCTCTCTCGATTCGTCCGTCCCTCGCACGGTCGCTGTCACATCCCTAGCTTCTGGTGTTGCCTAGTGTTCGCATCATGTTTAAATTTTTGAACTTGAACTGGGGAAATTTGGAAGCCTCAAAACCCTAAATAAAAGAAGGGCAAAAACCCTAAAATCTCATTCATTGTTCCAAAATGCTCTTCTTAAATGTTTGATAATTTTGGCAAAGGGTTCTGGTCCCAACCAAAATATTGAACATTTTTAAGGACTTAATCTTGGGACTTTGAATTTAAATCATTAGTTATTTGAATTTGAATTATATTCATATAATTAGAATATAATTTCAAATACCCCTGAAAAGTCCATCTAGCAAAACAAAAACATTCAGAGGAGTTTTTGGCATTGTTTGAATTATTTTTAAATTCAAAACAGTGGCAAAACAAATTTAAAAAAAATAATAGAAAACATAAACAGGAATTAAAACAGAGCACATACCTGGCGACTTACCTATGAAGCCCACCTGGTAGCCCAACCGGCCCAGCGCGGCCCAGCCCACCCTTTTCCTGTCGTCTTCCTCCCCTCGCACCGAAGCAGCTCGGTGGCGAGCGCCGATGCCGCCCTGGCCACCTCCTGCTTGCCACCGAGGCGCCCCGACGCGTCTGGATACGCCCGTAGCCCCCTCTGTCTCTCCCCTCGCTCTCTGCTCTCTCTCGACCCCTTCCCCCTCCTCTGCTCTCTCTCTCACGCGCCCGAGCGGAGCTCATCGCCGCCGCTCGCCGTTGCCGCACCCAGAGCCTCCCCCTCGACCCCTCGGTGTGCCCAGTAGCTCGGCTACCTCGCCCTCATCCTCTCCGCCGAGTCAAGCGACCTCGGACGCCCTGCATCGCCGTCATCGAGCCGTCTTCTTCACGCACGGCCGCCGGATGCCGCTTGTCGATTCGCCGCCTCCGACGCCTCCCCGAGACCACCGAGCTGCTCATCGACCTCGCTGTGAGCCTCCGTGCAGAACCCCTCTCTTTCCCCTCGCGTTTGCGAGCTCTGGGCCATAGCTCCGTCGCGGCCGAACTCCGGCCGCCGCTGACCTCGTCGCCGCCGTCACTGCAGCCACTGGAGCTCCCACCCGAGTACACCATCGTGCTCAGAACGTCTCCACGAGCCCGTTGCATGCCGCAGCTCGCCCTCCCGTGCCCTCTAGTGGTCGCCCGTGTCTCACCCGAGCTCCGGCGGCCGCAACCGAGCTCGCCGCCGTCGACTCCGGCCACCCCAGGCCCGGAGACCACGACCATCCGACGCGCCATCGCGCCAGCTCTCCGTAGGGCCAAAGGGCGCACTGAACGGTGCAGTATAGACGAAACCCGAGCCACCCCGGTGCGTCTCCGCCGCAGTTTAGGTCGTCGCCGGTGAAACTCCGGTGGGAGCTGATGTGGCTCCGTCATTAGGAGCTAACCCAGCTAGTTAAACAACCTACAGCCACTGACAGTGGGCCCCACCCCTGGTCAAACCCCAGTCAGCGCTGGGTTTGACCGGGATTAGTTCCTGTGTCACTGACGTGTGGACCCCGCACGTCAGGTTTGACCTGGACCTGGCCGTTGACTCGCTGACATCATGCTGGCGTCAGGCTGACGCAATTATTTCTTTCTGGATTTAAAATAATTCAGAAAATCCAGAAAATATCCCAAACTTCAAAAATTCATAGAAATTCAACCGTAACTCCAAATGAAATAATTTATATATGAAAAATGATCAGAAAAATCCAATCTATCCATCTGTACCATTTTCATGCATGTTAGAACAACTTATGACCACTGTTTAGGACAATTCAATTAAATGGCATTTAAACTCTCACATATGGAGTTTGAATTTGAACCTAGTGTTCAAACTAGCCCCATTTAACCTGTTGCTAGATGCATTAGCCCAAATCATATCATATTGCCATGTCACATTCATGCATCATATTGTCGCATTGCATTGATTGTGTTCTTCCTTGTTTGCCGGTAATTGTCCCCTCTCGATAGATGTGTACCGGCGATGTGATCGATGACACCGATGAAGAGCTATATTATCTTCAGAAGTGCCAGGCAAGCAAAACCCCCTTGTTCATTCTGATACAATCCTACTCTCTCGCTCCTGCTCTCTTTTACTGCATTAGGACAACAATGATTCAACTATTACTTGCTACGGTAGCTGAACCCCTTTATCCTCTGCATGACCTGTCATTGCCACAGTAAATAGATGAAACCCACTAGTATGAGTAGGAGTTGTTTGAGCCATGTTGTGCCTACTCATTCATGTTTGTTTGTCATGCCTGCTATTGCTTAGAGTTGAGTCAGGTCTGATTCATCGGGGATGAATCAGAGGTGTGTGAACATGTCCTACTGTGTGTGAGCTAAGTGGTGAACACGATTTGGTAAAGGTAGCGGTGAGAGGCCATGTAGGAGTACATGGTGGGTTGTCTCATTGAAGCCGTCCTTAGGAACTGAGTTCTGTGTTTGTGATCCATGATTCAGCTACTACCATACATTGGGCCCTGAAATATGACCCCGCTCGACTTCTTATTCACCCAAGTCCTCTGTCCAGGAGTTGCAAGTAGTTTCTGGTGTTTGTAGTATGCTGGAGGCCGTGCACAGCGCTGACCGGAGGGGTGGGCTGTGATGCGGTAGGCACGTGGCACGGTGTACCGGGCGCCCGTTTGGTGTCTCGGGAACCCTGCACACATTGTTTGGGGCTATGAGCGAAACTCCGGCCGGATCTCCTCGCGGATGGAACCCGAATAGGCGATAAACCTGGACTAGAGACTTGAGTGTTTAGGTAGGTCGTGGTCTACACCCACGTCGGCTTTCGCTTGAAGTCTGCCGAGCACATGTCGTGTGCAGACGCTAAGTGGTGGAAACATGTATGAAGAAGTACACCCCTGCAGGGTTAACATCATCTATTCGAATAGCCATGTCCGCGGTAAAGGACTTCTGGGTTGCTTATATCAGTTCATAGACAAGTGAAAGTGGATACTCTAAAATACGCAAGATAAGCGTGAGTGCTATGGATGGCGTTCTCGTAGGGAGACGGGAGCGGATCCATAGTAGTGTATTGATATGGTGAATATGTGGACTCGTGTGCGCCACCTCAAAAGAGTTACTTGCAGTCGTAGTTTAGGATAGCCACCGAGTCAAAGCTGGCTTGCTGCAGTTAAACCCCACCATCCCCTTTGTTGATAATGATGCATATGTAGTTAGTTCTGATGTAAGTCTTGCTGGGTACATTTGTACTCACGTTTGCCTATTTTATGTTTTGCAGAGAGACTTCAGTCTCACTAGTAGTTCCACGTGGGCTTCGACGTTTAGCTTGTTACCTCAGCTACGATCTTGTGCCTCGGCAGGATCTGGTAGTTAGTCAGGCTTCTCAGCCTTTTTCATTTGTAGATGTCTGTACTTAGACATGTTGAGCTTCCGCTTGTGCTTTGATTTGTATGCTCTGAATGTTGGGTCATGAGACTCATGTTTGTAATATCTCGCTCCTCGGAGCCTATTGAATAAATACTTGAGTCGTAGAGTCATGTTGTGATGCCATGTTGTGTTTGCACATATCAAGCATATTGTGTGTATGTTATTGAAATGCTTGGTATGTGTGGGATCTGACTATCTAGTTGTTTATCTTTAGTAGCCTCTCTTACCGGGAAATGTCTCCTAGTGTTTCCACCGAGCCATGGTAGCTTGCTACTGCTCCGGAACACTTAGGCTGGTCGGCATGTGTCTTTCTTCAATCCTGTGTCTGTCCCTTCGGGGAAATGTCACGCGATGAATACCGGAGTCCTGTTAGCCCGCTATAGCCCGGTTCACCGGAGTCCTGCTAGCCCAGTGCTACAGCCTGGATTCACTCGCTGATGACCGACACGTTCGATGTTGGGTCATGGATGCCTGTCCCTGTAAGTTTGTGCCACTTTGGGTTTACGACTAGCCATGTCAGCCCGGGCTCCTTATCATATGGATGCTAGCGACACTATCATATACGTGTGCCAAAAGACGCAAACGGTCCCGGGCAAAGGTAAGGTGACACCCGTGGGAATACCGTGCGTGAGGCCGCAAAGTGATATGAGGTGTTACATGCTAGATCGATGTGGCATTGAGTCGGGGTCCTGACAGCTTTGGTATCAGAGCTTGACTGCCTGTAGGATTACCAAGCCAAACTGGTCGAAGTTGAGTCTAGAAATTCTTTAGTTATATAAGGGAATTGATTGTGGGATGGAACGTAAGGCTCTTTTTATTCCTTATACCTTATGCCCTTCTGATCTGAGTCATCTTATCTTTCCTACGGGGATTAAGAACTAGGCTATCTCTTCTTTCTATCAGGATCACGTGTTACTAATCCGTAGACTTATAGAATTGTTGGAATTAAGCCTCAGTTCAGTTTCTACCTCTGTATGTTAGTTATTGATCTCAAAACCTTGATATGGTGCTTCTGAGTGGTTATGCCACCATTTTTGTGAATGTCTCAAATCTTTTCTGAGCATTTACAGTCGTTATGCTGTCCGAGTCATCCCAGGTTTCTAAAACTATCTGATGCATTTGCAAATTCCTTCCTCCCGTTCCGATGTTCCTTTGGGCCAAATTACTCACACTAATCGGTGAGTTGAGGTACTCTGTTGCCTTAACATATATGTCGGAGTTATTACTATGACCCTAGGTGTCTAGAGTATCACCTAGTAATTTAGCCATGTTTTGTGTTCCCCGTGTGATGAATCTGGCCATCATTCTCGAAAGCATTCCGTGATGTTATTAGTTAGTAGGTATTCCATTGCGGGGTTCTTGAACCCAAGATTCACTCTACTTACTTCATGTTGATAGTGTTTGCTAGTTCCTTTAGGTTATTAGTAACTTTGCGATAGTCCTCGAGGTTCATGGTACATCCTTCTTCCAATTACCATGAACCATTCTTGGCAGGAGTTCTTCTGAACCAAAAGATGACAACAAGAGTGCTCTCGATGAGTTCTCCATGCTATATTGTGACTCTGCCAGCTCAACCTTTCTACATGGGTTATCCGGAAGAATTATGTTGAACTTGGTTCGACATACTAATCTATGCATCCACAACTCAGAAAGTTATATGTTCCTTTGAGTTGTCCCTCTTTAGTTGTCTACTGACCCTCGTCTATCAATTGATAGTCAGGAGTAATTGTGCATTCGTTTATCGATGCCTATTACTCTTGTGGTCCGTCAAGCCATTCTATCACGGAATGACTAGGAAAAACAAACTCCAGTACCTCTTCCATATCCAGGATTGGGTCAAAGAAGTTGTGCTCCACAGAACAAATTGCTAATCCAGCTTGTGTTCTGCTCTACCTTGGAGTATTACCATCTTTATATCGGGATTGTTATAGGAATTGCACACCATCCTATGAACTCTTGGTACAGTGATACTTCTTGCCATCATTGTTCATTCCTCGGTTCCTGTGTTATTGTAACCGGAATGCCGACAAGTGAATCGTGGTGTGTGAAATCAATACTGCTAGCAACTCCGTTGCTTGGTAGTTAAATGGACAACAACCTCATTCTTAGCGTGCTGATTATTGAGTCATCATTCTAAGATTGATCGTGCTACCTAGTCCTTATTCCTGGTGCACTTTTCAATCAATGAGTTAGGATAGTGTCAATCCTTGCTTGTTTGATTATATCGTCTTGCCCTGAACAGCAAGATTGTTCTCAAGCTTAGTAACATACCGGTGGTTCGTGATTTTCCGAAGATCTTCTCGGAAGTATTACCAGGTTGTCACCTGACCGCTATGTTGAGCTCGTGATCAAGTTGGTTTCTTGTGAACCACCCTTTCTCCAAGAATCTGTGTTGGATATCCCTGAGCTAGTTGGTTAAGCTAGAGAACAACTTGGAGAATTGGAAGATAAAAGCTTGCCTAACTTAGTTCGTTCCAAAGGGATATTCTTGTGTAGTGTGTGCTGAAGAAAGATGATATCTTCATCGATTGGTCCCTGTGATCAGTTGCTGGACCTATTGTCTTATCAATCCTTTGATTTGAGTGTGGGCTATCGTCAAATCAAATCAGTACCAACGATGCTCGTAATGTTGTCTTACTCGTGGTTGATCCCTCGAGCATACACCATTACATCTTTGGTCTGACCAATGCTATCACCGTGTTCACATGATGGTGGAAGTCCAGTGATATGGAAATTCCGATGAGTTGTTGTTGAGCCCATCAGTAGCATTTTGTCTCCCCCCATGAATCATGTTGAACATCAACGTAGTGTTGAAAATTTTATAAGCAATGTCTTCGTGCTCCGTTCATGAAGTCTATGTTTGGATGAAAGTAGTGACTTCCTCTAATTCATGTGCATCTGATGTAAGTTGCCGCCATGAATTCGAGGAAGATTGTTTTGTTTCCTTGGAATCATCCCAAATCAGTCATGCACACGTGCGAAGTATTCTGTAGTCTGGAGGCTTGCAACCTTCAATTCTATATGTGTCCCTAGCACACTAAGCCACTGATTGACTTGTTCAAGGAAAAGAAGTCTATGCTTGGGATCTAATCCATGGACTTGCGTAAAGACTTCGATATCCTTGATTATGGTTCCCCACCTGAACTCGGTAGTGTTTTATGATAAGACTACTATGTGGTCATTCTTGTCTGGGACAACGTGTTCACATGTTTGTAGCAGAACCAGCTCATGTTTTGGAGCTTACTATCGTAGTTCATTCCCCGAGAATCTCGCAACGTCATCTCGTCGATTTGTGTTGCAAACTTTCGTTTTTCTTCCTAGACTCGATGAGTCTGGAATATCCTGACACCAACCAGATCTGAATCTCAGGCAGATATGATGGTTTGGAACATTTCCCAAGAACTATAATATCGGTCCCTCGGAAACCGGTAAAGTGGATGTCGTGGCCAACACACCCCGCCAGGAGACCTAATATTGTAGTATCTTGATTGGAGAAGTTGGCCACCTCCCCATAAGGACTTCGTAGGATTTACCCCCTAGCTATGCCTTATGATTTTAGTGTTTCCGAAGTACGACCTTTACCTGATGTTCTAGATACCAGACCATTTCAAGGAATGGGATACGCTAGTACATCAAGGAGAACATTAGAAGCGGAGTGCTAAATGTCTCTCGGTCGATCATCCAGATTTCGTTCCCTTGGCCTCGCTAAGGTGAAATCTGAGAAAGTGTTATCCTCCTTTGCATCTGCATCGTCCATCGCTATTCATCATGGTAGTATGTTGTGTTGTCAGCACCCTTGACACGGATGTTGATAAAACCTTGATGATTGTGGAAATGCTCAAGTTCTTGAGAGCACGCACAAGCGCTACGTGTTATCATCGGCTCTAACTGGGATTCCTCTCAGTTTCCTCGGCAATGCTATGACCTTTTCAAACAGTGAATTCACTCTCTATTGTTGGGTTCTTCCCCAGTTACCAGAATCATTCCCAGCATTTGCATTTTGTTCCCAACTTGCACCGCCAATGTGCCATTCTACCATGGGTCTCCTCCATTTCCGGTGGTAAGCAAATTCATCCATTACGTTGTCTTCAACAAGGTAATCCACATCATCCAAGTCCGAGTATGCCATCCTACCGACCCCCGCCAATCGATTGCTGTGATTTGCCTTAGGCTGATATAGAGAGTCTCAATGATCTCTATATCAAAGGTAATTCTTTTTGCCACTTGAGGTAATAATCTACGAATCACCCTCCTCCAGGATGTTCCGCTGTGGCATCATGGCAACTCAACTCCTCGCTACGTTGACAACCATTCACCACCCTTTTAAGCGTGGAATTGTTGTCTACCTAGTGAACCTTCGACACCTGTTCCACTCCATTCATTTGGACGAATGTTTCGTGTCTCAGCTCAAGAGAGGTTGCTATGTCTCATTCCGTGAGTTAATCCTGAGTTGTTCGATCTTTGAGAAGATCGACCCTTCTAGAGTCTCCTTCTTCTCTCCATGTCATGTTGGCAGGATTTCTCGGAGCAAGACATCAAGATAATGATGGTGATCAAATCAATGTTCTTATGAAGGGCAACCTGGATCGTGAAGATTGTGTTAGGTTGCGTTCCCCTTCGTCTTACCCTACACTTGAATCTCGGGTCGAGATTCTTGTTTAGTGGGGGTGAGTTGTCACATCCCTAGCTTCTGGTGCCGCCTAGTGTTTGCATCATGTTTAAATTTTTGAACTTGAACTGGGGAAATTTGGAAGCCTCAAAACCCTAAATAAAAGAAGGGCAAAAACCCTAAATCTCATTCATTGTTCCAAAATGCTCTTCTTAAATGTTTGATAATTTTGGCAAAGGGTTCTGGTCCCAACCAAAATATTGAACATTTTTAAGGACTTAATCTTGGGACTTTGAATTTAAATCATTAGTTATTTGAATTTGAATTATATTCATATAATTAGAATATAATTTCAAATACCCCTGAAATATTTTATGAGCTTTTGGAAAAGTCCATCTAGCAAAACAAAAACATTCAGAGGAGTTTTTGGCATTGTTTGAATTATTTTTAAATTCAAAATAGTGGCAAAACAAATTTAAAAAAAATAATAGAAAACATAAACAGGAATTAAAACAGAGCACATACCTGTCGACTTACCTGTGAAGCCCACCTGGTAGCCCAACAGGACCGGCCCAGCGCGGCCCAGCCCACCCTTTTCATGTCGTCTTCCTCCCCTCGCACCGAAGTAGCTCGGTGGCGAGCGCCGACGCCGCCCTGGCCACCTCCTGCTTGCCACCGAGGCGCCCCGACGCGTCTGGATACGCCCGTAGCCCCCTCTGTCTCTCCCCTCGCTCTCTGCTCTCTCTCGACCCCTTCCCCCTCCTCTGCTCTCTCTCTCTCTCACACACCCGAGCGGAGCTCATCGCCGCCGCTCGCCGTTGCCGCACCCAGAGCCTCCCCCTCGACCCCTCGGTATGCCCAGTAGCTCGGCTACCTCGCCCTCATCCTCTCCGCCGAGTCAAGCGACCTCGGACGCCCTGCATCGCCGTCATCGAGCCGTCTTCTTCACGCACGGCCGCCGGATGCCGCTTGTCGATTCGCCGCCTCCGACGCCTCCCCGAGACCACCGAGCTGCTCATCGACCTCGCTGTGAGCCTCCGTGCAGAACCCCTCTCTTTCCCCTCGCGTTTGCTAGCTCTAGGCCATAGCTCCGTCGCGGCCGAACACCAGCCGCCGCTGACCTCGTCGCCGCCGTCACTGCAGCCACTGGAGCTCCCACCCGAGTACACCATCGTGCTCAGAACGTCTCCTCGAGCCTGTTGCATGCCGCAGCTCGCCCTCCCGTGCCCACTAGTGGTCGCCCGTGTCTCACCCGAGGTCCGGCGGCCACAACCGAGCTCGCCGCCGTCGACTCCGGCCACCCCAGGCCCGGAGACCACGACCATCCGACGCGCCATCGCGCCAGCTCTCCGTAGGGCCAAAGGGCGCACTGAACGGTGCAGTATAGACGAAACCCGAGCCACCCCGGTGCGTCTCCGCCGCAGTTTAGGTCGTCGCCGGCGAAACTCCGGTAGGAGCTGACGTGGCTCCATCATTAGGAGCTAACCCAGCTAGTTAAACAACCTACAGCCACTGACAGTGGGCCCCACCCCTGGTCAAACCCCAGTCAGCGCTGGGTTTGACCGGGATTAGTTCCTGTGTCACTGACGTGTGGACCCCGCACGTCAGGTTTGACCTGGACCTGGCCGTTGACTCGCTGACATCATGCTGGCGTCAGGCTGACGCAATTATTTCTTTCTGGATTTAAAATAATTCAGAAAATCCAGAAAATATCCCAAACTTCAAAAATTCATAGAAATTCAACCATAACTCCAAATGAAATAATTTATATATGAAAAATGATCAGAAAAATCCAATCTATCCATCTGTACCATTTTCATGCATGTTAGAACAACTTATGAACACTGTTTAGGACAATTCAATTAAATGGCATTTAAACTCTCACATATGGAGTTTGAATTTGAACCTAGTGTTCAAACCAGCCCCATTTAACCTGTTGCTAGATGCATTAGCCCAAATCATATCATATTGCCATGTCACATTCATGCATAATATTGTCGCATTGCATTGATTGTGTTCTTCCTTGTTTGCCAGTAATTGTCCCCTCTCGATAGACGTGTATCGGCGATGTGATCGATGACACCGATGAAGAGCTATATTATCTTCAGAAGTGCCAGGCAAGCAAAACCCCCTTGTTCATTCCGATACAATCCTACTCTCTCGCTCCTGCTCTCTTTTACTGCATTAGGACAACAACGATTCAACTGTTACTTGCTGCGGTAGCTGAACCCCTTTATCCTCTGCATGACCTGTCATTGCCACAGTAAATAGATGAAACCCACTAGTATGAGTAGGAGTTGTTTGAGCCATGTTGTGCCTACTCATTCATGTTTGTTTGTCATGCCTGCTATTGCTTAGAGTTGAGTCAGGTCTGATTCATCGGGGATGAATCAGAGGTGTGTGAACATGTCCTACTGTGTGTGAGCTAAGTGGTGAACACGATTTGGTAAAGGTAGCGGTGAGAGGCCATGTAGGAGTACATGGTGGGTTGTCCCATTGAAGCCGTCCTTAGGAACTGAGTTCTGTGTTTGTGATCCATGATTCAGCTACTACCATACATTGGGCCCTGAAATATGACCCCGCTCGACTTCTTATTCACCCAAGTCCTCTGTCCAGGAGTTGCAAGTAGTTTCTGGTGTTTGTAGTATGCTGGAGGCCGTGCACAGCGCTGACCGGAGGGGTGGGCTGTGATGCGGTAGGCACGTGGCACGGTGTACCGGGCGCCCGTTTGGTGTCTCGAGAACCCTGCACACATCGTTTGGGGCTGTGAGCGAAACTCCGGCCGGATCTCCTCGCGGATGGAACCCGAATAGGCGATAAACCTGGACTAGAGACTTGAGTGTTTAGGTAGGTCGTGGTCTACACCCACGTCGGCTTTCGCTTGAAGTCTGCCGAGCACATGTCGTGTGCAGACGCTAAGTGGTGGAAACATGTATGAAGAAGTACACCCCTGCAGGGTTAACATCATCTATTCGAATAGCCGTGTCCGCGGTAAAGGACTTCTGGGTTGCTTATATCAATTCATAGACAAGTGAAAGTGGATACTCTAAAATACGCAAGATAAGCGTGAGTGCTATGGATGGCGTTCTCGTAGGGAGACGGGAGCGGATCCATAGTGGTGTATTGATATGGTGAATATGTGGACTCGTGTGCGCCACCTCAAAAGAGTTACTTGCAGTCGTAGTTTAGGATAGCCACCGAGTCAAAGCTGGCTTGCTGCAGTTAAACCCCACCATCCCCTTTGTTGATAATGATGCATATGTAGTTAGTTCTGATGTAAGTCTTGCTGGGTACATTTGTACTCACATTTGCCTATTTTATGTTTTGCAGAGAGACTTCAGTCTCACTAGTAGTTCCACGTGGGCTTCGACGTTTAGCTTGTTACCTCAGCTACGATCTTGTGCCTCGGCAGGATCTGGTAGTTAGTCAGGCTTCTCAGCCTTTTTCATTTGTAGATGTCTGTACTCAGACATGTTGAGCTTCCGCTTGTGCTTTGATTTGTATGCTCTGAATGTTGGGTCATGAGACTCATGTTTGTAATATCTCGCTCCTCGGAGCCTATTGAATAAATACTTGAGTCGTAGAGTCATGTTGTGATGCCATGTTGTGTTTGCACATATCGAGCATATTGTGTGTATGTTATTGAAATGCTTGGTATGTGTGGGATCTGACTATCTAGTTGTTTATCTTTAGTAGCCTCTCTTACCGGGAAATGTCTCCTAGTGTTTCCATCGAGCCATGGTAGCTTGCTACTGCTCCGGAACACTTAGGCTGGCCGGCATGTGTCCTTCTTCGTTCCTGTGTCTGTCCCTTCGGGGAAGTGTCACGCGATGAATACCGGAGTCCTGTTAGCCCGCTACAGCCCGGTTCACCGGAGTCCTGCTAGCCCAGTGCTACAGCCTGGATTCACTTGCTGATGACCGACACGTTCGATGTTGGGTCATGGATGCCTGTCCCTGTAAGTTTGTGCCACTTTGGGTTTACGACTAGCCATATGGATGCTAGCGACACTATCATATACGTGTGCCAAAAGACGCAAACGGTCCCGGGCAAAGGTAAGGCGACACCCGTGAGAATACCGTGCGTGAGGCCGCAAAGTGATATGAGGTGTTACATGCTAGATCGATGTGGCATTGAGTCGGGGTCCTGACAGTCGCATGCAACACATGCATCAACGCGCACATTTTGACACCCTCACCCGGCCCCTGCCCACCTCAAGGCCCGCACAATCTCTTCGTGAATACCCATTTCTCTCCTTAGCTTTGCTTTCTCTTAATATCTGACACACACACACACGCGCGCGCGCGCGCAGCACAACACACACACACACTCCCCCGAGCACACAATTCATCCCCATCCAAGGTTATACGGCGACCACTCTCGCTTGTGCTTCTTTGCCCCCAACATGCACAACACCTCAATCTTCAAAGAGGGCAACGAGCAGATCGAAGAGGGCGACCACACCGCACTAGAGAATGCGGGGTCATTTGGAAGCAGGGTGATGTGACGACGGCTGACTGACTCCTCCCCCCACCCTCTCTCTCTTGCACAAAATACAGTAACAAATAAATACCATTAGATTCATTATTGAATGTACTTTCACATCATACATATTTGTTATGGTAAATGTTTATATTTTTCTATAAACTTGGTCAAACTTTAGGAAGTTTGACTTCGGTCAAACCTATTATGCAGAGTTTACTACTACTACTCACTAGTTGCTTAGTCGAATCACTCAACACACCACATGGGGAGTCCAGTGTCACATAATTTTGAGGTCGGCGGGAAAATCTCCCGCGACCCTGATTCGAGCAGTGGGAAGTTACCATCATAGCCTTTGGAACAGGCCTACGGATGACGCTTGGTAGGGGGTTGTTTTCGTAACTTCAGGTTCACCCTACCTAGCCAACCCCACCCCGGCACCCTGAGTAGTACACCTGAATACTCCCCAATTTCTATCCCCACCGCAAAATAGACTTCTCCACGGCACCGCAGCCTACGTGCTCCTCCCCTTTACATCGGCGCACTCGTCCACCACAGCGCATCTGCCTCATCGACGACCTCGTACGCCGCACTGGAGCCGGTCCACCGTAGTCGTTGTACATGGAGCCTCTTCCCCGGCATCGTCTTCCACGGTCTCGGATCTGCTTCCCGGAAGCCGACGCCAAGCGCAGAAGTACCACCGTCGTGGACAATGAACTAACTCCCGTTGCCGACCATGACTCACAGAGGCCGCCTGTAACGCCCTCGATGCGGCTATATCTCCCACGTGTCGAAGCATGACTTATAGGCATAACTGCATTGAAAGCAATGTCGCAAGTGAAGTAATCTTCACAACAACCCATGTAATACAATAAGGGAATAAGAGTACATAGTTGGCTTACACTCGCCACGTCACACAAATACATAAATAACATTACATTCATCAAAATACAGTAAAGGTCCGACTACGGAACCAAAATGAAGATAAACCCCAATTGCAACATAGTCCCCGATCGCCCCAACTGGGCACCTCTACTGATCATCTGGGAAAGACACGTAGTAACGATGAGAGTCTTCATCGAACTCCCACTTGAGCTCAATCATATCATCTGGAGCGGTATCATCGGTCCGTGCATCTG
Source organism: Triticum dicoccoides (assembly GCF_002162155.2). NCBI lineage: Eukaryota > Viridiplantae > Streptophyta > Magnoliopsida > Poales > Poaceae > Triticum > Triticum dicoccoides. The sequence continues at coordinate 512,255,383 of NC_041392.1, read as the reverse complement.
GCTTTGGAAGTAATCTGTAGTCACAGGGACTCAGCAATCTCACACCCTCGCGATCAAGACTATTTAAGCTTATAGGAAAGGCAAAGGTATGATGTGGAGCTGCAGCAAGCGACTAGCATATATGGTGGCTAACATACGCAAAAGAGAGCGAGAAGAGAAGGCAAAAGCACGGTCGAACAACTATGATCAAGAAGTGATCCTAGAACAACCTACGTCAAACATTACTCCAACACCGTGTTCACTTCCCGGATTCCGCCGAGAAGAGACCATCATGGTTACACATGCGGTTGCTGCATTTTAATTAAGTTAAGTTTTAGGTTATTTACAACCGGACATTAACAAATTCCCATCTGCCCATAACCGCGGGTACGGCTTTCGAAAGTTCAAATCCCTACAGGGGAGTCTCAACTTAGCCCATCACAAGCTCTCACGGTCAACGAAGGATATTCCTTCTCCCAAGACAATCCGATCAGACTCGGCATCCCGGTTACAAGACATCCTCGACAATGGTAAAACAAGTCCAGCAACACCGCCCGAATGTGCCGACAAATCCCGATAGGAGCTGCCCATATCTCGTTCTCAGGGTACACTTAGATGAGACTAGCTACGAGTAAAACCAACCCTCAAGTTTCCCCGAGGTGGCCCCGCGGGCAGCTTAGTTCGGACCAACACTCAGAGGAGCACTGGCCCGGGGGGGTTAAAATAAAGATGACCCTCGGGCTCCGGAAACCCAAGGGAAAAGGCTAGGTTGTTAGTGCAAATGGTAAAACCAAGGTTGGGCATTGCTGGAGCAGTTTTATTCAAGGCGAACTGTCAAGGAGTTCCCATTATAACCCAACCGTGTAAGGAACGCAAAATCCAGGAACATAACACTGATATGACGGAAACTAGGGCGGCAAGAGTGGAACAAAACACTAGGCATAAGGCCGAGCCTTCCACCCTTTACCAAGTATATAGGTGCATTAAGATAATCAAGATAATATGGTGATATCCCAACAATAAACATGTTCCAACAAGGAACGATCTCCAATCTTCACCTGCAACTAGCAACGCTATAAGAGGGGCTGAGCAAAGCGGTAACATAGCCAAACAACGATTTGCTAGGACATGGTGGGTTAGAGGTTTTACATGGCAATATGGGAGGCATGATAAGCAAGTGGTAGGTATCGTAGCATAGGCATAGCAAAAGAGCGAGCATCTAGCAAGCAAAGATAGAAGTGATTTTGAGGGTATGGTCATCTTGCCTGCAAAGTTCTCAGAGTTGCCTTGATCCTCGAAAGCATACTCAACGGGCTCCTCGATCACGTACTCGTCTCCCGGCTCTACCCAAACAAGAACAATAAGCAAAAAAGGAACACAATCAACCACGTGCAATGCTCAAGCAACATGGTGCAAACATGGTATGATATGTGGGGTGCGATATGTGATGCATATGCAAGATTTGGAAAGGAATGATTGAACCTGGCCTCAACTTGGAAATCCAAGAGTGCCACTGGAAAGGTGAGGTGATTTCAGTTGAAATCGATATAAAGATCACCGGAATCGGATGCACGGTTTGGAAATGACATGCAAAACAAATATGGCACCGGTCTGCGATTAACAGCAAGCAGCCTTCTAAATGCATCAGGAAAACCATGCTACAGCACTCCAACATGACAACTAAATACATGGCAGGGATCCACTCATGATGCTTGAAAAAGATGAACACTGAGCTATGGCTAATTCACTCAGTAGCAGGTTCAAACAAGCATGGCAAAAGTGCAAAAGATTACTAGTTACAGACTTAGTGAAATTAACAGCATGTCAGGAATTTATCATCAGGAAGCAATGTTTAGAGCATGATAACTACATGCTACTGGAACATATCATGGCAAAGCAAGGCATGGCATAAAGCTACTCAAAGCATATAACAAAAGTCCCTTAGTGGCCATGAGACAAAAGGGATCAGAAAATACAATTGCAAGCATGTGAACATAGCAAAAACATAAACAGATTCAGACTTAGTGAAAAACTAGAACATGCAAAACAGACATCAAGTAGGCATGTTTACGAGCTCGATGCACTCACTACGAGGCATTGCATGACAATCTAAGCATACACCCAGAAAATAGACATGGCATAGAAGCTAGACATAGCAAGAACAACAACATAGCATGCACGGATCAACAACAACAAGCTCGGCAAAATCGCTAAACATGTTAACAATCTGCTAGGAACATTTTATAGCAAAAGTAGAGCTCGATTGACTCAAGCAAGGGTGCTCCATAATTGCAACCAAGGACGTGGATGGATAGAGCACAAAATTATCTACAAAACATCCTTACTGATCTTGCTCAAAAGAGGCATGGATCACTATGAAACAACATGAACATATGGCATAAAAATAATGACAGGGCAAGGACTTAGTGAAATTCTAAGTCCCTGAAATCAGCAAGATTGAGTAAGCTACTTTGCATGCTTGTGCTAGTCACCATGAAGATCACAAAAATACATGGCATACACCCCTGTAAAGATGGCATGGCATTCTTCAAAACACATGTAGAGCTCAGGATCATAGCATGCACACATTAATCATGGCAAAAATGACAAAAGTGCATTTGCTGAAACAGATCTGAAACTATCATCACATAGCCCTCTTCCAACAGCATTTCGGGCATCAATATGAGCTCAAATAAAAATGATGCAATGAGATGAAATGATGTACTCGTCGAGACGAACATTTTGATATGCTACACGCACGAATCAGAGCTACGATGAGGAAGTTATGGCATGTGGAAGAATGCAAAAATGCTAGGGTTTAGGGACAAAAAAGTCAACCGAGGGAGAAATCTTAGATCTGGATCCGGCGCGGGTTACGAGGATGGCCGGCCGGAATCACTGTTCACCCGGGGCGGAAGAGGTGGCCGGAGCAGCGAGGTTCGTCGCCGGACTTGGAGGTGGCCGGAGCTACGGGGGGAGTTGGCGCCTGGCGCGGTGGCACGGCGTGACACCGGCGAGGGGCGGACGCGGGCGCGACGTCGGAGTCGGGCACGGCGCCGGTGATGGCGCGCAGTGGCCGGCGCGGGGCTCTGTCGCCGGAGCTGGAGGCGATGGGCGGCGCGGGCATGAGGAGGCGGCGGCCCAAATTGGCGGCGGGGAGGGCCGGCCTCGGGCCCCGCGGGCCGCGGCGGGTGCGGGACGGCGATGTGGGGCTCGGGCGCCACGTGGCAGCGCTTGATTGGTCGGCGGTGGCGGCACGACGTGTCCGGCTAGGCTCCGGACATGTCCGGCGGCTGGAGAGGAGAGGATCTAGGGTTTAGGGGTGTTTTGACCTGGAATTTTCGGGGGAGGCCTAGTTTTATAGGTAGAGGGAGCTAGGAAGCTCCAAATGAGGTGTGGTTTGCGGCCACGCGATCGTGATCTAACGCTCTAGATGATGGAAGGGGTTTAGGTGGGTTTTCGGCCACTTTGGAAGGGTGTTGGGCTGCAACACACACGAGGACTTTTTGGTCCCTCGGTTAACCGTTGGAGTATCAAACGAAGTCCGAATGGCACGAAACTTGACAGGCGGTCTACTGGTAGTAAACCAAGGCCGCATGACAAGTCTCGGTCCAATCCGAAAATATTTAACACCCGCACACGAAAAAGAGGTAGAAAGGGACACCGGAGGACATAGGAGCGCCGGAATGCAAAACGGACAACGGGGAAAATGCTCGAATGCATGAGACGAACACGTATGCAAATGCAATGCACATGATGACATGATATGAGATGCATGACAAAGCAAAAACACACAGAGACAAAAACCCGACAACGAGAAAATAGAATAACTTAGTGCCGGAAAAAGCAAGAGTTGGAATACAAATAAGGTAAATTACATCCGGGGTGTTACACCGCCGCGACCATCATTCTCCTCATCGATTGGTAATGTGTGTATTGAATCACTTAGCAGTACATGTGCAGTTCCAATTTTGTTCATACCTACCCTTCAAATTTCCTGGGTGCTATTGTTCCCGTAAAAGTAATTGGTTATAGCCTCCATTGTCCAACAAAATATCATCTTGTAATTGTGCGTCGCTCCTGTATCGCGCTGTGCTTGGGTAGGTTTTTCATCTACAACCAGTAGTGTGGCAAATGATGGAAAGGTTTTTAGAACTAGCAAAATGCCCATGCGTTGCACGCATCAGGATGCATTTGTATGAGTAGTTTATCTTGTTGGAGATGCTCTAACATGGTAGACGAGTGCTTTAATGTTGCCCACAAGATGCGCGAGTATTACTAGTAGTATATTTTTCTTGCCATGTTGAGATTTTAAAACCACGAGTGCGAACATGCAGAGGAGCAATGAAGACCAAACACACGACATTCAGGACATCTTCAAGGAGCTTGGCAAGTTAAAGAGGAGCTGCACTGAACCTGTAAAACGAGCTTTGGTAAGTAACACCCTTTCAATTACTTTCGTGTAGCCTCGTGTTCTTCGATGTGTATATGTTGTAGTTTCTGTTTCTCTTAAGCGTGGTGTTCTTCAATGTGTAATAAGAAGAGTCTTAATCGTCCTAATGCTTTCGTTTTTAGCTTGATGTAGGAAGTGGGTGTTCTCACCTTGTAGTCTATTTTTATTTATTTATTCCTTTTGAATTCACTTCTCCGAGTTCTGTTTATCTGGCTTCTACTAAATGGATCTAGGTTGCTCTGAGTATTGATCGAAAAAGAACTAACTTCATGTCAGGATGCAGTTCCTGCGAGGAGGGAAGTATGGTCAACCTCGAGATCATATTTCCAAAATGAGGCTGGATTACACACAAGGTGCCAGTTCCCTAATGATGCTGGATTAGACACAAGGTGCAAATTCCCAAATGATGCTGGATTACACACAAGCCAGGTGGAGTCGTCAGCTATTCGTGTCCTCGTGGCATTAGTAAAGGCTGAAAGAAAGCGTGCAACAGCCCTTGAGAATGTAGCTGAGTTCCTGAAGAAGCGAAAAGAGCAATCAGATGCTCTATTCACCCAAGCCAAAGAAGAGATGGAAGAAGCCAAAAATAAGCTAGCAGAGGCAGAGCAGGCTAGGCGTCTCCTGCTATCTAAAACTGTTGTCAATAAAACCTTCATAATAGCTAGGTTCAAATGTTTATCCAGTCAGCATGCCTGTTGTGATGTCCGTGCATCTACTGATGTGTGACAAAATGTTTTTTTGGGTCATGTAATAACAGCAATTACTTTCGAAACAATAACAGACAAAGCATTGGACATGGTATAGTTCACGCGCAAGCCCGACATTCCAAGTTCAACTTCCACATCAAACTCATGTTCACAGATATCTGCACATTCATACATAATGTCCACAACCATGATTCACTTCAAAGCCAAAAAATGTGAGGAGAGTTATAAATAAAGAAAATCCTCTACTAGTTCCTGCTACCAGTGTGAGCACAACAAGTCAAGACCATGCGTAAATTAATTATATTTTAGTCATTTTTTGTGTTCTAAAATGCCTGCCGGCTCGTGGGAGGACGTGTTTCCGGCACACGCGTGGATTCAATGAAGGAAGGCGGGGCAGTCTTAAGCTAGTTGCACATGGCGAGGAGGCGTGCTCAGCCGGGCCTGCGGCGAGTGCGGCCCTCTTGGCCTGTGCGCCGGTTCAATTCCTGTGCTATGAGAGGTCGCATCTGTATCAGAGCAATCACTCCCTCCAGTCCTTTTTTGTTTGGATATAAAAAAATCTCGTTTTCCATTCACATTTTAGTGGTAGGAGTTGTGCGTGTGTGTCTGTGAGAGAGAGAGAGGAGACGGTAGTCGGGGTTGTCTGATCGGTAAAAAAATGAATGATGCCAGTCTGGGATGGAGACGAAAAGGAGACCGCAACAAATGTTGTGTCTACAGGAGAGATAGAGAGAGTAATTTTAGTGGTATGAGTCATATGTAGAGACATATAGGGTGTGTGAGAGAATCCCGTAGAGAGAAAGACAAAGTGAAAGACGAGTGGAGACTGTGTGTTTGGCGGTGAAAAAGAAAGCTTAGGTACCGAGTGATACCAAAGAATAGTAGATACGTGAGAGATAATGAAAACCGTGTAATTTATAATGATAGGGACAGTGTGACACTTCTCAAGGGAGACGTCGAGAGACCATGTTTGTGAGGATAGGGGCAACATGAAGTGAGCGTGCGGGTGAGCTGGAGAAAAGAGAGTGATAGCTACCTGAAGGAGCATGCATGCGAGAGAGATGGGCGTGAAAGGAGTGAACAAAAAAGGGATTCAAATATTTGAATTCGAGATGATGATACATGTAATCCATACTCGAACCAAAATTGATCTATCAAACATGCATACTCATATGAATTCACGCACATCTATGTTATTTAATATGTAGATATTACTGATCCATACATTTTAGTATAACATAATTTGGTTAAAAATTTTCGAATTCAACCTTAAGATTTCGAGATCGTTGTATTTGTAAATCATATTATACATATAAAGCAGCAGAATTCTTTGTTGTGCTTTTGAAAGTATATATAAAAAATGATGTATATAGAATGTAATTCCAATTGAAAATGGATCCCGCCCGAAAAAATAGAATACAAACGGGATTCGAATTGAGTTGGCACGGTAAACATGCACTCTGCAAAATTTGAACGAAGCGGAGAAAGTCGCAGTAACCGCCCGAAACCAAAATCCGCGAGATGGAAATCACTACTGCCTATCCCTGCCACGCAAAGCCTATATGTTGGATTTCTATAGGTTTTGATAGGGGTAGGTTTGTAATTTCACCCAAACGTGACGTAACCGGCTCTCACCCGGTTTCATACACGGTGGGCACCAAAACACAGTGTGTCCTCGGCCGAAATCGACTCCCTCCCCGATTCATATTCATACATGGTGGGCACCAAAAACAAACTCTTGTCGGCAAATATTCGGTGTATGCGAGATTACCGTCCTATCCCCAACCGACTAGTGTTGCTGTGATGTAGTAGAAATTTGAAACGGGGGCTAAGTTTGTAAATTTCCTCGCATTTGAGACAAGCGCGCCCTAAATACATGGTTCCCCCTTCCTCACTACCTCCCTTTTCCCCATTCGTACTCCGTGGGCGCCAAAACACCCTCTCCACCCCACCCTCCTCCGTCCGCCGCCGTCCATTACTAGAGATCGACCTCTCTCATCCACGGCTTCGGACCGGGATCCTTGCATCCCGTCCTCTCGCTTCATCCCCGCCGTCGTCACCGCGCCCCGCCGCCACCGTCTACCCTCCTAGATCTGCTTCCACGCCACCGACAGCCATCGCTACTGCAGCACTGTCAAATTCTCAGCAGATGCGTACACGGTGCCGCACAAAGGCGGTACTCTTTCGTATCTGCTCAACTTATTTATCGTAGCAAGAAAATAGATCGCCACTTCTTTACTCTAATTTCTTGTCTTGGTTGCGAAGTTGCCTTTGTCCGGTTTGCACCTTCAGATCCGCCATGGCACGCTCAACACCATTCTCGCAATGCTTATGGTTTTCCCCTTTTATATTCCACACTAGTTAAATCGCAGTAGACTAAATTTCAAAATTGGGTCAGTCGATTTTTCAGAGCTCGTCGGAGTTCGCCGATGCGATTGAAGGGGCTCGGGTGGTTGTGGGGCCTTGCCGAATGAACAAAACTCGACGCAGGTGGGGGTTGGGGTGGGGGTGGCAGAGGAACACGGGCGGTGGGGGCGGTGGTCTGTTCGGCGGCCCGTGCGGTGTTCTGTATGGGAAGAATCAGAGACGAGGAAGAAGAAGGGTTAGGAGACGTAGGATCTTCATCCAACCGCCTGAAATGGTCGAGAGACAGCTAGGAGTTGCATTCTTAATGCGCTCTGGTTCATCATGTGTGGGCACTGCGCAACCAACATTTTATTATCCAAAATCTGCTTGCTCTTCTTTACCATGTTCCTCTTCCATTCTTCTTTAATATGTACTTTCTCCGTTCCTAAATACAAGTGTTTGTATAGATTCCACCATGGGCTACATATGGACCAAAATGAGTGAATCTACACTCTAAAATGTACCTGGATACATCTGTATGTGATCCATAGTGGAAATCTCTACCAAGACTTATATTTTGGAACGGAGGGAGTATGATAGTAGTACAGTATGTTCCTTGTACTGAAGATGAGCAGGGACATTTGCAGTGTAGAGGTCTATACGGTCGGTTGTGATGGACACTTTGAGCCTCTTTGATTCGTAGGATCTTGTAAACATAGGAATAGGATTTGTAGTGGTCTGCCGACTTGAATCCTATAAGAATAGCAAGGAAATGCGGGGAGCTGTGTCGCCTTTGAGAGTTACATTGATATTAACAGTACCGCACCTTCACTTGAAGAGAGCTGGTATCCGAAGCCTTTCTAGCTGTACCGGCAATACTAGCACATATATTCCAGCAAGTTCCACTTTGCTGATTTTACTCTGATGCTTAAGGTTTTCCCGTTATATCTACACTATGATCTGTGTAGCTACTTTGTGTCACACTAGCAGCAGTCCACTCTTGAAGCTAAACACTACAATGACTTACAAAATTGGCACCATGGCATTGAGTTCCATTCTGGATGCAATGAAACTCATATGCTCCCCACTTGTTGATTCTTGTTCAGAATATGATCCTAATGACTATTCTAACCTCGAGGAGTCAAAGGCAGATGGCCTGTATTGTTCACCCATCAAGGTGTCTGTTCTAATTTGGCAATGTTTTATTGATTGCGGGTATCTTGCATATGTTGTCTTGCATTTCATCTACTTTGTTGCACCGCCATCTGCTTAGTTTACTCATCATATATGTCGATATGCCATGCCCATCCATTATCAATACATATTCCATCTCTCATCATACCATGTTTTTACACTCAAATGATGTTCTTGTGCATCAGACATCAAAAAGGAAGAGGGTGATTGCCGAACCTGAAGGAGCACCAACAAAGTCCTTGAAAAACATGGTGGTGCTGGAGAAATCAGACAGCACCCCACTTATATTGGTTGTACAACCAGTGACACAAAACTTAGGACCGACTCCAGCAGACTGTACCCATACTTCACTGGCCACATCACTAGCCCCACCACACAGGAATAGCCCTCTAGTGATGGTGGCGCCACGACCTCGCGAGCCCCTAGTGCTCTATCTCGCCGCCACCCCGTACTCAGCCAGCGCGGCCCTGGTGGCGGTTCGGGAAGAACACCAAGCCAAGGGTGCATTGCACCGTGCCACGCCTCCCGCGAAGACGATGCAAGACCAGAAGGGCGCCACAAGGGCCGCAGCAGCAGCGGTAGAGGATCAGGCTCGACAGGACAACGCCCCCAAGCTCGCGAAGACTTCAGCAAGTGACCAAGCGTTGGGGGCTCTACCTCCTCAGGAGGCACCCCAGCTCCCAGAAGACGCAAACCTCGTCAGCACGCCTACCCTCGTCAAGCACCCGGTATACTTCGTCAGCACGGTGTTGTGGGACGCAAGAGCGCGGTACCCCATGCCTCAGAAGCTCCTACTCGCGCTCCTAGTGGCCTCGCTAAGGCTGTGGCACTACTTCCAGGGCCACCCCATCAAGGTCGTCTCGGCTTACCTGTTGGAGAGAGTGCTCAGGAGCCCCAACTCTGCTGGAAGAGTCACTGAATGGAACATCGAGTTGCAAGCATTCCAGCTGGAGTTCAGTACTACCAGGGTCATCAAGGGGTCCGCGCTCGCTGATTTCGTGGCAGAATGGACGGACGCCACGGCGCTTGGAGAAGGCGAAGACCGGTCCCTCTCGCTGGGAAATGAGGCGCCTGACGGCTGGGTCATGTATTTTGATGGTGCCTTTGCGCACCAGGGCGTCGGGGCTGGAACAGTACTCATCTCGCCCACTCAGGACAAGCTCTACTACGTCGTGCAGCTCTGCTTCCAGCAAGGCGAGAAGGTCTCCAACAACATTGCAGAATATGAGGGCCTCATAGTCGGCCTGAAGGCTGCGACGGTGCTGGCGGTGAAGTTCCTCACTATCAGGGGCGACTCACAGCTCCTCGTCAACTTCTCCAACAAGGTATACGAGCTGAAGGACGAGCACATGGAAGCATACCTCTCGGAGGTGCGCAAGATGGAGAAGCAATTTTTGGGCCTGGAGTTGCAGCACGTGCCCCGTGGCACCAACAAGGAAGAAGACGACATCGCCAGAAGAGCATCCAAGCGTCAGCCCGAGGAGCCTGGCGTCTTCGAGGAGCGGCTCTTCAAGCCATCAGCAACACCACCGCTTTCAAGAACAACTCAGCCTCGGGAGGAATTCTCGCAGCCGCCTGCCTCAGGAGCCCCAGCCTGTGGCCCGACCTCAGGAGCGCGCCTACTCCTGGCGCTCGAGCCCCAGGAGGGATGCTGGACCAAAGAATTCAAGGAATACCTGATACAAGGGGCGTTGCCAGAGAAGGAGGAGGACGCGGAGCGCGTGGCCCGTCAGGCCACGTCATACTGCATCTAGGACGGTGAGTTATACAGGAAGTGACCAAATGACGTTACACTGCATTGTATCTCCAGGGAACAGGGGAAAGAGCTGATAGCTGACATACACGGCAAAGACTGTGGGCACCACTTGTCGTCGCGAACCCTTGTCGGCAAGGCATTTCAAAGTGGATTCTACTGGCCTATAGCGCTCAATGACGCGGCCGGGCTGGTGAAGTCCCGTGAGGCCTACCAATTCCAAGCCAAGCAGATCCACCAACCAGCTCAGGGCCTCCAGACCATCCCACTCTCATGGTCGTTCGCGGTCTGGGGGCTGGATATTCTGGGCCCGTTCCCTTAGGTGCCTGAGGGCTATCGATACCTCTATGTCGCCATCGACAAGTTCACTAAGTGGCTGGAGGTTGAAGTCGTTTACGCCATCCCAGCTAGCTCCGCAGTCAAGTTCATCAAGGGCCTCGTGATTCACTAGTAATCTCTTCAAGTCATATTGTGCTAACCTTGGAACGCAGATCTGCTACGCCTCAGTAGCACAACCCAGGAGCAATGGCCAGGCCGAACGCGCCAACGCAGAGGTCTTGAAGGGCCTCAAGACCAGGACCTTCAAGAAGAAGCTCGAGGCCTGCGGCAGGGGCTGGCACGACGAGCTCCAGTCTGTGCTGTGGTCGATCCGCACCACCGCCACCAAGCCAATGGGCGAAACCCCGTTCTTCCTCGTCTATGGAGCAGAAGCAGTCCTCCCTCATGAGGTAGAGCATCGCTCCGCACGTGTCCTGGAATTTGATGAGACGCAGCAGGACGCCATGCGGGGGATGGACCTCGTGCTGGGGGAGGAACGACACCGTGAAGCTGCACTACGGGCGGCAAGATACCAGCAGGCGCTGCGGCGGTACCACTTCCGCAGCGTCCGCTCCACGACTCTTGAGGTGGGTGACCTCATCCTGAGGAGGGTGCTTTCCAGGGAGGGGCTGCATAAGCTCTCACCCATGTGTGAGGGCCCATTCAAGATTGTCCACGTCTCCAGGTCTGGCGCTGCGCGCCTGGAGACACAGGATGGGATACCCGTCCAGAACGCCTGGAACATCCAACACCTCCGGAAGTTCTACCCACGAAGAAAGGCTCAGTGCCTATGAAGAAGGCCCAGTGCCTGTGAAGAAAGGCACAGTCCCTGTGAAGAAGGCCCAGTGCCTGTGAAGAAAGGCCCAGTGCCTGTGAAGAAGGCTCGGTGCCTGTGAAGAAAGGCCCAGTGCCTGTCAAGCAAGGCCCCGTGCCTGTGAAGAATCGCCGGCCGTGACACTCTCACGTAATAATGAGTGGGGTTGTACACACCCCGGAGCCTCAGGAGAGCCGCCCTTGGGCCTCGGGGGCTCCCTCCCACGCCGAGTGGAAACACTTAGCCCTGCGCTGGTGAGAAGACGTCGAAGACTAGACTAGGTGTCGGATGCGGCTTTTCATTTTCTTTCCAAAGTTGGCTCGCCCCTCTTTTAATTGAAATTTGCTTTCTGGTGTCTCTTGCTGGTCCCGTTTTATCGCTTTCTGCCTATGTTTCTACCTTTGCCTCTTTGGTCGACCTAAACTCTCCCTCGCGTCCCTCACGAGGTGGCTCAGCAGGTACGTTCGTGAGCTCCCTCCTTTTGTCTTTTCGCGAGGCACCCTCGTTCGAGCCCACAAGCTGGCGCACCTCTCTTGGTCCATGCCCCATGGGTATCGCGACGCGAAGCACTGAGTCAAGGCCAGCGGCGCCTATAACCAAGCCTCGAGTGAGCGATAAACCTCTTACAAATTTTTTGCAGTCCCTAAGCGCATATTAGGTCAAGGAGGCGTCGACAAGCACTAGGAAGCGAGCGCCTCGTGAGGAGGAGGTCACTCAAAACAAGTCGAGCTAAGTCATCCCTACATAAAACGACAATGTTACGACATGGCACAGGAACGGCAAACATTATATAACGATTGAGATCATAGTTCGATACACACCCCTCCGGGGCCCACTCTGGTTTCTTTCTGATGCAGGAAGGAAAAGAAGAACAAAATAGAAGTGGCGCCTACAGCGGTTCGCGGGCGCAGGCCCCAGCGCCCTCCTAAGCTCAGCCGGACCCCTCCTCACGCTTCACGGAGACGCGGCGACGAGACGACCCGCCACCATCTTCGAAGCGGCATGGCGGCGTGGCGGCTGGTCATAGCCGCCACCGCTGGAGCTGTCGCTGGGGGAAGAGCTTCCATAGCCGGATGAGACGCGGTCGGCGCCAAGGGCGGGTTCGCCCCCATCCTCATCGCGGTCGTCACCAAGGCCGAGCACCTCCTCGTCGTCGTTCACCTCGGGGCAGCACCCGACGTGGCGACCATCTTCCCCAAACACCCTCGCATAGAGGGTCACGTCGCCATCGTACTTGAAGTGAAGGGTGCACCGCCTGCCCAGGCCGCACACGCGGGCGAACGTCTGCCAACCGCGGGCCAGAGCTACATTGCCCACGGCGGAGACCTCGACCGCAACCCAGGAAGCCATGCTGCAGCAGCCGTCTGCCTGTAGCCAAAGCCCACCAGGACCTGAGGCCGGTAGCTCGGCAGCGAAGAAGCGCGGGAGCTGAAGCCAGTTGCCGGCCGGATTCTCCGACCAGACGACGAACTCCGGTAGCGTCTCCGCCGAGTGGAAGCGTGGCTGGGGAGGCCGCGCGCCCACGGCATGTCTCCCTTCATCAACGGGACCGCCACAACCAGACTGACCCCTCCCTCGCGAAGCGGCACCACCACGACCGCGCGGAGCCGCGGCGGGGGTTGCGGTGTGCTTGCGGGGACGGTCGCATCCCCGCTTGGGCACCGGAGAGCCGGGCCCCTCGCGAGGGGCCTTTCCCTTCTCCGCGGCGGTGAACCTCCTCGATGGCGCCATTGGTGGCAGGAGAGGAGCAAGGAAGGAGAAGAAGCGGAAGAGGAACAGGAAGGATGGGCGACGGGGGCTCCGCCCCCTCCCATTTATACTAGGAGAAGGCCAACCAGCGCCCCCTACGATCACAGGTAATGATGGTTTTCCTTGCATGTCGCGGGGACTTGTCAAGTCGGGCAGTTGTCGAGGCAGCATGGGGAAGCGGAGACGCCCACGTCCAATCAACCGCCACGCGTCGACCGAGGCTGCAGGCTATTGGGGCCCGCGGCGCTCAGCACTTGACCCTTGGCTTCGCCTCGAAGCCAAGCCCGAGTGTGCCCTGGGCCCGGGGGCTACTGTTGGTGTTCTGGGAACGGGGGTCCCCGGACTTGCCTGCCTGCGGCCCATGACGTGGCTTTGCTAGCGGGCCTGTATGGCCCATCTTCATCAACAAGGAATTAAGACCCTTGCAAGGGGCCAAGCCTCGCGAGGCGGATGACACAAGACCTCCTCAGGAGCGGCCTCACCAGGCTGGCTCGTGAGGGGCGGAGAGTTCAAGGTCGGGCAAACCTCGTGAGGTTCTCGTGACATAAGCCATGATGATCGAGACCAGGCGGGCACCAGCGCGCGCAGCGTCCTTGTTTCCTCTTTGGTGCTAAGGGGGCAAGCGCAGGCGCGGGGTACCGAGGCCTCCAGCAAAGGTTTTCATATTGGTGCAATGAGACCAAGACCAGAAGGACGGCAAGACGGAGGTCACCATGGAGCCCAGGACAGCGTCACCACCAGAACCTTTGGTAGGCAAAGACCACCTTTTGTCAGGATAGCTTGTACTAGTTGTCCCCCTTCCAACTGGTTGTTGTGGGATCCCTTCCCGCCTAATATTTGGGAAGAGGACCAGGGGCCCTATAAATAGGACTAGCCACCGCCATAGGGAGGGAGATCATTAAGATCATCCTCGACCACACAAGTTCATCGAGCACAAGAACACCTCAACCTTAGGAGGTTGTTCTTCCCCTTGTACTGTTCACCCTCAGCCCAAGAGGCAATCCACCACCACCACACTGGAGTAGGGTATTACACCACAATGGTGGCCCGAACTAGTATAAATCTTGTGTCCTTTGTGTTGCGAGTTCATCGAGTTAGTTCGTGAGATCTTAGCTAATTTAGGACGTGGATCGATAGGGGGAGATCTTCGCGCGCACCCCAGTGTTTGAATCTTAAGGGTTTTGCCGGAACCCATGATCCGATAGAACTGTTGAGCAAGCTGAATTGCTATTGAATAATATATTGAGTAATGATAACGATTGGACACTTCCTAAACCAACTCCTAAGCCAACTCCGGAGAAAAGGGGTATTCTATTTCTCAGTCCTGAAGATATGCAAGAGGCAAAGAAATCTATGAAAGAAAAGGGTATTAAAGCTGAAGATGTTAAGAATTTACCACCTATTGAAGAAATACATGGTCTTAACAACCCGACACAAGTAGTAAAGGTAAATTCTCTCTATAGATTTGATGAAGGTGATATTCCTCGTAATAAGTCTGCTAGCCAATGCTTGGATGAGTTCGATAATTTTATTGTTAAACAACAAAACTTCAATGCTTATGTTGGTAGACAGTTGAAACATAATGCTTATATGATTGAACACTTGAGTGATTATATGTCTAGAGTTAAAGGTGACCTTAAACTTATTAGTAAACATGCTTCTATGGTTACTACTCAAGTAGAACAAGTGCTTAAAGCACAGGATGATTTGCTCAATGAATTGAATAATAAGGAAAATGAAAATGTTGTTAGAGTTGTGACTAGAGTTGGTAAAATAACTCAGGAACCTTTGTATCCTGAGGGCCATCCTACGAGTGTTTAGCAAGAGTCTCATAGAACTAATGTTGATGCACCTAGTCCTTCTAAGAAGAAGAAAAAGAAAAATGATAGGACTTTGCTTGCTTCTAGTGAACCTGTTGTTGACACATCTAAGAATCCCAATGATATTTCTATTTCTGATGCTGAGACACAATCTGGTAATGAACATGAACCTAGTGATGATGTTAATGATGATGTTCATGTTGTGCTCAACCTAGCAATAACAATGATGTAGAGATTGAACCTGTTGTTGATCATGATAACCCACAATCAAAGAATCAACGTTATGATAAGAGAGACTTCATTACTAGGAAGCACGGTAAAGAAAGAGAACCATGGGTTCAGAAACCCATGCCTTTTCCTCCTGAACCATCCAAGAAAAAGGATGATGAGGATTTTGAGCGCTTTGCTGAAATGATTAGACCTAGCTTTTTGCGTATGTGTTTGACTGATATGCTTAAAATGAATCCTTATGCTAAGTATATGAAAGATATTGTTACAAATAAAAGAAAGATACCGGAAGCTGAAATTTCCACCATGCTTGCCAATTATACTTTTAAAGGTGGAATACCTAAGAAACTAGGAGATCCCGGAGTACCAACTATACCATGCTCCATTAAAAGAAACTATGTTAAAACTACTTTATGTGATCTTGGAGTCGGTGTTAGTGTTATGTCTCTCTATTTATATCGTAAACTTGATTTGAATAAGTTGACACCTACTGAAATATCTTTGCAAATGGCCGATAAATCAACTGCTATACCTGTCGGTATTTGTGAGGATGTGCCTGTTATGGTTGCAAACGTTACTATTTTAATGGACTTTGTTATTCTTGATATTCCCGAGGACGATAGTATGTCAATTATCCTTGGTAGACCCTTTTTGAATACTGCAGGGGCTGTTATTGATTGCAACAAAGGCAATGTCACTTTTCATGTTAATGGTATACACTTTCCGAGGAAACAACCTCAAGTCCATAGTATCAATTCTATTGGAAAAAATCCAAGGATCACTATTGGAGGTTTAGAATTCCCTCTTCCTACTGTCAAGAAGAAATATGATATTCTTATTGTTGGGGATATGCATGTCCCCATTGAGGTAACTTAGTGTTATTCGAAAATTCTCCGGTTTCATGTTATTCGGAAAGAGTTTGTTAACAAGACTTGATCAACCTTGTTAGTGGATTCCTTTTGATGAGCATGAGATGGATGAAGTTAGAAAGCACAACTCTCTGTACCCTCCTATTACTTTTCGTTATTTAGATTAAATAAAGCAAAAAAAGTATTTTCTGTCTGTTTTCTGCATTATCCTTGCAATAAAAATACCCCAAAAATAAAAATTCTCCAAATGTCCTGAAATGATATAT
>NC_041392.1:512177990-512238415 GCF_002162155.2 Triticum dicoccoides | reverse complement strand
GCCTCGTGGACCCCTCCACTTATTCCAGCACCCGCTCACTTCGTCTTCCTCCAGAAAAAATCCTCCCATAGCTCAAACCCGAGTTCTAGCTCATCTTGCTGCCATTTTCAATCTCCTTGCTGAAAGCTCCATTCACGAAACTGCTTTGGGGGATTGTTCTTCGATATGTGACTCCTTCAATGGTCCAATTAGTTTTTGCTCTAGTGCTTTATTTTTTGCAATTTTTTGCTGCTAAGGTGACCCTGTTCTTGAGCTTGCATGTCAAAGTTACATGGTCAAAAGTAGTTTTAATGCATGATATAGCCTCTAGGCACTTGTAGGAGTAGTTGCTATCAATCTTGTTGAGTTTGGTTCACTTTTCTTTTGAGTCACTAAATTTTTTAGAAATTTTAAGAGAAAGAAAATGATGAAGAGATTGTTGAGGGGCTCTTCGAGCCGAAGTTCGAAGGATAAGAAGAATGAGGAGAATAAAAAGCCCAAATACAACCTTCCTCGCACTGCGGAGGTTCGGCGTGTGAATGGCCTTGTGATGAGTTCTTAAGAACTGCCGGAATTTATGATGATTTCTATTACTTGGCTGAGAATGCAGGCCTCACCGACTTTCTCCATGACTAGCGCGAACAGTATCTCCTACTCACTAATATTTTCATGCAAAGAAATCGCCACCTTCAGTGGAGTTTCACTTATATGATGAGGTTAAGGAGATGTCACTCCATGATTTTTGTCGAGTTTGCAAGAAACCCTTTGAGGGCAGCATCGAGGAACCACACCGTAGTGATGTGGATGGGTTTATTGATAGAATTGATGTAGGAGAAACTAGGAAAGTTTCTGATGCAAGAATTACCAGTATACATTTTCCTGTTCTACGTTACTTTGCGATATTTGCTAGTACATGCTTAATTGGTCGTGGGAACACTGGAAATCTTAGTGCTCCTGATATTGTCATTTTGCGCCATGCTTTGTTTCGTGATACCACTTTCAGCTTAGGCGCTATTGTTGCTAAATGATTAAATCTGAACCATACAAAGGGCCCCATTTTTGGAGGCATCTTTGCTTCACGCCTTGCTGAACATTTTGGGATGCCTATTAGGCATTATGAGAAAGAGGAAAAGTTGTTGCCTCCTATTTTTCTAGATTATAAGAGTGTGGTAGCACATGATTTTATTGTTAAAGATAAGAAGAAGATGCTTAAGTATAATTTGATTTTTTGATAAAACTCACTGTGAGATTATTACCTTGCCTGCACTCTCTCTGTTTAACATACTTTCAGGCACATACCTCATCTTACTTGAGGCCATTTATGTGTACTGGAGGCTGACACAAGTCCCAGAGCCTGAGCCTGAGCCACCACTTGATCCTTATCGTCAGTCTGTTTATCAGTGGGATCTGGAGAAGATAGCCAACTAGTGGCACCCTGAGGACCCTCCTCAGTACACCGGAGGGAGTAGCTTCGATCCGTGGGCATAGACCAACTTAGGCCAAAAGCCTAAGCTTGGGGGAATTCCAGCTTAGTCCAATGCACGTGCACTATTATTATTATCCACACAATTAGGTCATGCAAGTGAAGGGAAATAATGACGATATATGATGGACTGATTAAGATGAGAGAAGCTGGTATGAACTCGACCTACCTTGTTTTTGTAAATATGATTAGTTCATCGTTCCTGATTCAGCCTATTATGAATGAAACATGTTTGCAATGACAATTAGAGATTAAAGTTGCCCATGCCATGCTTAATTAGCTAGGAGTTATAATAGTTTACCTTGCGTGCCAACATGCTATTAAAATGGTTGTGATGTGGTATGATAGGGTGGTATCCTCCTTTGAACGATTTGAGTGGCTTGACTTGGCACATGTTCATGCATGTAGTTGAAACAGAATCAACATAGCCTCCACGATATTTATGCTCATGGTGATTTATATCCTACTCATGCTTGCACTCATTATTGATTAATCTTAATGCATGTTCATGACTGTTGTCGCTCTCTAGTTGGTCGCTTCCTAGTCTCTTTCTAGCCTTCACTTGTACTAAGCGGGAATACTGCTTGTGCATCCACTTCCATAAACCCCAAAGTTATTCCATATGAGTCCACCATACCTTCCTATAAGCGGTATCTACATGTCGTTCCAAGTAAATTTGTATGTGCCAAACTCTAAACCTTCAAATGAAATTATGTTTTGTATGCTCGAATAGCTCATGTATCAACTAGGGTTGTCTATATCTTCCATGATAGGTGGGTTATTCTCACGATGAGTGGACTCCGCTCATCACTCACGAGAAAATGGCTGGTAACCGGGATGCCCAGTCCCATGCTCAAATCAAAATAATTGCAAACAGAACTCCCCCAGGATTGTTGTTAGTTGGAGGCACTCGTTGTTTCAGACAAGCCATGGATTGTTGTTTGTCGGTGGTGGGGGAGTATAAACTTTACCATTCTGTTTGGGAACCACCTATAATGTGTGTAGCATGGAAGATATCGATATCTCTTGGTTGTTATGTTGAAAATGAAAGTTTGCCACTCAAAATAGTATTTATCTCTGTTTCAAAACTTGAGCTCTGGCACCTCTGCAAATCCATGCTTCCCTCTGCGAAGGGCCTTTCTATTTACTTTTATGTTGAGTCGTCATCCTATTATTAAAAATCACCAGTTTGAGAGCACTGCTGTCATTCGCATGCATTGCTATTAATTTACATTGAGTATGACAGTGACTGGATCTCTTTTACCATGAATTACAATGTCTAGTCAGTCCTTGATCTTCAGGGGTGCTCTGCATTTATGTTTTGCAGTCCAAGAAAGGGCTAGCGAGATACCATCTTGTTATATCATATTATGATTGTTCTGAGAAAGTGTTGTCATCCGAGATTTATTATTATTGCTCGCTAGTTGATTATGCCATTGATATGAGTAAACATGAGACCTAAATGTTATTGTGAATATGGTTAGTTCATAATCTTTGCTGAAAACTTGAATGCTGCCTTTACATATTTGCAACAACAAGATCAAACAAAGTTTGTAAAAGTTTTTCTTTATCACTTTCAGTTTGTCAACTGAATTTCTTGAGGACAAGCAAAGGTTTAAGCTTGGGGGCGTTGATACGTCTCCAACGTATCTACTTTTCCAAACACTTTTTCCATTGTTTTGGACTCTAACTTGCATGATTTGAATGGAACTAACCCGGACTGACGCTGTTTTCAGTAGAATTGCCATGGAGTTTTTTTGTGCAGAAATAAAATTTCTCGGAATGACCTGAAAATTCACGGAGATACATTTTGGAATTTATAAAAAAATATTGGCAAAAGAATCAGCATAAGGGGGCCCACACCCTATCCACGAGGGTGCAGGGCGCCCCCTCGGGCGCACCCCCTACCTCATGGGCCCCCTGAGGATCCACCGACGTCAACTCCAACTCTATATATTCACTTTCGGGGAGAAAAAATCAGAGAGAAGAATTCATCGCGTTTTACGATACGGAGCCACCGCCAAGCCCTAATCTTCACCAGGAGGGTTGATCTGGATTCCGTTTGGGGCTCCGGAGAGGGGAATCCATCGCCATCGTCATTGAGGGAGTCCTGGATTAGGGGGTGTTCGGGTAGCCAGACTATACCTTCAGCCGGACTCCTGGACTATGAAGATACAAGATTGAAGACTTCGTCCCGTGTCCGGATGGGACTTTCCTTGGCGTGGAAGGCAAGCTTGGCGATGCGGATATTCAAGATCTCCTACCATTGTAACTGACTCTATGTAACCCTAACCCTATCCGGTGTCTATATAAACCGGAGGGTTGTAGTCCGTAGGCAATCAACTCCATATACAACAATCATACTGTAGGCTAGCTTCTAGAGTTTAGCCTCCTTGATCTCGTGGTAGATCTACTCTTGTACTACCCATATCATCAATATTAATCAAGCAGGACGTAGGGTTTTACCTCCATCAAGAGGGCCCGAACCTGGGTAAAACATCATGTTCCCTGCCTCCTGTTACCATCCGGCCTAGACGCACAGTTCGGGACCCCCTACCCGAGATCCGCCGGTTTTGACACCGAAATTGGTGCTTTCATTGAGAGTTCCTCTGTGTCGTCGCCTTTAGGCCCGATGGCTCCTTTGATCATCAACAACGATGCGGTCCAGGGTGAGACTTTGCTCCCTGAACAGATCTTCGCTCTGCGGGCCAATTCGCTCGGCCACCTGGAGCAGATCGAAAGCTACGCCCCTGGCCATCAAGTCAGGTTCGGAAGCTTAAACTACACGACTGACATCCGCGGGGACTTGATCTTCGACAGGCTCGAGCCACGGCCAAGCGCGCTGCACTATCTCGAGGGGCATGATCTAGCTCTGCCCCCGGAGTGTCCTAGAGGCCGCACACGCATCGGTTCCGACCCCTAACTCGGAGCCTATTGCGCCAATTGAGGATGAGCGGTTGGACGTCACCTCGGGGGCTGCGATCCCGAAAGCGATCGAGCCGAATGCTAGCCCCGCACTCTGCACGACCCGTGACTCCGAGGATCTGGACTCCTCTCCGGACTCCGAACCCCCCGCGCCCCCGCCAATCGAATCCGATTGGGCGCCGGTAATGGAGTTCACTTCCGCAGACATCTTTCAGCATTCGCCTTTTGGCAACATCCTGAATTCTCTTAAGTCTCTCTCTTTATCAGGAGAGCCCTGGCCGGACTACGGTTAGCGAGGGTGGGATACGGACGATGAGGAAATTCAAAGCCCACCCACCACCCACTTTGTAGCCACTGTCGACGATCTAACCAACATGCTTGACTTCAGCTCCGAAGACATCGACGACATGGACGACGATGTAGGAGAGAACAGGAACCAGCACCTGTAGGGCGCTGGAAGGCCACCTCATCATATGACATATATATGGTGGATACTCCAAAAGATGGAGATGGCGATGGAATAGTGGGGGATGATGCCCCCAAGAAACAGCCAAAGCGCCGGTGTCAGTGGCGCCGCACTAAATCCCGCCAAAGCAAAAACGGTGATTCTGGCACGGGAGATAATACTACCCCGGATAGCGCCGAAGAACACCCACCTCAGCAAGATTCGACACAGGAAGATGGAAAAGCCAGCCCTCATGAGAGGGCGGTAGACCAGAGGTCGAGGATGATAACTATACGCCTCCCTCCGAAGACGAGGCAAGCCTCGATGAAGACGAATTCGTCATACCATCAGACCCCGCCGAACAAGACGTTTTAAACGCGGGCTTTTAGCCACGGAAAGAAGCCTCAAGAAAAAGCAGCAACAGCTTAGAGCTGCCCAAGATTTGCTAGCTGACAGATGGACTGAAGTCCTTGCAGCCAAAGAGTATGAACTCGAACGCCCCTCCAAGAGTTACCCGAAGCGCGGGCCGCTACCCCGATCAGAGGAGGAAGCACCTACATCACCAACGCATGACATGGCAGACCGGCCACCTCACGGCCGCGACAGAGAGGCCTCTCGACCCTCCACCCAAGCCATGCCCCGACGCCGCTCAACTAAGGCACGGGAAAATGCGCCCGAACTGCGAGACATACTGGAGGATAAGGCAAGACAAACAAGATCGATCTACGGATCGCACAGGCGCCCTATGGCATGCGACAATGATCTTCACGCCGGATACAACAAATCCGGCCGGGCCGAACACAGCATACATAGCTCTTCCGAGCTGCATCGTGATATAGCCCAGTACAGAGGCGCCGCACACCCGCTATGCTTCACGAATGAAGTAATGGATCATAAAATCCCAGAGGGTTTCAAACCCGTAAACATTGAATCATACGATGGCACAATAGATCCGGCGGTATGGATCGAGGATTATCTCCTTCACATCCACATGGCACGCGGCGATGATCTACACGCCATTAAATACCTCCCGCTCAAACTTAAAGGACCGGCCCAGCATTGGCTTAACAGCTTGCCAGCAGACTCAATCGGTTCTTGGGAGGACCTGGAAGCCACATTCCTCGACAACTTCCAGGGCACTTACGTGCGACCGCCGGATGCCGACGACTTAAGCCACATAATTCAGCAGCCAGAGGAATCGGCCAGACAATTCTGGACACGGTTCCTAACAAAGAAAAACCAGATAGTCGACTATCCAGACGCAGAGGCCCTAGCAGCCTTCAAGCATAATATCCGCGACGAGTGGCTTGCCCGGCACCTGGGACAGGAAAAGCCGAAATCCATGGCAGCCCTCACGACACTCATGACCCGCTTTTGCGCGAGAGAAGACAGCTGGCTAGCTCGCAGTAACAACTTATCAAAGAACCCTGGTAATTCGGATGCCAAGGACAAAAGTGGCAGGACACGTCGGAATAAGCAAAAACGCCGCATTAACAGCGACAGCAATGAAGACACGGTAGTCAATGCCGGATTCAAAGGCTATAAATCCGGTCAGCGGAAAAAGCCATTCAAAAAGAATACTCAGGGCCCGTCCAGTTTGGACCGAATACTCGATCGCTTGTGCCAGATACATGGCACCCCCGAAAGGCTAGCCAATCACACTAACAGGGATTGTTGGGTGTTCAAGCAGGCACGCAAGTTAAGGGCCGAAAACAGTGACAAGGGGCTGCACAGCGACGACGAGGAGCCCAAGCCGCCGAACAACAATGGGCAGAAGGGCTTTCCCCCACAAGTGCGGACGGTGAACATGATATACGCAACCCACATTCCCAAGCGGGAGCGGAAGCATGCGCTACGGGATGTATACACGGTAGAGCCAGTCGCCCCAAAGTTCAACCCATGGTCCTCCTGCCCGATCACTTTTGATCGAAGGGA
This sequence comes from Triticum dicoccoides, assembly GCF_002162155.2. Classification (NCBI taxonomy): domain Eukaryota; kingdom Viridiplantae; phylum Streptophyta; class Magnoliopsida; order Poales; family Poaceae; genus Triticum; species Triticum dicoccoides. The sequence continues at coordinate 512,231,648 of NC_041392.1, read as the reverse complement.
CCATCCCACTAGCATCCGTCATGGCGGCTTCTCCACATTGGTTCTCGACCCAATCATCGACGGATTTCATCTCACAAGAGTCCTCATGGACGGCGGCAGTAGCCTGAACCTGCTTTATCAGGATACAGTGCGGAAAATGGGCATAGATCCCTCAAGGATTAAGCCCACAAGAACGACTTTTTAAGGCGTTATACCAAGTGTAGAAGCCAACTGTACAGGCTCAGTAACACTTGACGTGGTCTTCGGATCCCCGGACAATTTCCGAAGCGAAGAGTTAATCTTCGATATAGTCCCGTTTCGCAGTGGCTATCACGCCCTGCTCGGACGAACCGCATTCGCAAAGTTCAATGCGGTGCCGCACTACGCATATCTCAAGCTCAAGATGCCAGGCCCTCGAGGAGTAATTACGGTCAACGGGAACACCGAAAGCTCCCTCCGTACGGAGGAACATACGGCGGCTCTCGCAGCGGAGGTACAAAGTAGCCTTCTCAGGCAATTCTCCAGTCCGGCCATTAAAAAGCCAGACACTGCCAAGCGCGCCCGGAGTAACCCACAGCAGGACCGCCTGGCACACTCTGAGCAAGCGTAGCAATGCGGCCCCAACCCCAGCTTTCGCGACATAGCGAAACCAGTACCTCGCGTACATAACTACGCCCTTGAAATACCATGGGCATAGGGGAAGGGGCATAATAACGGCACGCCCAAAATACGGCTTAAAATGTACTAGGGGCTGCCGGATTCTTTTTTTAATTTTTTCTTACTTTCAGGACTCCATACTTCGGACGACCTGTTCGGCAATTCGACTACCGTACAAACGATGCAAGATCCAGGGAGGCAGACAAGCCATGCCGCATTATAGAACTCCCAGGTGGTCTCTGTTACAGCGGTATACCTGTTTTAAATACAATTCTGCGGCCTGCCCCTGGTCAGGACATACTGAATAGTCCAATATCTTTTGCTTACCGCACTATTTGTATCGTTCAGCTTTGATAAATAGCCTCTCTATAAACAATGCTTAGCTTCTTGTCTATTTTTTGCATTATCTTCTTTTCACATATATGTTTATTAAATGACATGATTGCACCTGTACACCATGGTACGGCAAACACACTAGGGGCTTCAGTAACCCTCATAATGGTGTGAGAAGTCCATACACTTTCACAAGAGTGGCACCCCGAACTTATAGCACTATATGCATCGGCTCCGAATCATGATTTGGGTCAATAGTTGGGTTTGCCCGGCTCCTATGTTTTCGTGCCTTACGTTCCGCTCTATCGGCTAAGGTAGCACTAGGAGAACCACTGCGATTGTGCCCCGGTTCAGCTGGGTTAAGCACCTCAGTGGAGAAAGCTAAAACTGACTGTCATGATGAGGCGAGAGACCGGTCGTTGTTCGAGAGGTTTTTCGAGTCCCTAAAGACTTATGCCGCTTCGAGCGAGGAGCTGGCTTTGTCCAGCCAAGGCATGGATAGCGCCCCGAACTCGGTCTTCCGAACTAGGGGCTTCGCCGAAATTTAAAATTATAGAGTTCTATGGCTAAGTGAGAGTGTTCAAGCATTATAGCCCGATTGCCTGGTTCGTTGTGCTGAGCGCCTCCCTCGAAGGACCCAACTATGGGAAAAGAGCGCTCAGGTTTATCCCGAACACCCTAGCACTAGTGGCATGGGGGTGGAAGCCGATGACTGGCCATCTCTCAATTTTTTGATAAACGGCTGCACAGAAAGTAATATTTTAAATTCAGTAAGCATTGCTTAGCGCATATGAACAAGTTTTCAGCGCACAGGATAAACACGAGCGAGTTCATTCAAAAATCACATCCTTGGTACATTCATCCGCCACAAGGCGGGCACCTGCAAGAACATCCTTGTAGTACTTCTCGGGCTTGCGATGCTCCTTCCCTGGCGGCGGCCCATCCTTCACAAGCTTCTCACCGTCCAGCTTACCCCAGTGCACCTTTGCACGGGCAAGGGCCCGACGGGCACCTTCGATGCAGACGGAGCGCTTGATGACCTCGAGCCTCGGACAGGCCTCCACCAGCCGCCGCATCAGCCCGAAATAGCTCCCAGGCAGGGCCTCTCTGGGCCACAGCCGAACTATGAAGCCCTTCATGGCCTGTTCGGCCGCCTTGTGGAGCTTGACCAGCTGTTTCAGCTGGTCGCTCAAAGGCACAGGGTGTCCGGCCTCAGAATACTGAGACCAGAACACCTTCTCCGTTGAGCTGCCCTCTTCAGCTCGGTAGAATGCGGCGGCGTCGGATAAGCTGCGGGGAAGATGTGCGAATGCCCCTGGAGAGCTCTGGATTCGGGTAAGTAACAAGTAGTTTACTTCTATATTTCTGCTTTGCATGAAGAATGCCTTACCCGCTGCTATCTTCCTCATCTCCTCCAACTCTTGGAGGGCCTTTTGGGCTTCGGCCTTGGCAGACTTGGCAGTCTCAAGGGCCATCGCGAGCTCGGATGCTTGCGCCTTTGACTCAAGCTCCAAACTCTCATGTTTTTTCATGAGAGCCTGAAGCTCTTGCTGCACCTCGCCGACCTGAGCCCCAAGTCTGTCTCGCTCGGTGCGCTCCGCGGCCGTTTTCTTTTCGGCCTCAGACAGCGCCTGCTTAAGGGTCGCCACCTTAGTCGCGGCCCCTACAATAAGCAGTACAATCCTGTTATTTTTTTGCAATCACACCTTTTTATAGGCACTTTTTTTGTAAGGTATTTCTTACCTTCTCTCTCCTCGAGCCGCCGCTTGTCAAGGCCGAGCTCTCGCTCGGTCCGCTCGAGGTCCTGCTTCAGGACACCCACCTCCGCAGTCAGTGCGGCGGTGGATAGTAGCGAAGCCTGCATACGCATATTGACTCTTTTTTTGTTAGACTCCTGCGATATTTAATAGATCCTCTATTCGGCTTTTCTTTCCGAACGCCAAACAGAGCATCAGGGGCTACTGTCTATGCGGTAATATTTTTACATATTTTTACTTACCTCGAAGCCTGTTAGAAGGCTAGCGCAAGCTTCAGTCAGTCTGCTCTTGGCGTACTGAACCTTCTGGATCACCGTACTCATAATAGTACGGTGCCCCTCGTCGATGGAGGCGCCGTCAAGCACCTCCAGCAGATTGTCCGGCACCCGCGGTTGGACGGAGGCCGCCGACTCAGAAGGCTTGCTCCTCTTGGAAGGAGTTCGCCTACCGCGGTCCGGAACTGTGGAAGATTCCGGCGCGGTGTCCGGCACAAAGCCGGACTTGGAGCCCTGGGGGGCCTTATCCCCTTCACTCCTGGAGTCCGGGAGGTTGCCTTGCGGCTCCTCCGAGACCACCTCCTCCTGCCCCGGAGCTTGTCGCGACGCCACTTCAGCGTCGTCTGCAGTGCGGGGGGAGACAGCGGGCGGAACTGAGTTCACGTCCGATGAGTCCAGGGAGCCGGCCGACGATTCGTTGAATTCAGCCCGGGGCGGGCTGCATAATTACGTTCGACATTAGGGAAAGCTGTGCAACAAAGGAACATCATGAGTTACTCTGATATCCGAACTTACGATTTCGCTAGACGCTTGGCCCTGTTTGGCCCCTCCTCTCCGCCCTCTTCGTTGTCGGGGGAGTAGTCCGGCGGAGGGGTCTTCCTTTTCCTAGACCCCTCGGCCTCCCCCGTTGGGGCGGCCTTCCTCTTCTCTCCTCCCTCCGCTGGGGGGGGAGAGTTTTCTTCTTCCTCCTCCTCGTTTTCACGGGAAGAGGGCGTCTCGGACTCGTCGGACGACGAGTCCGACACCACCACGTTGCGGGCACTCTTTCGAGTCCCCGTGGTCTTCTTCTTCTTGGCCTTCTTCTCCGGCACCACATAAGGCGCCGGAACCAGCAGCTTCACTAGTAGAGCTGGGGCTGGGTCTTCGGGCAGCGGAGCCGGACAGTTAATCGGTCCGGATATCGCTCGCCAAGCCTGTTAAAGGTAAGGGAGTTTAGATCCCGCATAGAGTCAAACTATGAAAAAAGCTTAACATCCTGTAAAAGGTGAAGATAGCTTACCTCGCTAGCGTGACGCTACGAGCTGTATCCGCGGTCCTCGGAAGCGGATCCGGGAGCCTCGGCGCCCTTGAATAGCACCTTCCAGGCATCTTCGTACATCGTGTCGAAGAGCCTGCTAAGGGTTTGGTGCTGCGCCGGGTCGAACTCCCACAGATTAAAATCCCGTTGTTGGCACGGGAGGATCCAGCGGACGAGCATAACCTGGATTACATTAACAAGCCGGATTGGCTTGTTCACCAGGGACTGGATGCATGTTTGCAATCCGGTCACCTCTTTTTCGTCACCCCACGACAGGCCCGTCTCTTTCTAGGACATAAGCCGCATGGGGGGTCCGGATCGGAACTCGGGGGCTGCGATCCAGTTCGGATCGCGTGGCTCGGTGATGTAAAACCACCCGGATTGCCACCCCTTTAGGGTCTCCACAAAAGAGCCCTCGAACCATAGGATGTTGGCCATCTTGCCCGCCATGGCGCCTCCGCACTCCGCCTGGCTGCCCCGCACCACCTTGGGCTTGACGTTGAAGGTCTTCAGCCAGAGGCCGAAATGAGGGCGGACGCGGAGGAAAGCCTCGCACATGACGATAAATGCAGAGATGTTGAGGATGAAGTTCGGGGCCAGATCATGGAAATCCAGGCCGTAGTAGAACATGATCCCCCGGACAAATGGGTGGAGTGGAAAACCCAGTCCACGGAGGAAGTGGGGAAGAAATACTACCCTCTCATGGGGCCTTGGGGTGGGGAGAAGCTGCCCCTTTTCGAGAAGCCGGTGCGCGATGTCCTTAGACAGGTATCCGGCCTTCCTTAGCTTCTTGACTTGGCCCTCCGTAGCGGAGGAGACCATCCACTTGCCTCCCGCTCTGGACATTGCTGGAGAAGGTTGAGGTGGGAAGTGCGGGCTTGGGCGCTGGAGCTCGAGTGCGCAGGAGATGGATAGGCAAAGGAGGAAGAAGGCGTAGGTAAAAAGGTGGATCCTTATCCCCTTATATGGGCGGATGCGGTTGTGCGTCCCCACCAGCCTAGTAAAACTCGCTTGCCTCCCAAGCGCCATGATAAATGGCGCGGTTGGGTTACCCACGTCCGTATTGATGAGAATCTCGTAAAGGGGGTGCACGATCTCTGCTTTGACAAGACGTGCCAAGGAAACCGCCTCGCAAAACATGCTGAGGTGGAAAAGTAGAAACGATTCGAGTAAAGGACTTGGCCGTAGTGTGATGACGCACTGCGGAATACGTCAGCAGATTTGATTTGTGTTAATATTATTCTCTCTATGGCAATATGTGGAAGCTTATTTTGCAGAGCCGGACACTACTCTTGGTGTTTACAATCTTCTATGAAGGATTTGGAGGAGGAACCCACCTTGCAATGCCGAAGACAATTTGCACGCCGGACTCGTCGTCATTGAAGCCTGGTTCAGGGGCTACTGAGGGAGTCCTGGATTAGGGGGTGTTCGTGTAGCCGAACTATACCTTCAGCCGGACTCCTGGACTATGAAGATACAAGATTGAAGACTTCGTCCCGTGTCCGGATGGGACTTTCCTTGGCGTGGAAGGAAAGCTTGGCGATGCGGATATTCAAGATCTCCTACCATTGTAACCGACTCTATGTAACCTGACCCTATCCGGTGTCTATATAAACTGGAGGGTTGTAGTCCGTAGGCAATCAACTCCATATACAACAATCATACCATAGGCTAGCTTCTAGGGTTTAGCCTCCTTAATCTCGTGGTAGATCTACTCTTGTACTACCCATATCATCAATATTAATCAAGCAGGACGTAGGGTTTTACCTCCATCAAGAGGGCCCGAACCTGGGTAAAACATCGTGTTCCCTGCCTCCTGTTAGCATCCGGCCTAGAGGCACAGTTCGGGACCCCCTACCCGAGATCCGCCGGTTTTGACACCGACAGTCATCATCAACCTTCCTCCATCACCAATTTCATGATGCTCACCGCTGTGCATGACTAATTCCATTGTAGGCTTATTGGACAGTGATGAGTTGGATGAGATTTATCATGTAATCGAGTTAGTTTTGTTAGGGTTTGATCCCTAGTATCCATTATGTTCTAAGATTGATGTTGCTATGACTTTGCTATGCTTAATGCTTGTCACTAGGGCCCGAGTGCCATGATTTTAGATATGAACCTATTATGTTTTCATGAATATATGTGAGTTCTTGATCCTATCTTGCAAGTCAATAGTCACCTACTATGTGTTATGATCCGGTAACCCTGAAGTGACAATAATCGGGACCACTCCCGGTGATGACCGTAGTTTGAGGAGTTCATGTATTCACTAAGTGTTAATGCTTTGGTCTGGTACTGTATTAAAAGGAGGCCTTGATATCCCTTAGTTTCCAATAGGACCCCGCTTCCACGGGAGGGTAGGACAAAATATGTCATGCAAATTCTTTTCCATAAGCACGTATGACTATATTCGAAATACATGCCTACATGACATTGATGAACGAGAGATAGTTTTGTGTCACCCTATGTTATAACTGTTGCATGAGGAATCACATCCGAATAATTATCCATCATTGATCCATTGCCTACGAGCTTTTCACATATTGATCTTTGCTTAGTTACTTTTCCGTCTCCACTGTTACAATTGCTACAAGAACTACTACTGTTACTTTTGCCACCGTTACCGTTACTTCCATACTACTTTGCTACTAAATACTTTGCTACAAATATTAAGTCTTTCAGGTGCGGTTGAATTGACAACTCAACTGTTAATACTTGATAATATTCTTTGGCTCCCCTTGTGTCGAATCAATAAATTTGGGTTGAATACTCTACCCTCAAAAACTATTGCGATCCTCTATACTTGTGGGTTATCAGTTGTGGTTGTTACATGATGAATGTCATCCAACAAAAATATCTATCGCTGATCCAATGCCTATGCTTTTCTCATATTGATCTTTGCTAAGTTAATACTATTGTTGATGCTGTTACAATCACTAGAAAATTGCTACTATTACTGTTACCGTTACTATTGCTACTGTTACCACTGCTATCAAACTATCATACTACTGTGCTACTAAACACTTTGTTGTAGATATTTACTTCACTAGGTGTGGTTGAATTGACAACTCAACTGCCTAGCTCGTAAATATTCTTTGGTTCCCCTTGTGTCGAATCAATAAAATTGGCTGAAATACTACCCTCAAAGACTATTGTGATCCCCTATACTTATGGGTTATGAAGACTTTTTCTGGTACCATTGCTGGGGAGCATAGCTCTGTTTATTGAGTCACTTGGGGATTATATCTGTTGATCACTACGAAGAATCGGAAAGATGCTAAGACCAAGATCATACCCTAATGAAGATGGCCTCTGGTGATGGTTTCCCTCTCTGACAGGGTGTAGGAAAAGGTCTCTAGATGAGATCACTTTGGAACAGAGGCTTTTGCCGACAGCATGGAAGTTCTAGGTTTCTTTCTGGGGGTTTCCCATTTATAAGAATTTTTAGTGTTTGTTTCACGTCAAGGGGAGTTACACACGAGCTCAGAGGACACTCCCTACCCCCAGGACACGTGGGATGAGTTCGTGACTCCCTCGTGGGTCTTCCACTCCTTCCTCAAAGCTTCGAGGGTTTCTTACATTCCAAAAAAATCACCGTAAATTTTCGTGGCATTTGGACTTCATTTGGAATGGATTTTGTGGAAAACAAAAAATAGCCAAAAAACAAGAACTGACATTGGGCACTAGGTCAATAGGTTAGTCCATCAAAATCATATAAAAGTGCACCAAAACCATGTAGAACTTAGGTAAATATGGCATGAAACTTCATAAATTATCCAACGTATCAACTTGCTTGGCTTCTACTTAGAACATGTCGTCGCCATATTCCTTTAAAGTTGAAAACCCAGGATGTTAATTATATGGATTTGACTGATCCATTCGATTATGAATGCTGAAAAGGGTGCTGGAGTTAGATGTTGTTGCCCTTTTCGATCTAGGTTTTATCTAAACCTGACGAACAATCCTCGTGCTTTTGTGCCATTTATAAGCTGGCGTTATATGTTGTTCCCCTTTTCCACTATTTTTTCACCAAGTTTATGATTATATTTGAACATATATCCCAGTGTCAGTTGGACCTAGCAATTTTTTTCTTGAGATAAACCCAGTAGGTTCCTTGTATCCGAAACCGAGCAACTATCAACTTTTTTTGTTTATTAGATCGAGCAGGTTGCAACTGGGATATGACGCGCGCAACCCAGGTATATTTACTTCCTAGATACAGCCCTGCCTAGTTGATTTCTATCTAACTAAAAAAATTAGGACCAAAAGTAAATTACTCTATGGCGTGCTTACAAAGGGAAAGAACATCACTCTAACAGCATTACAGAACCCAAGTGCTTATACAAGGTGGTGTCGACTTAGTCAACAAATGATTATGCATGCCATAGCCATTGGATTGACACCCAATGTCTGTCGTGCTTCTTCTATCTCTTCTATTCTTCCTCTAGCCGCCCAAACCAAACCACGCTGTCGGTCCCACCTACTCCCGCCTCCCATGGTTGGCTCTGCACCTGCCCACGCATTGCAGCCCCACTGCACCCTAAACCATTGGCCATACCATTCCTCTACTCCCACGTGCCTCATGTTATTCTTTGGCAAAGTCAGCCCCACCTCGCACTCGAACCAGTTAAACCTCGTACTCCCCTTCGCCTGCGGCTACACTGCCCCATCTTCCCCAGCTCCTGTTCGTTCCCATCTGAGGCCTCGCCATTGTCCTCCGCCTTGGTTTGTTCACCGCGGCGCCGTCCTCTGGTGTTGTCAACATGTTCAACAACCAAGAGGAATTAGGAGATTACCATATGTGGAGAGGATGATAGCAGGTACCCACCAGGGTCATGGCAGTACACAAGCAAGTGTGTCCTTATTACAAGAAAAAGTTGTTCCTCCTAATGGTTTCCTGACATCTTGGTCCCACGCTAATGCCAATGTAGTCAATAAACAAGAGAATTGCATAAGGAGCGGCTGACACCAGGGACCCAGCAGCTCGCTTAGTAGTTTTTTTGTTCTTGAGACAAAGCAGGTTATCAGCTGGGTTGTGCGGGGGTTGTGGCCCGTCCAACCCATTCTTTTATTTCATGTTTACCACATAACCAACCAAGTTGTTTTCTCTTTCTGAAAATGGCTAGCCCAGCTTTTTGTTTTTTCAAGAATACCAACGGAAGCCTACTTGCTTTTCTTCGCCCTGCTGGGCTGGAAATCTTTCAAGACGAGGAGCGATGTAATCGGCTTGCCCAGAGAATGGGCTATAAGTTATAAGAAATTGGCTATTAATTCAAAAAATACAGCAAATAGGAAATTAGTTTCAAATTACTTTTTGGATTTTGAGATTCTAAATTTCATTGTATTTAAAATTATTTTTTTAATTAGTTTGAATTTGACCAGAAACTTCGTGATTAAAAACTTTTTGGACCCCACCAAAATATGCAAAATTTCATTGAAAATTTAAAACTTGGCTAGAATATGGGTTGTAATGCTAACAAAAAGAATATGTTTGCAATAAATTCGTTAAGAATTAGGAAATGGGTTGTAAATTATTAACAATAATAGCAAATGGGTTATAAGTTGTTTGCAGCACATTTGGAGGTTGACTTGTGGGCCTATTAGGTTGACATGTACGCAAAGCTTTGTCAACAAACGATTCTAGCAGCAGTGACTGTTCAATGTTAATATAACGACTGTGGTGCTTCTTCAATCTTTGATCTTCTTGCTCTAGTCATGCAAACTAGAGCCGACGGGACCGCCTGCTCTTGCCCCCCATGGCCAGTTGTGCTGCTGTGTAGGCCTCACCGCCCAACCCTACTTCGATCGCTGGTCAGGCCATCCCTCTACTCATTCACACCTCCTATTATTCTCTGTCAACGGTAGCCTCACATCACAACCGAACCAATAAAACCTCATACTCCCCTCCGCATGGGCAACCACCATCGGCGTCCTGGGAACGGGGGTCCCCAGACTTGCCTGCCTACGGACCATGGCATGGCTCCACCAGCGGCCCTGTACGGCCCATATTCACCAGCAAACACTCAAGACCCCCGCGAGGTGCCAAGCCTCGCGAGGCGGACGACGCAAGACCTCCTCGGGGGCGGCCTCACCAGGCCGGCTCACGAGGGGCAGAGAGATCAAGGCAAGGGGCACCTCGCGAGGTTCCTGTGACGCAAGCCATGACGACCAAGGTCAGGCGGGTGCCAGCGTGCGCAGTGTCCTCGCTTCCCCTTTGGTGCTAAGGAGGCAAGCGCAGGCGAGGAGTCCCGAGGTAGCAGGCAAAGGTTTCCATATCGACGAGACCAAGACCAGCAGGACGGCAGGATGGAGGTCATCGTGGAGCCCGGGACGGCGTCATCACCAGAGCCTTTGGCAGGCGAAGACCATCTTTTGTCAGGATAGTTTGTACTAGATGTCCCCCTTCAAATTGGCTGTTGTGGGATTCCTTCCCGCCTAATATTTGGGGAGAGGACCCGGGCTTCTATAAATAGGGCTAGCCACCACCGTAGCCAGGGATCAGCTCGACAAGGGACGAAGAGACCTCATCTTGGACCGAATCCATCCCACCAAAGCAACCACACAAACTCACCAAGCACAAGAGCACCTCTCCTCAGGAGGTTGTTCTTCCCTTATAACTGTTCATCCCCAGCCCAAGAGGCAATCCACCACACCACACTGGAGTAGGGTATTACACCACATCGGTGGCCTGGACCAATATAAATCTTGTGTCCCTTTGTTCTGCGAGTTCGACGCACTGAGGCTTGAGATCGCAGTGAGGGTGAGAGCTTGGGGGAGGAGAGATCTTCATGCGCACCCCAATGTTTGAACCTCAAGGGTTTTGTCGGAACCCAAAATCCGACACTTGGCGCGCCAGGTAGGGGTGCGCTGAAGTTTCCCTTCCATTGATCCATGTTCCACAGCTCCACCGCATCCATGTCGGACGCGCGCCGGGCCGCCCTCGCTGCCCGTGTTGCACAGACAGACCTTGTCGGCGGGCCTCCCCGCCGTTCTCCATCTCCTGTTGCCAACGCCGCTACCAGCCCGGCAGCAAATGAGCAACAAGCATCATCACTGCACCCATCCGTGCGGCGGGACGGCCGCACCGCCACCCCATCGCTGACTCCGGCCGACTCATCGTCTCACGCTCGCCGCGCACCCACGGACGCGTAGGCTGCGCTGCTCATGGCACGCGAGCTCCTGCGTTACTACCCGGTCGACGACCTCTACGAGGACTGGTTGGACCGCATCACCGAGCTCGTCAGCGCTGCTGGAGGCTCTCCTGCACCATCCCTCTCGCTACCTCGCCCACCTCCAGCCGCGGGCGATGTAGCTCATGGAGCGCCTCCGCCGCCTCCGCATCAAGACGGCGCCCTTGCACCGAGATGCGCAGCTCACGAAGCGCCACCACCCCCTCTACATCAAGATGGTGTCCTCGCCCCAAGACGCGCGGCCCCGCGACGTGATCCACCACGCCGTGTGCCCACGCATTAAGAAGGAAGCTGCCAAGAAATTCCCCGGCCGCAAGAAAATGCTCCAGAGCTCCCAGCACCACCACGACAAGACCGCGTGCCACCTGTGGCGGCGGTGCGCGGACATCCAGGCCAAGCCCCGCATCAGGAAAGGACCCCGGTGGCCACGGCACGCTGTCACGCCTTCACTCCTGAGCTGCGTAATGTCGTCTGGTCGGGCAAGTTCAAGCTAGACCTGCCTTCTCACTACGATGGCACCCCAACCCTGCAGAGTTCCTGCAGCTCTACGAATGGAGCATCGAGGCGGCCAGCGGCGACGAAAAAGTCACGGCGAACTGGTTTCCCGTGGCTCTCAAGGATGGCGCTCGCTCATGGCTCCTGAACCTGCCTCCAGGCTCGATCTCCTCCTGGGATGAGATGCGCGACCGCTTCGTCGCCAACTTCCAGGGCACTCGTGACCGCCCTCCGGCCGCGGGTGACCTGCGCCACATCAAGCAACAGCCGGGAGAGACCCTGCAGAAGTACATCCAACGCTTCAATAGCGTGCGTCTCAAGATTCCCAAAGTGACGGATGAGGCCAACATCTCAGTGTTTTCCGATGGCCTCCACGACATCAAGATGAAGGAGGAGCTCGCTATCCACGAGGAGCTATGCATGACCCTGGAGCTGTTCAACATAGCGACCAAGTGTGCGAGGGCTGAGGAGGGGCGTCTCTCCCTCCTTGAGCTCCCTGTTGACGATCCAGCGGAAAAGAAGGCCAAGTTCAAGGACGTGAAGCGCAAGGGAGTGGCCGTACTCGCGGTAGAGCCAGACACAAAGCGCGGCCGGGACCTCCCCCGAGTCATCCAAGGGCGGCCGTCCGTTCTGCGCCTTCCACAACGTGCGTAGCCACAACACCAACAATTGTCAAGAGCTCAGGGCCATTCGATATGGACGCTTCGGTCGATGCCCCAGGCGCAACGACCGGGGCTATGGCCAAGGAGGAGGAGGAGGCGGAGGATGCTAGGATGACCGTGGCCCCCGCCAGGAGTGGCGCGACCATCCTCGTGAGGATCGCTGGCAGGACCAGCCTCGTGAGGGCGCCTGGAAGGACCAGCCTCGCGAGGACCATCCCCAGGGCAACCCTGGTCTCCCTCCGCTGCCGCCACCACCAAGAAGGAACGACGACCACCATCAAGATGAGGGGGCTGGGGGCTTCCAGGAGCCGCGCGCCATCGCTTGCATCTTGGGTGGTGCTCAGCCCCCGGCTTCCCAGCACATCTTCAAGTAGTTCTCTCGCGAGGTGAACGCAGCCCTCCCCAAGCTCGAGGCCATGCGCCCACTCAGATGGTCCAAGTATGCCATCACCTTCAGCTCGGCGGACCAGCTCAAATGCGCGGCGACCGCTGGCATCCTCCCAATGCTCTGCTCACCCGTCATCAGCAATGTCCAAGTCACCAAGACCCTCATCGACGGCAGCGCGGGGCTCAGTGTCCTGTCCGTCGAGACGTTCGACAGCCTTCAGGTGCCCTATGATCAGCTGCAGCCTACAAAGCCCTTTTCAGGAGTGACCGACGGCTCCACCACCCCGATAGGGCAAGTTCGTCTCCCTGTCACCTTCGGTCAGCGCGACAACTACCACACCGAGATCGTCGACTTTGATATCGCCCACATCCGTCTGTCATACAATGCCATCCTCGGGTACCCAGCATTAGCTAAATTTATGGCAGTGACCCACCATGGCTACAACGTCCTCAAGATGCCGGGAAGCGGCAGAATCATCACAGTCCCCTGCGAAGAAAGAGATGCAGTGTGCTCCCTCGAGCACGCCTTCCAAGCCGTAGTAGTCGAAGACTCTGGCAGCGAGGGCGCGCAATACCCTCCTGAGGCCATCCCCAAGAAGAAGAAGAAGCTACTCCGCACAGGGCCTCAGGGGAGCGGCGCCTCCAGCGGTGCCACCTCAGGATCGGCCCTCATACCTAGGGCGCCTTCCTCCCCGCATAGGAAGGCGTGCCTGGCGCCCTCCTCGGGCAGGGCTTGGGGGCTCTCTTCTGGAGGGCCTCAGACCTGGACATCACGAGGGAGGCGCTCGGGCACCATGTGGAGGCATGCTTTGCGACACATTTCCCTCAAGAGGGCATCGGGCAAGGAGCGCCCGACGCTCAAGAGTTCATCATCCAGGCCACCCGGGAACTTCAAGAAGCAAGGGAGATACGCGGCGACCGCCGCCCACTTGGTGTAGCTCCCCACCCGGGCAAGGGTGGCGAGCTGCGTGTCTGCATCGACATCCCAGGGCTCAACAGGGCCGCATCTCAGGAGCGCTTCTGTCATTCGCGTGCTGGCCGGTGTGAGAGTCCACCTCACAACTACGTTCGCATGCCATTCGGCCTTCCGAGCGTAGCAGCCGCCTTCCAGCGCAATCTACAGAGCATCCTGGCGACCCAGGAGGCCAGGCATCATGCGGTCCTGGCAGAGATGGAGATGGTCCTCAGGAGGCCACCTGTGCCCCCAGAGCCTCCCGAGGATCAGGGTCTCGACGGCTCGTGAGGAGCGGCTTCTTCAGCGCGCGCCTTCAGCATTCCAACGCTCCTTCGACAACGAAACCAGGTGACATTTTCCAAGTTCATTCAGCTAGGGCGCCCCCAGGCTGCATCATTCCTAGGTCATGTGGGCCTGTCCCCGCGGCATGTATCCTTTTTTACGCCTTTAAGCTTACTTTACTAGGGGCGCCACTCGGGCTGCATCATCCCCAGGCCGCTTGGGTCTGTCCCAGCAGCATGTATCGTTCTCGCATCTATCCAAGCTATCTGGTTCCCATGCATAAGTTATTTATAGTCATCACCTGTGTCGGATTTCGGGTCCCAGCAAAACCCTTAAGGTTCGAACACTTGGGTGCGCGCGAAGATCTCTCCCTCACCGATCATGCCCTCAAGCACTTCACGATCTCAAAGGCTAGCTTGACGAACTCGCAACACAAGACACACAAGATTTATACTAGTTCGGGCCACCATTGCAGTGTAATACCCACTCCAGTGTGGTGTGGTGGATTGCCTCTTGGGCTGATGATTAGTAGTACAAGGGGAAGAACAGCCTCCTAAGGAGAGGTGTTCTTGTGCTTGGTTGGTGTGTGGCTAAGGATGGAATGGCTCAGATCTAAGATGAGGGTTTTTTCGGTCCCTCACTATTATGGTGGCTAATCCTATTTATAGAGGCCCTGGTCCTTTCCCCAAATATTGAGCAGGAAGGGAGCCAACAACGACCAATTTGAAAGGGGACAGTTAGTACAAGTTATCCTGACAAAAGCAGTCTTCGCCTGCTAAAGGCTCTGGTTGTGACACTGTCTTGGGCTCCACGGTGACCTCCGTCCTGCCATCCTGCTGGTCTTGGTCTCGTTGCACCGATATGGAAACCTTTTCTTGACGCCTCGGTACTCTTCGTCTGCGCTTGCCTCCTTAACACCAAAGAGGAAACAAGGACACTGGGAGCGTTGGCGCCCGCCTCGCACCTCTGGTCTCGGTCGTCATGGCTCACATCATTGGAACCTCACGAGGTTTGCCTTGCCTTGATCTCTCCGCCCCTCGTCAGCTAGCCTGGTGAGGCCGCTCCTGAGGAGGTCTTGTGTCGTCCGCCTCATGAGGCTCTTGAATGCTTGTTGGTGAAGTTGGGCCGTACGAGCCCGCTTGTAGCGCCACGCCGTGGGCCGCAGGCAGGCAAGTCTGGGGACCCCCGTTCCCAGAACGCCGACAGTAGCCCCCGGGCCCAGGGCACACTCGGGCATGGCTTCGAGGCGAAGCCAAGGGGCAAGTGCGGAGTGTCGCGGGCCCCAATAGCATGCGGCCTTGGTCGACGCGTGGCGGTTGATTGGACGTGGGTGTCTCCGCTTTCCCACGTTGCCTTGGCAACTGCCCAACTTGACGAGTCCCTGCTGCATGCAAGGAAAAACCATCATTATTACCTTAGATCATGGAGGCCGGCGGTTGGCCTTCCTTTGGCTATAAATGGGAGGTGGGGCGGAGCCCCATCACCCGTCTCTCCTCTGCCTCTCCCGCTTCTTCTCCTTCCTTGCTCCACTCCTTGCTGGTGTAGTCATGGCACCGATTCGAAGGTTCTCGGCCGCGGAGAAGGTCAAGGCTCCCCTCAACAAGCTCGAGTTGCTCCCGTCGAAGAAGAGGAGGTCCCATCGTCACGAGATGATCGTGAGGCCGGTGGTGTCGCGGCCGTGGTATGAAAGGCCGCCTCCTGGGTACCCGTTGCCCTTGTATGCTCATGCTGATGATTCCGGAGGGAGGAGCGATGAGCGCCGCCGCCCGTGCCAGGGTCGTGACCACCGTGCCGCGCAGGCGCACGTTGTCGCCCCAGGGGTCCATGCTGCGGATTGCTCGTGTGAGTTCGTGTTGTGGGCGGCGATGCCCTCGAGTACTTGGATTCGCTTCCCTTCCTTCTTCTCTGCAGAGATGCTGCCAGGGGGGCCTCGAGCTTTGGCTGCAGCAAACCGACTGCGAGGCCCCAATGACTGGAGCGGAAATTGAAGTCGTTGCCTCCGGGAGGATCTTCATGACCCGAGGCTAGGGCGAGATTGCCCGAGTTTGCCGTGCGGAGGGCGCCCTCGCGATCCACTTCGAGTACGATGACGCCTCCATGCTGTTCTTCAAGGTCTTCGACGAGGAAGGCCGCCGCCTGGAGTGCTGCCCTAAAGGAGGTCGCCAGGACAGCGCAGCGGCGGGCGCTGGGCCTGTCGCAGGCCTCTCCTGCAGCTCCTCCAGCGATAGCGGCGACTCCTGGTGGTCCAGCGACTCTCCCGAGCTTTACAAGACTACGGAGATGAGTGACGACAGCTATGTGCCCCCAAGCTCTCGCCGACCCCGGAGCAGGGCTGCAGCGTCTGGACGCCGCTGTCAATGATCTAGATGGGGTTGGCGCTGGCCTCTCATGGCCCACTATTGATGATGGCGTCGGCGTCAGCCGGCGCGTGTAGGTAGAGCTCCTAGGGATTCCTTTCCTTTTGTTCCCTGCGAGGAATCAAAATGGACCCTGCTGGGGCGTGTAAGGCGTTTGTAACGTCCTTTGTTGATATTATCGTTATTATGAAGTTGTGCGTGTGCATGCTCCGTTCCGGCTCAGTTTCCCCTTTCCAACCTCGCGACGGCATGGTGCTCTACGCCGACGGGTCCTGGTCCCCAGGCAGGCTTCAACCGTCACTAGTATGCCAGTTCGCGATGCCGTGGTCAAGGCCAGGAGGTGAGAGGCCCGAGGTCCAGTAAGAGCTCGTGAGACGCGATGCTCAGGAGGTCCCCTTTGGCGCGCAAGCGAACGCCGAGAGGTAAGAGAGGGAGACTGTGTTGCCGCAGCAGGGCAACACAAATGAGAACTCTACGCTGTAGCAGTTGGTTGACCCGAGCATGAAACTTATCTTGGCAATCCAGGGTTGGTCCTTCGCGAGAAGCCAGGGTTAGGCGTCGGTCGCTGCTGAGTATCTAGGTTAGGCCCGTGCGGGCCTCCCCCTCTTCTCCATGTTTTTCCTGGTGCTCTACGTCCTCAAGTCCTAGCCCTCGAGCGAGCTTAGCCGCCGCTGGTATGCCAGGTCGCGATGCCGTGGTCAAGGCCAAGGGGTGAGGGCTGGAGAGCCTGTAAGAGCTGCTGAGTCACGATGCTCAGGTGCCCCCCTTTTAACGCGCAAGCGAATCACATGGGAAAAGAGAGAGAGAGTCTGTGGTACCGCCCACTGTAGCCTTCAGGAAGTTCCTGCAAGTTAGCGTGAGGAAGGGCACCAATCGCCATGGTCATTGTCGGTCCGCCTCTTGTATGTGGGAGGGGACTCCCTACTACGGAGAGCCCCCGGGGCATGTACAGCCCCACCCTGACACGTGGCTTTTGCATGACAGGGCTAGACGAGGTGTGTCTGGGCACTCGTGAGCCAGCACGGGACTCACGAGGCCCTACCTCAAGGCGGGTTGCGCCTGGTCTTGATTCTTGTTCGCTGCGTTGGTCCTGTGAGGTGGTCAGACAACCTGTGCCGAACGAATCTCCTGAGGTTATCACGTGAGAAAGCCAAGCACCAACGGCCCCAGGAGGTGACGCGAACGGGGCAGGCCCGCCAGACAGAGCTCAGCCATTGGATTTATCGATGCTGCAGGGACGGACCCAAGCACAGACGCCGTGCCTAACCCTCTCATGCGAAGGGTCCTAAAGAAAGACGACTGGCACGTGGCTCTCACAGTGGGCGACAATCAAGCAGGTGATAGTCATGGATAGATTAAGCATGGAAAGCAAACTAGCTCGGGTAAATGCATGAAAGATACGCGCCACTGGGTCTGGCCTAAGCGGCTTGGAGATGATGCAGCCCGAGGGGCACCCCGGCAAGGTAAGCTAAAGACATAAAAAGGAAGGGATACATGCCACAGGGACGGGCCCACGCGGTCTAGGAATAATGCAGCCCCGAGGGCGCTCCTAGCTAAATAAACTTGGAAAATGTCACCAGGTTCCGTTGATGAAGGGGTGTTGAGGCAGCTGAAGGTACGCGGCAAAGGGGTTGCTCCTCACGAGCCGCCGGGGCCCTGAGCCTCGGGAGGCTTTGGGGGTCCAGGCGGTTCCTTGAGGACCGTCGCCATCTCCACCCAGACCACGTGGTGCCTGGCCTCCTGACCCGCCATGACACTCCGCAGGTTGCGCTGGAAGGCAGCAGCCACACTCGGCAGGCCGAACGGCATGCGAACATAGCTGTGAGGTGGACCTTCACAGCGCCCAACACGCGAAGGCCAGAAGCGCTCCTGAGATGCGGCTCGGTTGAGCCCTGGTATGTCGATGCAGACGCGCAGCTCACCACCCTCGCCTGGGTGGGGAGCAGCGCCTAGTGGGCGGTAGTCACCACGTATTGCTCTTGCTTCCTGAAGCTCCTAAGATACCTTGGTGATGAACTCCTGAGCGTCGGGCGCTCCTTGCTCGATGTCCTCCTGAGGGAGACGTGCCGCGAAACACGCCTCCAAGTGGTGCCCGAGCACCTCCCTCGTAATGCTGACAAGGTCTGAGGCCCTCCAAAAAAGAGCCCCCGAGCCCTGCCCGAGGAGGGCGCCGGGCATGCCTTCCTATGCGACAGAGGGAGGCGCCCCAGGTGCGGGCGCTGATCCTGACGAGGTACCGCTTGCGGCGCCGCCCTCCCGAGGTCCGGCATGGAGTAGCTGCTTCTTCATCTTGGGGACGACCTCAGGAGGGTACTGAGCTGCATTGTTGTCGGGGTCTTCGATTAACGCTGCTTGGAAGGCGCGCTCAAGGGAGCACACCGCATCTCTTTATTCGCAGGGGACTATGATGATCCTGTCGCTTCCTAGCATCTTGAGGACGTTGTAGCCGTGGTGCGTCACAGCCATGAACTTGGCCAGGGCCGGATGCCCGAGGATGGCATTGTACGGCAGACGAATGTGGGCGACGTCGAAGTCGATGAGCTCGGTGCGGTAGTTGTTGCGTTCTCCAAAGGTGACTGGGAGGCGGACCTGACCTATCGGCATGGTGGAGCCGTTGGCCACTCCTGAGAAAGGCTTGGTAGGCTGAAGCTGATTGTCGGGGATATACCCCGCGGTATAAACCGCCGGATGTATGACCCGGCTAGAGTTTGGCGATTCACTGGCAACCCACTTGGACATGGCAGTTTACGGTCCATTGGTAATCCGGCAGGCGGGTCAGAGGAGCGACAAGACCCGGTGGCCCAACGGGCGGTTTATGGAAGGCCGGATCATGCTATGGTGGGCCGGTTTAAGAGAAAAGGCGTGAGGAATATTTACTTTACAAGGAAGACCCGGACTTGTATCCGGCTTGTATTAGAAGGGAGACTAGTCCTAATCCTAATAGGACTCCACATGTAACCCGCCCCTTCAACATATATAAGGAGGGGCAGGGCTCCCCAAAGAGGGACAGCGACAAACAAGAAACGATCTTAGGGCTAGACATAAAGAGGAGAGCCGGTTTACGGCGACTCCCTCGTGATGATAATGAGACCTAGCCTCAAACAACATGTAGGGTTTTTACCGGATGATGTTTCCCGGGGCCCGAAGCTGTCTAAACCCTTGTCTTGCATGTTGATCCGCCCTGCGTCTCTCGTCCCACTCAACCCCTCTCAAGCTACCACATAGATGCGTTGGCCTCGCGACTAAGTCCTTTCGCTAGGACATCTGCCGTGACAATTCCATGACAGTTGGCGCCCACCGTGGGGCCCGCGCACGGTGGTGTCGAGTTCTTGAAGGGATCTCTCCCAGGGATCGAGAAGTTTTGCAGTTTTCCGGATGAAGAAAGCCGGTTCAGAAGGATTTGTATCAGCTTCAAGTTGATCGGTTCAGGTTTAAGATCTGGGATTTAAGGTTTAAAAGAAATTAGGGTTTGCGTTCTGTATGCTGCCGACACAAGACAATCTGTCCAAACCGACGAGACATTGGTTTCGCCGATTCCTACAAGATGTCAAGTCACAGTTTCCATTGAAACGGATAAAGGGTTTCCACTGTCCGAGCCATCAAGTTGCTGCGGCTGGATTACAGGTTCAAATCCCAAAGCTGTTTGGTACTGCTAGTTCACATGGATACAAAGATAAATCAAGCGGAGATTAAAATAAAGAACCAGTACTGCTATGAGTACCGGTCAACTACATGTGGAGATCAACTAAGGACTAGCAGGCAATAATTGAATAGACTATATGTCTCAATCCGAGGGAGAACCGCAATGGGAGAAGTTACAAAGTCCAGAAGATAATTCAAAAGCTAAAAAGACGTTTCCATTAACCATCGTACTAGTACTTGATGAGCAAAAGGATCAAGGCTGCATTATTTAAAGAGCATTACCATGTTCAAATCAGAGTTCTACTTCCTACGGGTAATGGTTATAGTAGGCGCTGGGATTAAAAAGAAGAAGAAGAAGGGGAGTCCACGATTCCTAGGAAGACTCGACCGACTAACCACGACCCGGATTCTGCATGACTGTTGACGCAGCACGGCTTCGGCGGTGGATTGTTTGCTGGCTTCAAGTCCCGAGGCACTAGTCTACATCGCTGCTGCTATTACCTGA
Source organism: Triticum dicoccoides (assembly GCF_002162155.2). Taxonomy (NCBI): domain Eukaryota; kingdom Viridiplantae; phylum Streptophyta; class Magnoliopsida; order Poales; family Poaceae; genus Triticum; species Triticum dicoccoides. Next base: position 512,211,151 of record NC_041392.1, on the reverse strand, counting down.
TCAATTAGTACTACTTCTAGTACGTGGTGATTTCCACACAAAAACAAACAACATATTGATTTCCCAAGTCGCTGTCACTCATCACGTCGAGCTACAAGTTCAGATTCTTTCAACCGCTACGTCCACCCAAAGCTATCAGGTGATATCCGTCCAGTCTGTTTTAATAACACAGATAAATTTTTGTGTGAATGGTCACTCTGGTATGTGGCATTGTTTCGCAGGATAAATTGTTCATTACAAATGAGGCATTACACCGCGGATACGGACCACACCGGCTTACAACACTGTGGCCATCTCTCGCAACCGCCGGTTTAAAGCACCATGGCCGTCTTTTACGACCGCGCCAGCTTATAACGCGGAAGACAACTTGCTCGTCCGCACCGGTTTTCAACGCCGTGACCAATTCAACTGTCTGCTCGCATGGCTGACTCACCCATGAGTGATTTCAGCTTCACCAAGTGATCATCAACTTAATGGCGGATTATTTCCGGCCTAACATATCAGGTGACATCTATCTAAATCTACTTTTGACATATATTGTTTTTGTAAAAAAACAATTACGTTGGTTTTGTATATTTTATATGCAGGACAAGTATTCGCCACAACATTGGTGTGACACCATGCATATGGAGCGCGCACTGGCGTCATTATATGCTGGCTTTTAACCATTCCGCACTACTCAACGGACGCGCGCAAACCGCCTGTGGTCCGGTTTACATCAACACGCAGCCGGTTCTCCATCTATGCCGGCTTACAATGCCTGCAGGCGACTCCCCGTCCGCGCCGGTTCACAATACCCGCAGGCGGCTCTCCCGTCTGCGCCGACTTACTACACCGCGACCGACTCATCTGGCTGTGCCGTCTCTGAAACTGCGGCCATCTTTATCGTCCGCCTCTCGCGGCCTAGTCTACATCAACATACCGGGCCGCACCTGTCTGCATGAGCTGGTGATTGGGCACACAAGTCGCCGCCACTACAGTTTTGATTAACTGCAAATCGCCAGTTGGACGGAACCATTGGCCGAGTTGCTGACAAGGCTCATATGGGATCATTTACAACCCGCCGCAGTCACCTCAACCTTCTATGGATTCACATCGTGCTATCAACGCCAATGATATACAAGTTATGCCGGTTTATATGACGGTCATATATGGAGAGTCTCAAGCCAACTCCTCGAGTCACCTTTGAGACTCGGGGGCTACAATGACATGACTCAGCAAATCTTGCCAGTTTCAGCAAATTTAAGAACCCCGGGATGATGGAGGGAAAGATAACCCGGTCCCGGAGGCTACTATTATTTGAAGGCCGTCAGAAAATTTCCGGCTTAGAAAGTATATGACAGTTACAAAATCTCGGCTCAATGAAGAAGTTCCGGATCATCAGAAAGGATTCCGGTTTACAACCCGGTTCAAGGGAAGTCAGTCTCACTGAAGCTCTCAAATATCCGGTTTACAATCCGGTTCAAGGGGAATTTGTCTCGCACGAAGCTTTGAAACTCTCAAATCCGGTTTAACAATGTCCGGTTCAAAAAGAAATTAATTTCTCGCAAGTTCGAGTTGAAAGGCCGTCAGAAAATTCCCGGCTGAAAATGAAGATTCCGGTTTGCAATCCTGTTTAAGGGACGTCTGTTCTCCCACAAAGCATTGAAGCTCTCACTATCCGGTTCAAGATCCCGGTTCAAGAAGAATTTATCTCTTGTAAAAAAGTTAAAAATTACCAAAGAGGACCTGCTGCCATGATGCGCGGTTCAAACATGGGTATCCTGCCTGATTGGCCTAACATATTATTGATCACATGGGGGCTTCTGCTTCATAAAGCGGGGTCTCTGTCTTTCTCGTCATGCAAGGTTACACGGAGTGGTTCTGTTTAAAGCGGCCTCCGGTTTACCCCTTGACATTTGTTTTTTATATATCACTGGGGGCCTTGGTCGTGTCCGAACCAACGAACACCCTTTGATAGGCGACAGCCACCAGATCATTTGGGGACATGGTCAAGTCTGAACCAGTCACGCCTCTTGGTCGGCCTAAGGCCACAAAATCACTTGGGGGCATGGTCGAACCCGAACCATTGCCACGCCTCTTGATCTGGCATATATGCCACGAATCATTTGGGGACCTGGCTGACTTGAATCATTGTCACTCCTATTGGGGGCCTTGATCCTGTCCGACCATGGTAATACCATCTGATCAGCTCAGTATAGCATATTTTTGCAAATGGTTTTTATCATTGCTTTTGCTTCCATATTTTTTCTATAACTTTTATTTGATTTTTGTTGCGTTTTTTAAACCGACAACGTTGTTAATCCGGTTCGACTGTCAATTACAAATTGACAGAACACGGTCAAATCTTAATCCGGAGGCCATCTGCCCGGTTTGATTTTCTGTTACCATCCTATTATGGAGTAAACCGGTGTTTATCAACCCGGCTTGACTTTCAATTACAAGTTGTCAATACAGGATCAAGTTATAATCCGGAGACTATCAGCCCGGTATGGTTTGACTATGAATCGTCAGTATTATATATGGTTAAACCGGTGTTTATCACAACCCGGTACGGTTTATCATCAACCGGCACAGTATGAAAGGAGTTATCATTACTCAAGATTGGGGTTATCACTCTTACTACAAAAAATTGGTAAACTAATGATGTGATTCAATATCACAGGTATGATATATTTCATTGATTATTCTTAAGTGCAGCCTTGGTTATAAACCTGGGTTATATGTTAGGCATTATGACCCGTCCGGCGGTAAACCGCCAGGACACTTTAAACTTGTTGTATGCAGAGACAGGTTGAATAAAGCATGATGATAAATTATCCGGTGTTTATTAAACCGGCCTGGCTTTAAGACGATAAGTCGCCAGTATATGATGGGAAATTATCCGGAGTTTATTAAACCGGCCTGGTTTTGGACTATATGTTGCCAGTATATATTTGGATTGCGCCATTGGAATCATGCGCTTATAAATAATTGGGTTATATTATTCAAATAGCCAAATTTGGCTGAATTTTCATTATCATATTGGATGAATTTTTCATACCGGATTATATTATCTTGAATAGCCAACATGGCTGGATTTTTATGGTTATTAGTAACCGGTATTATTGAGTTTTCAAAGTCGCTTTAGCGCAACACTTATTATTTTATCAAAGGATATGATTTATTCTACAATGGATGGAATAGTCCCGAGTCGCTGCAGGCTCACGACCCGGCACTTGGGGGCTACATTATTCAAATTGAGATTACATGCAAGTCTCATGTCGCTGCAAGCATGCACCATGACACTTGGGGGCTAATGCAAAGTAATTTTCTGCTCATATTATTGAAGACCCGACTCATCACATTATAATGAGTCGGCCCTTGGGGGCTACCACTTGCTCCTGTTAACAGTTGAAGGTACAAAGCTTTTTATTCGTTATATTGAAGAGTCCACTGCTCAGTTGGTAAAGCACAAGGATCTTAACCTTGTGGACGTGGATTCAAGTCCAATGATGAGGGTTACATCATATGATGTTATTTTCATTGAAGTATATATTAAAGTCCCAGCTCAATATTATCTTACTGAGCCGGCCCTTGGGGGCTACACATCATTGCTCAAATCTACATGATTATACCTACAAAGTCCCTGCTCATTATTGCATAATGACCCGGCTCTTGGGGCCTACACTGGTTGAAGTTTTTATGAGTATAAGATAATTGCAAGTCCCAGGTTGCTGTAAGCATGATAACCCGGCACTTGGGGGCTACATAGTATGGAGTATTCAGTTTTTACTAGTCACTGGGATGAACAACATGGATTTCTTCTTAAGTGGCAGTATTTATATTGAAGCAAGTCTTAAGCCATCACTTTGTTCTGCTCAAGACTCGGGGGCTACAGGTATTATATTATTATCGAAGAACTATTTTCAAATTCTCTGTTTTGAGCAAACTGGATTAACCCGGCGTCACCAATCATTATGACCCTGTGTCTGTAACCCAGCGTCATCAATAATCATGAAACGGCAAGTTTTACATCTTCAAGCCGGCTGGATATCAGTTGAATATTTCAGAGACTAATATTTTTGTCAAGTCAAAGCATTGAAGGCCGATTCAAATGGATTCTTTATTTACAAATATCTTCTGCAAGCAAATTGATTATGAAGATGGTTATTAACTTGGAAGGAAGAAATGACAAGGATTTAAGGATGATCAAGTGCCGGCTTACAAATATATTTAAACCGGAGCACAACCCGACAAATTTGTTCTTGTTGCAGATCAGTTTAACATGGATGAATCCAAATTAAACTGGGGGCTAATGTCGGGGATATACCCCGTGGTATAAACCGCCGGATGTATGACCCGGCTAGAGTTTGGCGATTCACTGGCAACCCACTTGGACATGGCGGTTTACGGTCCATTGGTAATCCGGCAGGCGGGTCAGAGGAGCGACAAGACCCGGTGGCCCAACGGGCGGTTTATGGAAGGCCGGATCATGCTATGGTGGGCCGGTTTAAGAGAAAAGGCGTGAGGAATATTTACTTTACAAGGAAGACCCGGACTTGTATCCGGTTTGTGTTAGAAGGGAGACTAGTCCTAATCCTAATAGGACTCCACATGTAACCCGCCCCTTCAACATATATAAGGAGGGGCAGGGCTCCCCAAAGAGGGACAAGCGACAAACAAGAAACAATCTTAGGGATAGACATAAAGAGGAGAGCCGGTTTATGGCGACTCCCTCGTGATGATAATGAGACCTAGCCTCAAACAGCATGTAGGGTTTTTACCGGATGATGTTTCCCGGGGCCCGAAGCTGTCTAAACCCTTGTCTTGCATGTTGATCCGCCCTGCGTCTCTCGTCCCACTCAACCCCTCTCAAGCTACCACATAGATGCGTTGGCCTCGCGACTAAGTCCTTTCGCTAGGACATCTGCCGTGACAATTCCACGACACTGATCGTATGGCACTTGAAGGTTGTCAAACGTCTCGACGGACAGGGCGTTGAGCCCTGCACTGCCGTCAATGTGGGTCTTGGTGACTTGCACGTTGCTGATGATGGGTGACCAACGCATTGGGAGAGCACCGGCGGTGGCCGCACACTTGAGCTGGTCTGCTGAGCTGAAGGTAATGGCACACTTGGACCACCTGAGCGGGCGTGTAGCCTCGAGCTTGGGAAGAACTGCGTTCACCTCACAAGCAAACTGCTTGATGATACGTTGTGAGGATGGGGCTTGAGCTCCGCCCAAGATGCAGGCGATAGCACGCGGCTCCTGAAAGCCCCTAGCTCCCTTGTCTTGGTGATGGTTATCGTTTCTTCTTGGTGGTGGCAGTGGAGGAAGCCCAGCATTGCCCTGAGGACGGTCCTCACGAGGCTGATCCCTCCAGGCACCTTCGCGAGGCTGATCCTGTCAGCGGTCCTCACGAGGCCGGTCGCACCACTCCTGGCGTGGGCCCCGGTCGTCCCAGCGTCCTCCCCCACCTCCTCCTCCTCGGCCGTAGCCTCGGTCATTGCGCTCGGGGCGTCGACCGAAGCGTCCATCGCGTATGGCTCTCAGCTCTTGGCAATCGTTGGTGTTGTGGTTGTGTACATTGTGGAAGGCGCAAAATGATCGGCTACCCTTGGATGACTCAGGCTGGTCCCTGCCGCGCTTCGTGTCCGGCTCTTCCGCGAGTACGACCGCTCCCTTGCGCTTCACATCCTTGGCCTTGGCTTTCTTATCCTCCGGGTCGGCAGCCGGGAGCTCGAGAAGGGAAAGGCGCCCTTCCTCAGCCCTTGCGCACTTGGTCACCAGGTTGAATAGCTCCAGGGATGTGCACAAATCCTCGTGGATGGCGAGCTCCTCCTTCATCTTGATGTCGCGGACACCATCGGAGAACGCAGAGATGATGGCCTCATCCGTCACCTTGGGGATGTTGAGACGAACGTTGTTGAAGCGCTGGATGTACTTCTGGAGGGTCTCTCCTGGTTTTTGCTTGACACGGCGCAGGTCACCCATGGTCGGGGGGGTCGCGAGTGCCCTGGAAGTTGGCGACGAAGTGGTCGCGCATCTCGTCCCAGGAAGAGATGGAGCCAGGAGGAAGGTTCAGGAGCCAGGAGCGGGCACCATCCTTGAGAGCCATGGGAAACCAGTTCGCCATGACTTTCTTGTTGCCGTTGGCCGCCTCGATGCTCAGCTCATAGAGCTGCAAGAACTCCACGAGGTCGGGGGTGTCGTCGTAGTGCGGAGGCAGGTCTGGCTTGAACTTGCCTGGCCAGGTGACGCTATGCAGCTCGGGGGAGAGGCGCGGCAGCCGACCGTGGTCACCGGGGCCAGTCTTGGAGGTGGAGCCTGGTCGTGGTGCCCCTGCATCGCCGCGGCACGCGGCGCATGGCCCTGTCGTAGCAAGCAATCCTGGCATAGCGGAGCTGGGAGTGGTGGAGCACTTCCTTGGGGACGGGGAATCTCTTGGCAGCTTCTTTCCTCGTGCACTCGCACGCAGCGCGGTGGGTCGCGTCGATGGACCGCGCATCTTGGAGCGAGGATGCCGCCTTGGCGCGGGGGAGGCTAAGGTGCTCCCTGAGCCGCACGCCTCGGCGCAAGGGTGCCATCTTGTTGTGGAGGAGGCGAAGGCGCTCCATGAGCCACGTCGCCCGCAGCTGGTGGAGGGCGAGGCAGCAAAAGGGACGGTGCAGGAGAGCCTCCCACGGTGCTGACGAGCTCGGCGATGCGGTCCAGCCAGTCCTCGTAGAGGTCGTCGACCGGACGGTAACGTAGGAGCTCGTGTGCCATGAGCAGCGCGGCCTGCGCGTCCGTGGGGGTGCGGCGAGCGTGAGATGACGAGCCAGCCGGAGTCAGCGACGGGGTGGCTGTGTAGCCATCCCGGCGCATGGAGGGATGCAGCAAAGAGGCTTGTTGCTTGTTTGCCATCGGCCCGGTGACAGCGTTGGCAGCGGGTGACGGAGAACGACGGGGAGGCCCACCGACGGGAGCCGTCTGAGCAACACGGGCGGCGAGGGCGGCCCGGCGCTCAGCACGAGCTCGGGGGCGTCGGCCATGAGCTTGGTGGAGTGACGAAGCATGGGTCGAAGAGGAAGAAGGCTTCGGCGCACCCCTACCTGGCACACCAAATGTAGGATTTCAGGTTCCGGCAAAACCCTTAAGGTTTGAACACTGGGGTGCGCGCGAAGATCTCTCCCTCACCGATCACGCCCTCAAGCACTTCGCGTCTCAAAGGCTAGCTCGGCGAACTCGCAACACAAGAGACACAAGATTTATACTGGTTCAGGACACCGTTGCGGTGTAATACCCTACTCCAACGTGGTGTGGTGGATTCACTCTTGGGCTGATGATGAGCAGTACAAGGGGAAGAACAACCTCCTGAGGAGAGGTGTTCTTGTGCTTGGTTGGTGTGTGGCTAAGGATGGAATGGCTCAGATCTAAGATGAGGTTTCTCCGGTCCCTCACTATTGTGGTGGCTAATCATATTTATAGAGGCCCTGGTCCTCTCCCCAAATATTGAGCGGGAAGGGAGCCAACAACGGCCAATTTGAAAGGGGACAGCTAGTACAAGTTATCCTGACAAAAGCAGTCTTCGCCTGCTAAAGGCTCTGGTGATGACGCCATCTTGGGCTCCACGGTGACCTCCGTCCTGCCGCCCTGCTGGTCTTGGTCTCATTGCACCGATATGGAAAACCTTTGCTTGACTCCTCGGTACTCTTCGTCTGCGCTTGCCTCCTTAACACCAAAGAGGAAACAAGGACACTGTGAATGCTGGCGCCCTCCTAGCGCCCGCCTCGTCTCGATCGTCATGGCTCACGTCATTGGAACCTCGCGAGGTTTGCCTTGCCTTGATCTCTCCGCCCCTCGTGAGCCAGCCTGGTGAGGCCGCTCCTGAGGAGGTCTTGTGTTGTCCGCCTCGCAAGGCTTGGCCCCTCGCGAGGGTCTTGAATGCTTGTTGGTGAAGTTGGGCCGTACGGGCCCGCTTGCAGCGCCACGCCGTGGGCCGCAGGCAGGCAAGTCTGGGGACCCCCGTTCCCAGAACATCGACAACCTGCTTGATTGCCACCCACCGCGGGATCCATTCACGCCGGCGTGGCGCTTGTACTCGGGTCCATCCCTGCAACGCTGACAAATCTGAGCGGCCGCGCTCTGGCTCGCGACATGCCCGCGCACGTCACCGCACCAGGCCCTCAGTGCCTTCACCTTCTTGCGGAGCGACAAGTGGCAGACACGTAATCATAGTAGCAATTTGTGTCGCTCCTCACGCTAACCTGCAGAAACCTCCTGAGGACAACAGCGGGCGGCACTGGGGGTTCCCTCTTCTCCCATGCAATTCACTTGCACGTTAAAAGGGGGATCCTGAGCATCGCGACTCATGAGCTCTAACTGGCTCTCCAGCCCTCACCCCTGGCCTTGACCACGGCAACACGACCTGGCATACCAACAGCGGTTGAGCTCGCTCGAGGGTTGGGACCTGAGGATGTAGAGCACATAGAAGAGCGAGGAGAAGAGGGGGAGGCTCCCATAGGCCTAACCTGGCTACACTACAGCCATCGGCTCACGAGTCTGGCGCAACACAAGGGAACAACTCCGGACTACCAAGATAAGTTTCGCACCCGGGTCGGCCAAGCGCTATGGCATAAGATTCCCACCTCTCGCAGCTCTTCAGCGGTGGCGTCGCCTTCCTTTCCCACCTTTAGGCGGTTACTTGTGTGCTAAAGGGGACCTCTTGAGCATCGTGTCTCAGGAGCTCTTACTGGACCTTGGACCGCTCACCTCCTGGCCTTGACCACGACATCGCGACCTGGCATACCACCGACGGCTGCAGCCTGCCTAGGGACCGGGACCTGTCGGTGTAGAGCGCCAAGATGTTGTGGGGTTGGAAAGGGGAGACCGATCCGAAGCAGGACATGCGCTCGCGAAAATTCATAATAAGGACGGTATCAACGAAAGACATTACAGACCCTTTACACGCCCCCACGGGGTCCGTCTTGATTCCTCACAAGGAACGAAAGAAGGGAGTTTTTAGGGGCCCTATCTACACGCACCAAACGCCACCGACGCCATCATCAGCAGTGGGCCATGGGAGGCCGACGCCAACCCCATACAGATCAGCGACGGCGGCGGCCGGACGCTGCGGCCTTGCTCCGGGCGTGGCGAGAGCTCGGGGGCACATAGCTATCGTCGCTTGTCTTTGGAGTCTCATCGGGCTCGGGAGAATCGCTGGACCACCAGGAGTCACCGCTGCTGCTAGAGGAGTTGTTAGCGAAGCCAGTGGCAGGCCCGGAGGCGGCCGCAGCGTCGTCCTGACGACCCCCTTTAGGGTAGCACTCCAAGCAGCGCCTTCTTCGTCGAAGACCTTGAGGAACATCATGGAGGCGCCGTCATATCCGAAGTGGATAGGGTGGGCACCTTCCGCACGGCAGACTCGAGCGACCTCGCCCCAGCTGCGGGTCATGAAGATCTTGCCTGAGGATACGGCTTCGACCTCTGCTCTAGTCGCCGGCGTCGCAGTCGGCGTGTTGTAGCCAAAGCTCGAGGGGGGCCCTCGGCGGCATCTCGGCGGAGAAGAACTGCGGGAAGCGAATCCAAGTGCGCGGAGGCATCACCGCCCATAGCACGAGTTCATGCGAGGAGTCCGCAGCGTGGGCTCCTGGGGCGACGGTGTGCGTCACCACAGCGCAGTGGCCACGGCCATGGCGTGGGCAGCGGCGTTCGCCGCCTCTCCCTCCGGAGCCCTCGGCTCGAGCGTACAGAGGCAGCGGATACCGGGAGGTGGCCGCTCACACCAGGGCCTCGACACCTCCGGCCTCACGACTATGTCGCGATGATGGATCGGCCTCTTCTTTGGCGGAAGTGGCTCGGGCTCGTCGAGGGTGGTTTTTCCCTTCTCTGCGGCCGAGAACCTTCGTATCGGCGCCATGATTGTCGCTGCTGGCGATGAAGCAAGGAAGAAGAAGATGCAGGAGGAGCGAAGGAAGAGATGGGTGACGGGGGTTCCGCTCCCCCCTTCCCATTTATAGCCAAGAGGAGGCCAACCGCCGACCTCCACAATCTAAGGTAATAATGACCTTTTTTCTGCATGCAGCAGGGACTCATCAAGTCGGGCAGTTGCCGAGGCGGCATGGGGAAGCAGAGACGCCCACGTCCATTCAATCGCCACGCGTCAACCGAGGCTGCAAGCTGTTGGGGCCTGCGGTGCTCCGCACTTGCCCCTTGGCTTCACCTCGAAGCCAAGCCCGAGCGTGCCTTGGGCCTGGGGGCTATTGTCGGTGTCTTGGGAACGGGGGTCCCTAGACTTGCCTGCCTGCGTCCCATGGCATGGCTCCACCAGCGGCCCTGTACGGCCCATCTTCACCAGCAAACACTCAAGACCCTCGCGAGGGGCCAAGCCTCACGAGGCGGACGACGCAAGACCTCCTCAGGGGCGGCCTCACCAGACTGGCTCGCAAGGGGCGGAGAGATCAAGGCAAGGGGACCTCGCGAGGATCCTGTGACGCAAGCCATGACGACCAAGGCCAGGCGGGTGCCAGCGTGCGCAGTGTCCTCGCTTCCTCTTTGGTGCTAAGGAGGCAAGCACAGGCGAGGAGTCCCGAGGCAGCAGGCAAATGTTTCCATATCGGTGCAACGAGACCAAGACGGGCAAGACGGCAGGACGGAGGTCACCGTGGAGCCCAGGATGGCGTCGTCACCAGAGCCTTTGGCAGGCGAAGACCATCTTTTGTCAGGATAGTTTGTACTAGTTGTCCCCCTTCAAATTGGCCGTTGTGGGATCCCTTCCCGCCTAATATTTGGGGATAGGACCCGGGCTTCTATAAATAGGGCTAGCCACCACCGTAGCCAGGATCGGCTCGACAAGGGACGAAGAGACCTCATCTTGGACCGAATCCATCCCACCAAGGCAACCACACAAACTCACCAAGCACAAGAGCACCTCTCCTCAAGAGGCTGTTCTTCCCTTGTAACTGTTCATCCTCAGCCCAAGAGGCAATCCACCACACCACACTGGAGTAGGGTATTACACCACATCGGTGGCCTGAACCAGTATAAATCTTGTGTTCCTTTGTTCTGCGAGTTCGATGCGCTGAGGATTGAGATCGCCATGAGGGTGAGAGCTTGGGGGAGGAGAGATCTTCGTGCGCACCCCAGTGTTCGAACCTCAAGGGTTTTGCCGGAACCCGAAATCCGACAACCACCACCGATTCTTCTCTGGCTCCGGTTTGTTCCCTTCCTAGGCCTCGTCGTCATCCACCACCTTGGTGCACTTGGCACAGCGTCGTCAACGTGGTCAACGAACGACAGCCATCGGAAGAATACTGTATGTGGAGAGGCTGATAGCTGGGACCCACGAGGTCCATGGTCGCACACAAGTGCCTCCCTATTACGTGTAGGCAAAATGATTCCCCCCTAACAGTTGGGACCCACCAGCTACATCTTCGCCCGCAAGGAAGTGCCTCCTTATTATGCGTGAAAAAAGCTTCCTCCCCTTGACAGCTGGGACCCACCAGACATCTTCGCACGCAAGGAAGAGCCTCCTTGATACGCCCAAAAAAGATGATTCCTCCCCCTGACAGTTGGGACCCACCAGCTATATCTTCGCACATAAGGAAGTGCCTCCTTATTCCCCCCTAATAGTTGGGACCCACTCGGTCCAAGCGTACATAGCGTTATCTATTTGTTCGCGAACGTGTACGTATATACCAGTCGATCGGTCTCTCTGTAACGACGAACCATGGTCGAGTAAGGAGCTATATATGTCGTAGCAGAGCCCCTGACGTAGCATGTCACGCAGCCTCATCTAAATCATGTACACATACGTACAACCACGCTGCAAAAAAGACGGCCACATATGTAAATAAGAGCGGGGTCTCAAACGTGTAGTTGCACATACGTACAGCCAGGGCTCGTGTACATAAAGAGCCGACATTGGGGGTATGCAGCAACGGTGTCATGTCAATCGGAAGCCAACCAGCTGGGCGGAATGGAGGAAACATCATCATGTTCATCGGGAGCCAAGCGACTGGGTCGGAATGTGTCATGTTCGTCAGGAGCCAACCAGCTTGGATGGAACAGCCAAAACGGGGTCCTGTTCATCGACCATCACTGGCTTGGGGTCTAGCGTACCGCAAAACAGAGGAAGCAGACTTCTCTTCGACCGCCTATGGTCGAAATGGGGTCATGTTCATCAGGAGGGGTCTAGTGTACCGCAAAATGATGAAAAATACTTCTCTCCAACTGCCTATGGTCGGAATGGGGTCCTATTCATTGGGAGGGTTGTGGCATACCGCAAAAAATGGATGAAATGGACTTCTCTCCAACTACCTATGGTCAAAACAGGGTCTTGTTCATCGGAGGGGTGTGCCGTACTGCAAAATGGGACTCCACGGGCTACTATTCATCATCGTCTACTTCCTCCAGTCTCCACGAACTATTGTTCATCCGCAACTACCTACGGCCTCCACGGGCTTCTATTCATCCACCCCAACCGACTGGGGTGTGGCGTACCGCAACACGGCCTCCTCGATCGATCGTGGTCCTGTTCATCCAGCGCCAACTACTTACACACGTCCAGGGTACTGAACATCCACAGCCAACCCACCGGCTGGGGTGATGTGTACGAGAGCGGGCGGCAATAACGGGAACTGTTCATCCACAGCCAACCAACCGGCTAGGTCAACTCACCACATCTCGCACAAGGGGCTCGATCGATGCAAGCCTCAACTCATTCCACGTATTGCCCGCGTGGCAGCAACAGGCACTGTTCAGCGAGAAGCAACCAACCGGCTACGTATCACACGGGGGCTCGATCGGCTTCAGTAAACAACGAGAATGATCGATTGGGTTTAGTTAGCAGGAAAGGAATTGCTCGGGTTCAGTTAGCAGCGAAAGGATATATCGGGTTCAGTACGTAGTGTGAGGGGTCAGTCACTCGGGTTCGATACATAGTGCGAGGGCAAGATCGATCGCTCGGGTTCAGTAAGAAAATACCTCACTTAGGTTCAGTTAGCAAATACGGCTCGCACACACGAGAGAAACGCGCAAACGACTGCATCATTCAGGTCCGACCACCCACCATATACCGAGAACTCCCTGAAAATTTCCTTGCCCTCACTTTTACCATGATTTTTTACGTCATGGATGGCCCAAAGAATGTCATGCGGATGCGTCTCCGGCCCACCCAGGACGAAAAGCCCATTTTCTGTCATAATCTTTTGTCATAGAAGTAGGATCCCACCACATCTATGATGATATGCGCTTTGTCACAATTATCATCATAGAAGTGTCACATCCATGACAGAAAAAGATTTTGTTCAGGCCATAATGTCATGGATGTGTCTTTTTGTAGTGAAACTCCATTCCACCCATAGTGCTACGTCTGTGTCTCACGCTCATGTATTGAGTGGATTTGAAAATGTTGAAGTGAGAAAAGGTATGACACGATTGCTTGGTTCAGGACCGGAGTGCTCATGATTTGTACTTATGTTAGGAAGATAGAGTCATGCCATGCTTACATAATTCAATGGATAGGGGTAACATTAGTTAAGCAACGCATATTTTGAAGAGTAATGATTATGGTCTAGTATTCATGGTATTATTATGTTGATATCATTTACTTCATCATTTCTCAATATTGACACTTTAAAAATATTACATGGTGAAACATGTTAGGCAGCATTCAATTTTCTTTGTTTTTATCATTTACCTACTCGAGGACGAGCATGAATTAAGCTTGGGTATGTTGATACGTCTTCAACATATCTACAATTTTTTATTACTTCATGCTATTACATTATCAAATTTCTATGCTTTATATGCCATTTTATAACATTTTGGGAACTAACCTATTAACCCATTGCCTAGTGCTAGTTGTTGTTTTCTGCATGTTTTTGGTTTTAAAGAAAATGCCTACCAAACGAAGTCCAGAAGCGATGAAACTTTTTGATAATTTTTTCTGGACCAGGAGGGACCCTAGAAGCTTTGGGGAGTCTAGATGATAAACAAGGAGACGACAAGGCACTAGGGCACACCGACGGGGTAGGCACGTTGTGGGTCTTGTGGGACCCTCGTGGCCCTATCTGACCTAATTCCAGCACTATAAATTCTCAAATATTCCAAAAAACAGAGCGAGACCCAAAACAATTATTCCGCCGCCGTAAGTCTCTGTTCTTCCGCATTCCCATCTGGAGGCCTGTTCCAGTACTCTGCCGGAGGGGGAATCGATCACCGATGGCCTCTACATCAACCTTGCTACCTCTCTGATGATGCATGACTAGTTCCTCACATGACCTATGGGTCCATAATAGTAGCTAGATCTCTCTCTCTCTCTCTCTCTCTCTCTTTGATCTTCAATACAATGTTCTCTTTGGAGATCGATATGATGTAATCTTTTGCGGTGCGTTTGTCGGGATATGATGAATTGTGGGTTTATGATCAGATTGTTCATTGAAAGTAATTGAGTAATTTCTGAACTTTATTATGTGTGATTGCTATAGCCTCATATTTCTTTCTAATATATCCATTTAGTTTGGCCAACTAGATTGATTTATCTTCGGTGGGAGAGGTGCTTTGTTGCAGGTTCAATCTTATGGTGTCCTAACCTCGTGAAAGAAGGGGTAACGAGGCACGTATTTGTATTGTTGCTACTAAGGGTAAAATGATGGGGTTCGATCATATTGATTGGTCTTATTTTGTCTACATTATGTCATCATGCTCCAAGCATGAGTCTGTTTGTTATGAACTTAATACCTTAAGATGCATGTTGGATAGCGGTTGAGGGGTGGAGCAATAGTAGCAGGTGTAGATGGATGTCAGTCTACTGGTCACGGACATAATGACTATGTACTGATGATGCCATGAATAACATCATAACTATGCGCTTTTCTATCAATTGCCCAACAATAATTTGTGTACCCATAGTTTGCTATGTTCTTGAGAGAAATGCCTCTAGTGAAAGCTATGCCCCTGGGTCCATTCACCTTATATTACAAAACCATAAAAACCTTGCTACAATCTATTTACATTTATTTTATTTTGCAATTAATATATCTATCACTATCAAAATTAACCATTGCAACTAACGAGTACAAGGGGATTGACAACCCTCTTGCCCGCTTTGGGTGCAAGTATTTGTTTGTGTGTGTGCAGGTATTGGTGACCTTTGTTTGTGTGAATATTCTATTGGTTCGACAAACCTTGGTTCTTTAGGGAAATACTATCTGCTACTATACGACATCACCCTTCCTCTTTAGGAAAATCCCAACGCCTATCACAAGTAGCATAAATCAATGGGGCACAAAGGTAAAGGTTCTTCTCAAATCCAACAGAGATGAGGTCTTGGAGGTAGGTAGATCATCCCTTTTCAAATCCAAAGGAGATGAGGTCTTGGAGGTAGGTTGTAACGCCCCAAGACCGATGCTTCAGAAGACTTCCAGCTATTCTGAGTTTTGCCATGTGTTTCTTTTGTGCCTGCTCTTTTATTTTTGCATTGCATCATGTCATCATGCCATCATGCCATTTAATTTTTAAAACTCAACTAAATAAATTGTATGGATCTTCGATCCATTTAAATCGAGGGAAGGGTGACTTCTCTTTATAACATACCCTCCCGATATTTAGGGAGCTATAATAAAATATTCCATTGTTTTGGAATCACCATAACACACTTGCAAAATATCCCAATGCCTTTATTATCTTAATTCTTGGTCTCCAACTCTGCCCATAAATTATTTCATCATTTTCCGGAGCTCCACCAAAAATCCGAACATTTTTGGACCTTCCCAAACCCTCACTTCCGTTCAAACCCATTTGAATTAAATTCAAATGAGTTTGAATTTAAATCTTTCAATCATGCCCCTTTCTATTTCTCTTGGATCAGACTCATTTTTGTGAGTCCGGGAAAATTGTCCACTTGCACATAATCTTTCCCTAACCCTCTCTTTCTTTTCCTCTCTCTATTTCTTTTCTGATAGAGATTAGTGAGAGAGAGAGCCCAGCCCAGCTGCCCAGCTAGGCCTCTGGCCACTTCTTTCTCCACTGGGTCGGCCTCCCAAGGCCCACCTAACCCCTCTAACCCTAGGCCCCGACTCTCTCCCTCTCGTTCCCTGCCCGCCGCCACACGCACGCCCGCTGCCAGGAAGGGCTTCGCCCGATCCTCACGATCCCCATCTCCCTCTCGATCTTCCTCCCCTGCGCCCGATCCCCTCGCCGCGACCACGCCCCTGTCGAACCCAGCGCCAGGCTCCCATCTCCTTCCTCTCGCTCACCTCCTCCCTCATCTCCCTCGCAGCCTCTCTTCCTCCCCAGCGCCGCGGCCTCGCCCTTCTCCTCCTGCATCGGGCGTCCCCGTAGCCTCTGCGCACGAGCGCCGCCGCCCTCAACCCTCCTCCCCGAGCTCATGCTCCCTTCGTCCATGGCCGCCGCTGCGCCTTGCTCCCCGCCGCCTTGCTGCCTCCTCTCTGCCGCGAGTCCTTCCCCTCGTCGCCTCCTCTGCGCCCCACCTCTCCATCTCCCCCTCGCTCGCGTCCCGAGCTCCGCCACACCTCTGCTCCTGCTTCCCCTTCGTGCACCTGCCGACCACCGTTGCAACGTTGGGACGTCTGCCCCGGAGTACCTCAAGTCCGTCTACGACTAGGCGGACTCGCCTAGTAACACAACCATCGCGTTTTGTTTCATCACCGCCAAGGCCGAGTGGACGCCAAGTACCAGGACGTCAAGTTCCTCGCCGGACCCGAACATCTACGAAAACATGTACCACTACCGCCGCCGAAGACCGTCACGTGTACGACTAGTTCCCACGACGACAGTTGCGAGAACGTCTACTTCCATCTACACCGCATCGAACTCGAACCGCCCCGAAACGCACGCTTCAAAGGTATAACCGCCGAGAACAACCGCCGTGGAACGAATGCATGTGTGTTGTATGAGATGCCCGCGTTTGCACCGTGTCCGAAATTGTCGCGTGCATGTTTCTCCTCGTTGCCATGCCATCATCTCGTGGGAACCCGGTAACCGGGAACACCCCACCATCTTGCTCTATTCGCTCCCGTCACACTTTCTTTTGCACCGACATCTCAATCAAGTTATCGGAACCGGAATGTTGCCGTGGCACCATTTCCGTTGTCGTTGCCATGGCGCCCCTTTCGTTTTCGCCATGACGACAAATGCTTCATAATATGCTCATGTCAACATTTTCATAAAATTGCTTAAAACTTGCATTGTCATTCGCATCATGATAACAACATTTAAAATGTTTATATTTGTTGTTTCCATTAATTTGCATGTGGGGATTTCCGGAATTGTTGTTTGTTGTTCCGGCCTCACTTAAACTTGTCTAGATAGGTAGTTTTTCATATGTTTCACCTCTTGCCATGTTTAACAACATTTAATATTGTTGTGTACATAACCGAGATCAAACTAAATATGTCCATGTGGTGTTTCGTCAATATGCAACTCGTTGCATATTGAGCTCCATTTAATTTGTAGTATTGTGTGTTGCACTTGCCATGCCATGCCTTATTAAACCGGACATGCATCATACTTGATTGTGCTTCTTGCCATGCTTATGCTTGTGTGTTTACCATGTTGTATGTTTCTTTCCGGTGTTGCTTCTTAGTTCTGGTAATGTTGCGATTGTGAGGATCCGTTCGACTGCTCCCGTTCGTCTTCTTCATGGACTCGTTCTTCTTCCTTGCGGGATTTCAGGCAAGATGACTGCTACCCTGGATCTCACTACTATCATTGCTATGCTAGTTGCTTCGTTCTATCGCTTTGCTGCGCTACCTATCATCTGTTTGCCGAGCCATCCCATGTTGCCATGAACCTCTAACCTTTGACACCTTTCCTATGCAAACCGTTGCCTGGCTATGTTACCGCTTTGCTCAGCCCTCTTATAGCGTTGCTAGTTGCAGGTGAAGTTGAAGATTGCTCCATGGTGGACAGGATTTTGGTTGGGATATCACAATATCTCTTATATTATTAATGCATCTATATATTTGGTAAAGGGTGGAAGGCTCGGCCTTATGCCTGGTGTTTTGTTCCACTCTTGCCGCCATAGTTTCCGTCATACCGGTGTTATGTTCCCGGATTTTGCGTTCCTTACGCGGTCGGGTGATTTATGGGACCCCCTTGACAGTTCGCTTTGAATAAAACTCCTCCAGCAAGGCCCAACATTGACTTTTACCATTTGCCTCACCACCACCTATATTTCCCTTGGGACTAATTAACCCAAGGGTCATCTTTATTACAGCCCCCCCCCCCCGGGCCAGTGCTTGTCTAAGTGTTGGTCCGAACCAGAGCCACTTGCAGCGCCACCTCGGGGAAACTCGAGGGTTGGTTTTAGTTGTACGTAGTGTTCATCCGGTGTTGCCCTGAGAACGAGATATGTGCAGCTCCTATCGGGATTGTCGGCGCATCGGGCGGCTTTGCTGGTCTTTTTTTACCAATGTCGAAATGTCTTGTAAACCGGGATTCCGAGTCTGATCGGGTCTTCCTGGGAGAAGGTCTATTCCTTTGTTGATCGCGAGAGCTTGTCATGGGCTAAGTTGGGACACCCCTGCAGGGTATAATCTTTCAAAAGCCGTGCCTGCGGTTATTGGCAGATGGGAATTTGTTAATGTCCGGTTGTAGATAACTTGACACCAGATCCGATATAAAACGCATCAACTGCGTGTGTAACCGTGATGGTCTCTTTCCGGCGGAGTCCGGGAAGTGAACACGGTTGTTGGAGTTATGCTTGACGTAAGTAGTCCAGGATCACTTCTTGATCATACTTTTATTGACCGTGCTTTGCCTTCTCTTCTCGCTCTCAGTTGCGTATGTTAGCCACCATATATGCTAGTCGCTTGCTGCAGCTCCACCTCATACCTTTACCTTACCCATAAGCTTAAATAGTCTTGATCGCGAGGGTGTGAGATTGCTGAGTCCCTGTGGCTCACAGATGCTTCCAAAACCATCTTGTAGGTGCCGATGAGTCCGTGCAGATGATGCAACCAAGCTCAGGAGGAGCTCGATGACGACCTTGTCCTTTGTGTTGTTTCGTTCTAGTTGATCAGTAGTGGAGCCCAGTTGGGGTCGATCGGGGACCTTTGTCGCATTTGGGGTTCTTCTTTTATTTTGGTTCCATAGTCGGACCATGAGTGTATTTGATTGATGTAATGTTTATTCATGTAATGGTGTGAAGTGGCGATTGTAAGCCAACTATGTATCTCTTTCCCTTATGTATTACATGGGTTGTGTGACGATTACCTCACTTGCGACATATGCCTTCAATGCGATTATGTCTCTAACTCGTGCCTCGACACGTGGGAGCTATAGTCGTATCGAGGGTGTTACAAGTTGGTAATCAGAGCCTTCCCCGACCTTAGGAGCCCCATTGCTTAATCGTTTTTAGTGGCCGAGTTGTGTCTAGAAAAATGTTTTGAGTCATTTAGGAATTATATATCGGAGAGTTTAGGAATTCTTTTTACTCCTCAGTCCCTTCGTCACTCTTGCGAGGCATCCTGACGTAGAGTTTTGACTCTTCTCTTCTCAAATTTCACTAAAAAAAATTTAGGATCACGCGGGTATCTTGGAATCGTTCCGATGGTTTTATGATGAGATCATTGTCTTGGTGCCTCCTGTCAGGGGTTTTGTGGAAGTGTCCCGGGGAGTTGAGCTCTGAGGTTTTGTCATCATAATTTTATCGTTGCAGTTCTGGAATACCTGAGATTTGCTGACATCAAAAATCTCTTTTATGCAGTTGTTGGTGAGATAACCCCGATAACCCAGTACTGGGGCGAGGTCGGGAGTATTGCCATAACTTGTATAATAGATGCTTTTCGAAGGTTGAGGTACACGATTTCCGAACGTTTCTTGGTTATGTGTTGACGGATGGATACAGCTTGGATGTAGGTATTGTTAGTTTGGGTGAGATATATTGCTTCTCCTGTATCCCCAACACCAGATTGCATAACCAGAAAGTTTCGGGAGTTTTATAGGTGGGAATTCAAGTAGGTCCTAGAATATCTTTTCGACAGATGCATGATATGAGATTGGGGTTCGACGTCTAGTGGTCCGCCTTTCCACGGTCGTTTTTACAGTGGTCTCGTTGTGTCTTAAAGAACCCTTGGCTATGCTAGTTCGGGGACACTTCGTATGTCATGTGCACTGCCTTGTACATGTTGGTGCTGTACACTCGAGCCCGTGTGGGCCCCACCACGAATACTTCGGACGGAATCTCTATCATATGTTTGTTCTGGCTTATTCTGCAAGCCAATCCTTTGTTTTGTTTTATTTGTGGTATTCGAGTTGCTTCGAGTCAAATGTTGAATCCATACCTTTCTTAAATGGTGTTCTCATATTTCTATGGGAGTGCTAATCCTTTCGATCATCGAGATTGTCATGTCAATTCTTTCCAACCGGTGTGCTTCTTTTCAAGTGGATCCGATCATTTCAACATTCGCAAGATCACCTCTCAGTTTTCTCAACGGTGTTTGTTTCATCCGTCCCAAGTTGTCTTTGTTTTCCCGCCCTCCCACCCCTTTTTCTTCAAGGACTCATTTATTTTAATCAAGTATCCATTTATTCATGTGAAGTCACTTCATTCTTTTTGATCAATGTTCTGATCCGGTGATCCCTCGTGAAGATGCTCACGAGCTTCAAGTTCATCATCCTTCATTATTGTTTCTTCTCCGGTGGTGTTAATTTCAAGCTTTCGGTGTTGATCATATTTTTTTCCTCGTGTCAAATGCTTGTTCATACTGGTGCACCTCTTAATCTTTCACTTCTCGCTATTCATTTGTTCTGGAGTGCTCAAGATATCTCGGAAGACTTGTGTTTCCATTCTCAATCCGTTCGAGATATTTCGAGGTTGTTATCTCATTCAAGTCATTTAATTCAACCGGTGCAATCCCCCCTTTCAATCATTTCCAACGGTGTTTTCTTTTGAGTGGGCCCTAACCCACAGGTCTTTTCCAAGGATCTTACCTGACTCTTCTAATTTTTCCGGAGCCATTCCCAAATTCTTTTCAAATGTGACGTAAGAATGGATTCCATCAGTCAGATGCCTTTCCAAGATTGATTTCAAATCATTTTCATCTTTGGCTCAATCTTTCCTCTTTTAATCCTTCCGGAGTGCCTCAACAATTTGGTGGTGTTTCTCCTTGTCATTCTCGGATTTTGAAGACCAAAGAAGAGTTTTTCCTCTAAATCTGGTCCGTTCTCCCAAAGATTCGTGGTTCTAGCTTGATGCCATCCTCTCATAATTGTTTTCGATTGTGAGATTTTTTTTCATCCATCCGGAGAAATTCAAGAGTCTTTTCAGATTGATTCTCCGTAGCCCATCATCTCAGAATTATTCATTCAAGCTTTCAGCTCTCGTTCTCCAAATCATACCGGTGCATCGTTCAAGTATTATCTAACCAGCTCGGGATCTCTGCGTTCACTTGTATCTAAATTCCCTCAAAGTATCTTCATTTGTTCTCTAATTCTTACCGGTGATTCACCCCTTTACTTCGTTCGTTTTCAATTCGTACGGTGGTTCGTTCCAGATTTCTCTTCCTCCGTTATTATATAGATTCATTCGTTCTTTCCAATCCTACCGGTGGTTCGTTCAAGACCTTCCTTAAGTTTATGCTATATCTCTCTTAATTCTTTCTACGAGAATAAGTAGTATGCCAAATCCGGTGCTTGTCATCAATTTAAATTGGTGAAGGATAAGCATTCAATAAATCTTATTCTTGTTTCATCCAAGTGATTAATTCCTTCTTCCGGAGATTGTTCATGATGAAGTAATTCTCGGTTCTAGTGTTTCACCTTTTCTTTTTCTGGAGTTCCAAGTTCTCTCGGTTATATCGTTGCAAAGCTCCATCTAAATCATCGCAAGGCTTGACCTTGTGTTTTCAACTTCTCTTTCTTTGTTATCATCCTTTTATTACCGGAGTTCTTCATGGAGGCTCTACATGATGGTTCATCAAGGATTTCTTTCATTCTCATTTTGTTCTTCAAGATTTCTCTCGGAGCTAAGATCCGCCAAGCTACACTCTAAAATAAACATGGTGCTCAACACATGTTTTGTTTTGAGGAGCTCAAGCATTCTTCATCTTGCATTTCGAAGTGCAATTCATTCTACAATATCTTTTGAGGTGGTGTTATGTCACTCTTGGCAATTTCATTCATGTTTCATGATTCATATGTTGTCAAGAATGAGGTAGTTAAACCCATCAACTCCTTCGAGCATGAGTCCTTCTCAGTCCATCAATCTCTTCATTGGAGTTATCTTGGGTTAGTTTTCACCTAAAGCCTTCCATTGGGAATGTTGCTATTTGTGGTGCTTATCAATGATCCAAGCTTTCTCCATATCCTTCTCGGTGAAAGAGGTTTTCATCTCTTCGGTGATCTCAAGCAATCAATTGTTTTCGTCAGTGGCCGGTTGCCACCTCATCATTTTGGGATGTTTGCCATAAGCCAACTACAAGCTTATTCTTTTCGTTGTTGGTTTTCCAACAACCTCGTTGCAACCATCTTGGAAGGGTGCTTTCCAAGCTCATTTGTGGCACAAGTTGTCATTTTCTTCTCCGTCCCTTTATCCCAACAATCTAGCTTCTATTCTTTCGTTCCGGAGGCATTGTGATGTTGCTCTTTTCACTCATCATCTTGCTTTGGCAAGATCATGTTCTTCTCCTTGCTTCTCCATTTAACCGGAGTGTTGTGTCATCTCTTCAAGTTCTTTTCATATTATCAACTTTTGCCTATCATTTCAATCGGAGTGTTGTCTGAAATCCTTCTTACCCATTATGCCACTCTTTCAATAGTTTCGAAGGCAGTGTGTTGTTGATTTCATCAAGTATCATCCCATCTTCTCAAGTTCATGTTCAATTTCTTCCATTTACAGTCGGAGTGCTCTCAAAATTATATCATTCTTATTCATTCTTATCTCGTTTCAACCAGAGTGGTTTCAATTCCTTCTTGTCCATTGTGCTCATCAATCATGTCTTTGCAACCTTCAAGTTCTCGTTATGTTCCTTGTTTCTCTTTTCTAACGGACTGTTTGCAATCTTGGTCATCTCCATTGTTTTGTTTCTTTCAATTTGTTCAACCTCTCAAGGATCGTGGTTTCACTCGTTCGTCAAAGAAGCAACTTAGTTTTACCTCCTCTCTTCCTCTTCCATTTCTCTCCGGTGCCATCCTAGATCTCAGGACGAGATCCTCTCGTAGTGGTGGAGTGTTGTAACGCCCCAAGACCGATGCTTCAGAAGACTTCCAGCTATTCTGAGTTTTGCCATGTGTTTCTTTTGTGCCTGCTCTTTTATTTTTGCATTGCATCATGTCATCATGCCATCATGCCATTTAATTTTTAAAACTCAACTAAATAAATTGTATGGATCTTCGATCCATTTAAATCGAGGGAAGGGTGACTTCTCTTTATAACATACCCTCCCGATATTTAGGGAGCTATAATAAAATATTCCATTGTTTTGGAATCACCATAACACACTTGCAAAATATCCCAATGCCTTTATTATCTTAATTCTTGGTCTCCAACTCTGCCCATAAATTATTTCATCATTTTCCGAAGCTCCACCAAAAATCCGAACATTTTTGGACCTTCCCAAACCCTCACTTCCGTTCAAACCCATTTGAATTAAATTCAAATGAGTTTGAATTTAAATCTTTCAATCATGCCCCTTTCTATTTTTCTTGGATCAGACTCATTTTTGTGAGTCCGGGAAAATTGTCCACTTGCGCATAATCTTTCCCTAACCCTCTCTTTCTTTTCCTCTCTCTATTTCTTTTCTGATAGAGATTAGTGAGAGAGAGAGAGCCCAGCCCAGCTGCCCAGCTAGGCCTCTGGCCACTTCTTTATCCACTAGGCCGGCCTCCCAAGGCCCACCTAACCCCTCTAACCCTAGGCCCCGACTCTCTCCCTCTCGTTCCCTGCCCGCCGCCACACGCACGCCCGCTGCCAGGAAGGGCTTCGCCCGATCCTCGCGATCCCCATCTCCCTCTCGATCTTCCTCCCCTGCGCCCGATCCCCTCGCCGCGACCACGCCCCTGTCGAACCCAGTGCCAGGCTCCCATCTCCTTCCTCTCGCTCACCTCCTCCCTCATCTCCCTCGCAGCCTCTCTTCCTCCCCAGCGCCGCGGCCTCGCCCTTCTCCTCCTGCATCGGGCGTCCCCGTAGCCTCTACGCACGAGCGCCGCCGCCCTCAACCCTCCTCCCCGAGCTCATGCTCCCTTCGTCCATGGCCGCTGCTGCGCCTTGCTCCCCGCCGCCTTGCTGCCTCCTCTCCGCCGCGAGTCCTTCCCCTCGTCGCCTCCTCTGCGCCCCACCTCTCCATCTCCCCCTCGCTCGCGTCCCGAGCTCCGCCACACCTCTGCTCCTGCTTCCCCTTCGTGCACCTGCCGACCACCGTTGCAACGTTGGGACATCTGCCCCGGAGTACCTCAAGTCCGTCTACGACTAGGCGGACTCGCCTAGTAACACAACCATCGCGTTTTGTTTCATCACCGCCAAGGCCGAGTGGACGCCAAGTACCAGGACGTCAAGTTCCTCGCCGGACCCGAACATCTACGAAAACATGTACCACTACCGCCGCCGAAGACCGTCACGTGTACGACTACTTCCCACGACGACCGTTGCGAGAACGTCTACTTCCATCTACACCGCATAGAACTCGAACCGCCCCGAAACGCATGCTTCAAAGGTATAACCGCCGAGAACGACCGCCGTGGAACGAATGCATGTGTGTTGAATGAGATGCCCGCGTTTGCACCGTGTCCGAAATTGTCGCGTGCATGTTTCTCCTCGTTGCCATGCCATCGTCTCGTGGGAACCCGATAACTGGGAACACCCCACCATCTTGCTCTATTCACTCCCGTCACACTTTCTTTTGCACCGACATCTCAATCGAGTTATCGGAACCGGAATGTTGCCATGGCACCATTTCCGTTGTCGTTGCCGTGGCGCCCCTTTCATTTTCGCCACGACGACAAATGCTTCATAATATGCTCATGTCAACATTTTCATAAAATTGCTTAAAACTTGCATTGTCATTCGCATCATGATAACAACATTTAAAATGTTTATATTTGTTATTTCCATTAATTTGCATGTGGGGATTTCCGGAATTGTTGTTTGTTGTTCCGGCCTCACTTAAACTTGTCTAGATAGGTAGTTTTTCATATGTTTCACCTCTTGCCATGTTTAACAACATTTAATATTGTTGTGTACATAACCGAGATCAAACTAAATATGTCCATGTGGTGTTTCGTCAATATGCAACTCGTTGCATATTGAGCTCCATTTAATTTGTAGTATTGTGTGTTGCACTTGCCATGCCATGCCTTATTAAACCGGACATGCATCATACTTGATTGTGCTTCTTGCCATGATTATGCTTGTGTGTTTACCATGTTGTATGTTTCTTTCCGGTGTTGCTTCTTAGTTCTGGTAATGTTGCGATTGTGAGGATCCGTTCGACTGCTCCCGTTTGTCTTCTTCATGGACTCGTTCTTCTTCCTTGCGGGATTTCAGGCAAGATGACCGCTACCCTGGATCTCACTACTATCATTGCTATGCTAGTTGCTTCGTTCTATCGCTTTGCTGCGCTACCTATCATCTGTTTGTCGAGCCATCCCATGTTGCCATGAACCTCTAACCTTTGACACCTTTCCTATGCAAACCGTTGCCTGGCTATGTTACCGCTTTGCTCAGCCCTCTTATAGCGTTGCTAGTTGTAGGTGAAGTTGAAGATTGCTCCATGGTGGACAGGATTTTGGTTGGGATATCACAATATCTCTTATATTATTAATGCATCTATATATTTGGTAAAGGGTGGAAGGCTCGTCCTTATGCCTGGTGTTTTGTTCCACTCTTGTCGCCATAGTTTCCGTCATACCGGTGTTATGTTCCCGGATTTTGCGTTCCTTACGCGGTCGGGTGATTTATGGGACCCCCTTGACAGTTCGCTTTGAATAAAACTCCTCCAGCAAGGCCCAACATTGACTTTTACCATTTGCCTCACCACCACCTATATTTCCCTTGGGAGTAATTAACCCAAGGGTCATCTTTATTACAGCCCCCCCCCCCGGGCCAGTGCTTGTCTAAGTGTTGGTCCGAACCAGAGCCACTTGCAGCGCCACCTCGGGGAAACTCGAGGGTTGGTTTTAGTTGTATGTAGTGTTCATCCGGTGTTGCCCTGGGAACGAGATATGTGCAGCTCCTATCGGGATTGTCGGCGCATCGGGCGGCTTTGCTGGTCTTGTTTTACCATTGTCGAAATGTCTTGTAAACCGGGATTCCGAGTCTGATCGGGTCTTCCTGGGAGAAGGTCTATTCCTTCGTTGATCGCGAGAGCTTGTCATGGGCTAAGTTGGGACACCCCTGCAGGGTATAATCTTTCGAAAGCCGTGCCTACGGTTATTGGCAGATGGGAATTTGTTAATGTCCGGTTGTAGATAACTTGACACCAGATCTGATATAAAACGCATCAACTGCGTGTGTAACCGTGATGGTCTCTTTTCGGCGGAGTCCGGGAAGTGAACACGGTTGTTGGAGTTATGCTTGACATAAGTAGTCCAGGATCACTTCTTGATCATACTTTTATCGACCGTGCTTTGCCTTCTCTTCTCGCTCTCAGTTGCGTATGTTAGCCACCATATATGCTAGTCGCTTGCTGCAGCTCCACCTCATACCTGTACCTTACCCATAAGCTTAAATAGTCTTGATCGCGAGGGTGTGAGATTGCTGAGTCCCTGTGGCTCACAGATACTTCCAAAACCAGCTTGTAGGTGCCGATGAGTCCGTGCAGATGACGCAACCAAGCTCAGGAGGAGCTCGATGACGACCTTGTCCTTTGTGTTGTTTCGTTCTAGTTGATCAGTAGTGGAGCCCAGTTGGGGTCGATCGGGGACCTTTGTCGCATTTGGGGTTCTTCTTTTATTTTGGTTCCGTAGTCGGACCATGAGTGTATTTGATTGATGTAATGTTTATTCATGTAATGGTGTGAAGTGGCGATTGTAAGCCAACTATGTATCTCTTTCCCTTATGTATTACATGGGTTGTGTGACGATTACCTCACTTGCGACATATGCCTTCAATGCGATTATGTCTCTAAGTCTTGCCTCGACACGTGGGAGCTATAGTCGCATCGAGGGTGTTACATAGGTAGATCTTCCCTAGAATAGTGGCCTTGCATCCATGGAGGATCTTCCTATATATGGGTCTTGTATCCACCAGGGGATCTTCTCACATGGAGGTCTTGACCTCCAAGAGGAGTAGTGGATAGGATCAAATCTCTACTAGTTCTCTGTTATGTCTTTGTTAACCCTAGGAAAAGATAGGAGAAGGGTATTTATAGTCTTGGGTGAGAGAGGGGGTAATGGGTGAAAATTTGGGTGGCTACACGCAGGCAGTTCCGGATGTTCGGCATGTTGTGAGGGACCGAATGTACGGTGGGTGCAGGATGCCCCCTGATTCTTTTCGGGTGCAATGGCACCAGATTTCCGGTAGTTATTAGATGTCTGGTGGCTGGGGGGTCTGTATGGTCAGTTTGCATCGGATTTCTGTCAATTTGCTTCTAGACATGTGGTATCGGATTTCTGGTGGAGACCTATCGCCCAGCTGATGGGATTTGTCGGATGTTCGTACTGATGATTTATGGCCTACTCTAAGGTCTACCACGCCAAACATGGGGACTTGACAGAGGAGGCGAAAACATGAAAAGTATGGAATGCTAGAATGGATCTGGAAGAAGGGATAATTGAATGCCAATGAGGCAATACTCAATGTGGTGTATCACCGACACCGAACCTGTGTCCCTAGGCAAACCTAGCGCTAGGACAAGTAGTGATTTCGTTTTATAATTTGATGCCAAAACTATCTGTGAAGCACAAGTTGAACCAAAAATGTTAGATTTTTTCAAGGGTATATATGTTTTCCAGTTTATTACACCATTGTCTCGATCATCTTATCGCCTCGACGAGCTAGACATAACATAGTAGCGCATTGGGAGCATGATTGGTTTGTTGGCAAAATTCAAGCTAGCAACATTTTGTCAAGTAATTTTTTTTAACTCAAACCAGTGTTCTAATAAAATTAATAAAGGTAACCACGATGACCTTTACATAATAAACTTAAAGTCATTTTTTGCCAATTTCTTAGAAGTTGCCAAAATTAAAGAAGCTTTGGAGTTTTTTAAAATCATATCCATCTCTTTATTTATGATTCAACCAGCGTTACATCACTTAATAAGAGAGGGATGAGCTCGCTAGGAGCCTCAACAAAAAATTATTACAAGATGAGCCTTTAGCCAAATTTGCTAATTCATGAGTAACAAAATTAGCCTCCCTAGGACGGTGCGCAAACAAGGTATAAGGGAAGCTGCACGCGATACGATAGCAATCATCAAAGATTGCAGCTGCTGGACCTGCAGATCGTCCTCCTTCATTCATCATACCGATAACCTCAAGATCATCTGAATTGACAATAACCATATTGCAAGCGATTGTTTGTGCTAGAAAAATAACATATCTCAAGACATTAGCTTCAACAGATAGCACATCATAACAAAAGTCAATTTTCCAATTCCTTGCATTTATGAATTCACCCTATCATCTCAAATAATTGCACTAGTTGTCCCCTTAAGAAGGTCCTGATCAAATGAAGCGTCCACATTTAGCTTCACATGTCCATTAGGAGGCAGCATCCATCCTCCTGGTTTCCTCTTAGCTTTTGGTTGCACTGTGAAGGTGTAGTTTGATGTCAAGACTTAGACTGAAGTTGCAGTTTGTTGGGCATTTTGAATTTTCTCACCATGGCAGAATTTCCTTCTATCCCACCATAGATACCAACAAGCGATAGGTATTATTTCATGCACTTTCCTTTGCCCTATCACAAGTGTCTCCTATTCTGGCAACTCCAGGAGATATCTCAGCACTCATTCTCCTCCTCTATCAATTCGACATGCATTACTAATAATGTTATTCAGTCCAAGTTCCTTCCAAACTTGCATAATTGTTGGACATTGAAACAATGCGTGTAAAGTAGTATCAGCCCCTGTTCTACAAGCAGGGCATTGTGGTGATACCTTAACATGTCTGTTTGAAAGATTAGCGCCACAAGGTAAAGTTCCATGAAGAGTTTTCCAAACAAATATTTTTACCTTTGCCGGACAGTCCAAGCTCCAAATTCTTTGCCTCACACTTCCGACCTGCATTGTTCCTTGTCCATTTAGTCAATGTAGCATGCCCCCAAATATGTGACCCTACTCAACATAATATGTTGATTTCACAAAAAACCTGATTTTTTATCATACTGATAACCTACAAATACAGGGGATCGCAACAGTTTTCGAGGGTAGAGTATTCAACCCAAAATTATTGATTCGATACAAGGGGAGCCAAAGAATATTTGCAAGAATTAGAAGTTGAGTTGTCAATTCAAGCACAACTGGAGAACTAAATATCTGCAGCAGAGTGATCAATAGCACAGTAGTATGGTAATTTGATAGCAATGGTAACAATAATAATAGCAATGGTGGCAGTAACAATAACAATTTTATAGTGATTGTAACAGCAGCAACAACAATAGTAACTTAGCAGAGATCAATATGTGAAAAGCTCGTAGGCATTGGATCGGTGATGGATAATTATGTTGGATAACATTCTACCAGTTATAACCTAGGGCGACACAGAACTAGCTCCAATTCATCAATGTAATGTAGGCATGTATTCCGTATATAGTCATATGTGTTTGCGATAAGAACTTGCATGGCATCTTTTGTCCTACCGTCCCATGGCAGTGGGGTCCATAAGGAAATCTAAGGGATACTAAGGCCTCCTTTTAATAGAGAACCGAAACAAAGCATTAGCACTTAGTGAATACATGAACTCCTCAAACTATGGTAATCACTGGAAAGAATCCCAATTATTATCACCATGGGGTATGCGGATCATAACACGTAATAGGTGCATATAACTTGCAAGGTAGTGATACATCTCCAACATATCCATAATTTTTTATTGTTCCATGCTATTATATTATCAATCTCGGATATTTTATATACATTCACAAGCAACTTTATATCATTTTTTGGGACTAACTTATTAACTTAGTGCCCAGTGTCAGCTACTATTTTTTGCTTGTTTTTTTACTTTGCAGAATATCAGTACCAAACAAAATTCAAATGCCACAAAACTTTTTGGAGATTTTTTCTGGCAATAAGAGACCATGGAAGCTTCTGGAGGGAACGAGAAGACGAAGGAGTGGCCCACTAAGAACCAGGGCGTGCCAGGGGCCTCTAGCGCGCCCTGGTGGGTAGTGGGGCCCACAAGCCTCCGTTTGATCTACCTCCGCCTCTATAAATACCCTAAAATCACAAAATCTACTGGGGAGTCCATGAAATACCTTTTCCATCGCCGCAAGTTCCAGAACCACGATATACCATCTAGAGGCCTTTTCTGACACTCTACCGAAGGGGGAAACGAACATGGAGGGGTTCTTCATCATCCTTGCTGCCCCTGCGATGATGTGTGAGTAGTTTACCACGGACCTATGGGTCCATAGTTAGTAGCTAGATGGCTTCTTCTCTCTTTTTGATCCTCAATACTATGTTCTCCTCGGTGCTCTTGGAGATCTATTTGGTGTAATGACTATTTGCGGTGTGTTTGTTGGGATCCGATGAATTGTGAATTTATGATCAGATCTATCCATGCATATTATTTGAGTTTTCTCTGAAATATTTTATGCATGATTGTTATAGCCTCATATTTCTTCTCTGATTTATTGGTTTGGTTTTGCCAACTAGATTGATTTATCTTGTCATGGTAAGAGGTGCTTTGTGATGGCTTCGATGTTGCGGTGCTCAATCCCAATGACAGAAAGGGGCATGACACGTCGCTGCTATTAAGGGTAATGAGATGGGATTTATTTCATACGTGAGTTTATCTGGTCTACATCATGTCATCTTGCTTAAGGCGTTACTCCATTTTCCATGAACTTAATACACTAGATGCATGCTGGATAGCGGTCGATGTGCGGACTAATATTAGTAGATGCAAAATCTTTCCAGTCTACTTGTCTTGGACGTGATGCCTATATACATGATCATTTCCTTGGATATCATCATAATTATTTGCTTTTCTGTTAATTGCCCAACAGTAATTTGTCTACCCAACGTATGTTATTTTCTCGAGAGAAGTCTCTAGTGAAAACTATGGCCCCCGGGTCTATTTTCTATCATGTATTAAAACCAAAAATACCTTGCTGCAATTTTCTTTATTTATTTTATTTTGTATTTTTGTCAAATCTATCTATCAAAAACTATGTCTTTTAATCTTGCTCATAACTGTTGAGGGATTGACAACCCCTTTACGCGTTGGGTTGCAGGTATTTTTTGTTTGTGTGCAGGTGTTGTTTATGTACTGTTGCTTGGTTCTCCTACTGGATTGATAACCTTGGTTTCATAACTGAGGGAAATACTTATCTCTACTGTACTGCTTCATCCTCTCCTCTTCAAGGAAATCCCAGCGCAGCTCACAAGTAGCAGATAGGATCAAGAACTCAAATATATTCATGAAACATAAAGGGTTCAGATCTAAAATCATGGCACTCGGGCCCTAGTGACAAGCATTAAGCATAGCAAAGCCATAACAACATCAATCTCAGAACATGGTGGATACTAGGTATCAAACCCAAAGAAAACTAACTCGATTACACTACTAGGGAAAACCTTATACACAGAAGCTTACCAGTAGCGATGGTCAAAAACATGCGCTACTGCTATGTACCAGTAGTGCGTTGTGTACAAGACCGCTACTACTATATAAGTAGCAGTAGCGTGTGCCACATAAAAAGTGCTACTACTAGACTGCCACACAGTTCCCGACAGGCTAGGTATAGTAGTAGCGCTGGTCTACAGTGATGTCTACTACACAACCTTCTTCTTGTAGACGTTGTTGGGCCTCCAAGTGCAGAGGTTTGTAGGACAGTAGCAAATTTCCCTCAAGTGGATGACCTAAGGTTTATCAATCCGTGAGAGGCGTAGGATTAAGATGGTGTCTCTCAAACAACCCTGCAACCAAATAACAAAGAGTCTCTTGTGTCCCCAACACACCCAATACAATGGTAAATTGTATAGGTGCACTAGTTAGGCGAAGAGATGGTGATACAAGTGCAATATGGATGGTAGATATAGGTTTTTGTAATCTGAAAATATAAAAACAGCAACTTAACTAATGATAAAAGTGAGTGAAAACGGTATTGCAATGCGTTGAAACAAGGCCTAGGGTTCATACTTTCACTAGTGCAAGTTCTCTCAACAATAATAACATAATTGGATCATATAAGAACCCCTCAACATGCAACAAAGAGTCACTCCGAAGTCACTAATAGCGGAGAACGAACGAAGAGATTATTGTAGGGTACAAAACCACCTCAAAGTTATTCTTTCCGATCAATCCATTGGGCTATTCCTATAAGTGTCACAAACAACCCTAGAGTTCGTAGTAAAACAACACCTTAAGACACAAATCAACCAAAACCCTAATGTCACCTAGATACTTCAATGTCACCTCAAGTATCCGCCGGTATGATTATACGATATGCATCACACAATCTCAGATTCATCTATTCAACCAACACAAAGAACTTCAAAGAGTGCCCCAATGTTTCTACCGGAGAGTCAAGCCGAAAACGTGTGCCAACCCCTATGCATAAGTTCACAAGGTCACAGAACTTGCAAGTTGATCACCAAAACATACATCAAGTGGATCACGTGAATATCCCATTGTCACCACAGATAAGCACATGCAAGACATACATCAAGTGTTCTCAAATCCTTAAAGACTCAATCCGATAAGATAACTTCAAAGGGAAAACTCAATCCATTACAAGAGAGTAGAGGGGGAGAAACATCATAAGATCCAACTATATTAGCAAAGCTCGTGATACATCAAGATCGTGCTGAATCAAGAACATGAGAGAGAGAGAGATCAAACACATAGCTACTGGTACATACCCTCGGCCCCAAGGGTGAATTACTCCCTCCTCGTCATGGAGAGCGCCGGGATGATGAAGATGGCCACCGGTGAGGGATCCCCCCTCCGGCAGGGTGCCGGAACAGGGTCCCCATTGGTTTTTGGTGGCTACAGAGGCTTGCGGAGGCGGAACTCCCGATCTAGGTTATTTTCTGGAGGTTTATGTATTTATAGGAATTTTTGGCGTCG